>NC_141918.1:10345000-10680000 GCF_057802395.1 Ceratotherium simum simum | reverse complement strand
GGACTCCTCTTCTTCCGTCTTTCTAGTTTCAATCTCCAAACCTATCCTGATTTTTCTCCCCTTTTAAATGGACTTTGTTTTTTAGAGCAGTTTTAAGTTCACAGCAAAATTCAGCAGAAAATACAGAAATTTCCTATATATTCTCTGTCCCCCTGCATACAACCTCCCCCACTGTCAATGCTCTGCACCACAGTAGTACATTTCTTACAATTGAGAACCTACATTGACTCATCATTATCACCCAGAGTCCATAGTTTGCATTAGGGTTCACTCTTGGTGTTGTATATTCTGTGGGTTTGGACAAATGTATAATGACATGTGTCCACCATTATAGTATCACAGAGTAGTTTCATTGCCCTAAAAATAATCTGTGGTCCACCTATTCATCCCTTCCTCCCTCCTAACTCCTGGCAACTACTGATCTTTTTACTGTCTCCATAGTTTTGCCTTTTCCAGAATGTCATGTATTTATCATCATATATTATGTAGCCTTTTCAGATTGGCTTCTTTCACTTAGTAATATGCATTTAAGTTTCCTTCATGTCTTTTCATAGCTTGATAGTTCGTTTCTTTTTAGCCCAGAAGAAATACTCCATTGTCTGGATGTACCACAGTTTATTTATCCATTCATCTACTGAAGGACATCTTGGATGCTTCCAAGTTTTGGCAACTATGAATAAAGCTGCTATAAACATCCTTGTGCAGGTTTTCACGTGGACATAAATTTTCAACTCCTTTGGGTAAATACCAAGGAATGTGATTGTTGGATTTTATGGTAAGAGTATGTTTAGCCAAACTGTCTTCCAAAGTGGCTGTACCATTTTGCATTCCCACCAGGAACGAATGAGAGCTCCTGTTGCCCTACATCCTTGCCAGCATTTGATATTGTCAGCATTCTGGATTTTGGTTATTCTAATAGGTGTGTAGCGGTATCATATTGTTGTTTTAATTTGCAATTCTCTAATGACACACTGTGTGGAGCGTCTTTTCATAGGCTCATTTGCCATCTATCTTCTTTGGCAAGGTGTTTGTTTAGATCTTTTGCCAATTTTTAAAATCATATTTTTCATTTTCTTATTGTTGAGTTTTAAGGTTTTTTTGGTATATTTTGGATACCAGTCTTTTGCCAGATATGTTTTTTGCAAATATTTTCTCCCAACCTGTGGCTTGTCTTCTTATTCTCTTGACAGTGTCTTTTGCAGAGCAGAAGTTTTTAATTGTAATGAAGTTCAGCTTATCAGTTATTTCATGAATCATGCCTTTGGTGTTGTATCTAAAAAGTCATCATCATACCTAAGGTCATCTAGATTTTCTCCTATGTTATCTTATAGGAGTTTTATAGCTGTGTGTTTTACATTTAGGTCTATGATCCATTTTGAGTTAATTTTATAAAGGGTGTAGGGTTTGTGTCTAGATTCATTTTTTTGCATGTGGATGTCCAGTTGTTCTAGGACCATTTGTTGAAAAGACTTTTGTCTATTGTATTGCCTTTGCTTCTTTGTCGAGGATCAGTTGACTACATTTATGTGAGTCTCTTTTTGGGCTCTCTGTTCTGTTCCATTGATCTATGTGTCTATTCTTTCACCAACACCACACTGTTTTGGTTACTGTAGCTTTATAGTAAGTCTTGAAGTTGAGTAGTGTCGGTCCTATGACTTTTTCTTCTCCTTCAATATTGTGTTGGGTATTCTGGGTCTTTTCCCTCTCCATGTAAACTTTACAATCAGTTTGTTGATATCCAAAAAATAACTTGTTGGGATTTTGACTGGATCTATAAATCCATTGAATCTATAGATCAAGTTAGGAAAAACTGACATCTTGACAATATTGATCCTGGTTATTTTTTAAGTTCAGATTTGTTCAGCCAGGCATGATCTCATTTACACTTTATAATCCTGGAGACAGGATTTGAGAGCAGATCTGCCAGGCTCTTGTTCTGAGCCAGTTTCCAAGGCAGTATTGTGGAATGTTTCAGGGAGCAAGCTCTGGCATCAAACTAGCAGGGTTTAAACCTTGGCTCTGGCACTTGTTGGACAAGCGACTGGCATGTAGTGTAACTTCTCTTGTTTCAGTTTCCTCATCTATAAAATTGTCATTAATGCTGTTGAGTGGATTGTGACTCCTAGCACCCCTGTGGACAGCAGAGCAGAACCCTGCCCAGGTTTTGCACCATCCTCTCACCATCTGGCGCTATATCAGGCAATGCTCTGCTGCTTAGGGTTTTCACAGCCAATTTTTTTGGAAGTGGCTGGCCAGGTCCTTCTTCCTAGTCTGTCTAGTCTGGAAGCTCTGCTGAGACCTGTCCATCATGGGTGACCCTGCCACTACTTGAAATACTGGTGGCAAATCTTTCATCATTACAGCAACACAGCCACCACAGTATGACACCCGACAGACAGGTGGTGTGGCTCCCCGACCGAGAAGTGAACCTGGGCTATGGCAGTGAGAGTGCAGAATCTTAACTGCTAGACCACCAGGGCTATTAAAATAGGGATGATAATAACAGTACCTGCTTCATAGAATTGTTTTGGGGATAAATGGATTTGGTCATGTGCAGTGATGTGAAACATGCTTGGCACATAGTAAGAACTTCATGAGTTTTAGCCACTACTAGAGTGCCCATTCCCTGTTCGTCATGATGCCCTTTGGAGCCAGGGCCTTGTCATTCGGGCAATGCAGTCTAAATACCGTAGAAAGGGCGGTGGCCATCTAGTGTGTCTGGAAGAATGCTTGCTCATTGGTACAGAAAGAGCTTTACATTTGGTAGGCGTGAGCCCATGTGATGGAGCAGTAGCCTTCATTTCATAGTGTGACAAAGCCTTAAAATGCAGATATGTCTGCAAAAGACAAATCTTGTCTTAAAATTTCTGTGAGGTATAGACCACTCATAGCCAGCCCTGGTGGTCTAGTGGTTAAGATTTGGTGTTCTCACTGCTGCCACCTTGTTTCATTTTCTGGTCAGGGAACCAAATCACCCATCTGTTGGGTGTCATACTGTGGTGGCTGCGTGTAGCTGTGATGCTGAAAGCTATGCCACTGGTATTTCAAATACCAGTAAATTCACCCATGGTGGACAGGTTTCAGTGGAGCTTCCAGACTAGACAGACTAGGAAGAAGGACCTGGCCACCCAATTCTGAAAAAATTGGCCATGAAACCCTAAGAAACAGTGGAACATTGTCTTATATAGCACCAGAAGGTGGGAGGATGGTGCAAAAAGGCCAGGCAGGGTTCTGCTCTGCTTTTCACAGGGTCACTAGGAGTCAGAATCAACTAGAGGGCACTAACGTTAACAACATTAACATAGATGACTCATATGGCAAATATTTTCCTGAGTACAAAAGGATTGTGTACCAGATTTGGGACCAGGGACAGACAGAAAGGGAAAAGAATGTTAAAATTGGGAACCAGAGACACTCAAGACAATCTTCATTACTAAATAATAAGAGAAACATCATTAACAAAACTAAATCTGGTGCTATTTCTAGATCAAAACCAATGTCTCTCAACCTTTTTCTCATTGTCCTCTCTTTAAGGAGGAAACTAAATTAAATTTAAATTATTTAATTAAATTTAAATGAATGTAATTTCTCTCTAATGAGAGAAATCAAAAATCGAATACTAAGAAATAATATTTTGTCACAAATATTAGTCTAATAAATATTATTACAAATGATTGTAATATCTAAGAGTTTTCATATCTTCCCTCACCAAAGAACCAGTTATTGTCCCCTTGAGGATGATGAAGCCCCTGATGAGAAGGCATAACCTAGAAAGCATAACCTATACTTGTCTCATCTCCCACATGAATTACTGTGATAGGCTCATAACTGGGCTTGATGCCTTAAAACTCTTAAGTTGATCTATAGACCAAAGGACTTTTGGTGGAGGTTTATTTTTGGTTTAAGACTGGTTAGGAGAGAATGAATTTTGGGATCATTTGTGACATCTCCTTGCCACTTTGTTCCTGGTTGGACCTTATACTTGGATTGAGTCTGGTAGCCATTAGTTTGTCATGAGGTTGTGCCTAAATTCCACTGTGTCTCATTTCAGGCCTCTGGCAAGGGGCTGCTTGGTGCCTAATTCTACTGGCCTCTCAGGACCCTCTCAGGATCCATAATAGCCAAGCCTGTCACTTTGCTTTCCTCCACATCTACACATACCATCACCGTCTCCATGATTTCTTTTTAGTGCTTTTCTATCTATTCAGAAAGCCCTCTATATATTTTTAGCCAACACAAACACCTCTCTTACATTAATAACTAGCTCAAGAATCATTTCTTGTGTTACTCAGCCCCACCATGAGAATGTTTTATTTCTCAACAGGTCAATTGCCCCTAGTCTATGCCACACAAGCTCACCCTGGGCAATACCTACGTGTGTGCGTGTGTGTATGTGTGCATGCATGTGTGTGTGTGTATTTTCTTTCTAGTTCACATAGGTGCTTGTTGCTTTACAAACAGACTGAAAATTCTGTGTTAGGAGGGACAGTTCTTTCTCTCTTCAGTGTGATTTCTAAGATCTGAACTGAGTACAAGAAGATACTCAGGAAATACTTCCAGTCCTGAAAACTCGGATATCCATGAGTAAATCATTCATGTTGGGAGTCATCAAGGAGACCTCACATTCAGCTTTTATTGCCATATTTAAGCTGCAGGTTACAGGAGGGAGATTGGACTAGCTCGCGTCTCCTAGACTTTGGGTTCCATGGACCAGTAGAATCTCAAAAACATATTTCTGGGCATAGAATGAAATTGCTAACTTTTTTATTTTGCCAACTATGGACAAAATACTAGCAACTCTCTCTTATATTTATATCATTTCATAAAAGAAAGCACATTTATTCACCAAAAGAATAGAAATGACATGATTTTAAAATTGTACAGTCCTTTAGATTGAATAAATTTAACTTTATGAAAAACTCACTGTAGTTTTCTTATTATTTCTAATTTTTCTACCCATGATTAGAAACCGGCATGCACCAGCAGTTTTCCAAGGGCGAACTGATCAGATCCATCCTTCTCTTATTTGGTTCTAATATCGCTTCCTAACTTATTCTGGAAGTGGCCCAAAGGCCTCAAATAATATTTAAAAATCCATTACAATGGCAAATAAAATGATTTTAAAATTAAAAGCCAGTATTCTGACCATTTTCCTCTCCATATTTTTACATATAGTTGAGAGTCAAGTTGAGAATGCACTCTAGTGCTAGTATCAAATTGACTTTTGGATCACCTATGCCACGACTCCATCCATAGCTTACTGTGGCCTTGTCTTGTTTCATCTAAAGGCTTTTGTAAAACAACAATATAATCAATATATCAAATATATATATATTAATATGTATTTTGTAAAACAATCAATATAATCAAATATCAATATTTGTAGCAGTTGACATTTTGTTCAAAAATTTAATTTATGAAAACTGAGTATTCCAATTTTATTTAGATGGAAGCAGCTATTCATCTGTATTTCTGCATCCTTAGTACTGGGATTCTAGAGCAGCAGGTGTCCTGGAGAACATGGAAGCCAAAGGCAGAATATGGGATAAGCTCTTGCCCAAATGACAGAACACCAGCTCTGATGTCCTCAAAGGAAAGATGTCACTTACAAAGTGACCACAGAGATTTCATATATTAATTTTGGTCAACAAGGCACACAAAGCAGGAGTTGGAAGTCAGCTGTCTTCCCATTTTGCTTTCTGGAGCCAGCTGTAGCCTCTGATATTTTAAATCACATTTGATTTGTAAAATGCACTACTCTCTTCATGGACCGATCCGTGTGTGAAGTTTCCATACTGTGCGTATGAGAGTTTCAGGAGCAAGATATTTATTTCTCCTCTAAGTGGGTTGTGTGTGATCAAGCCATGGGAGATAACACTCCCTTTCTACGAGGCCGTTTTAAGTTCTGTGCACATTTGTGGGCACCCCTGAGGCTCAGTTCCACGCCCCCAGCTCAGAGGCCTCCCTGCCCTCGGGAGTTTTAGTGAATAAATGAATTAACCGTAAGCTAACTGGACATCTCATTTCAAGAGAACATTCTGATTTCTAAATCATGCTGTCACCTTAGGTGTTACTGTGTTGTAGAAATATTTGAGCGTTACGGCATATAACCTTTAAATGAATTCTACAGTTACTACTATCCCATTTCTGAAGACTTTAATGTGAACGTTTCTATAGCAAAACAACAAAACATTTAGTGTTTTTTTGGCCAACCTTCTGCAAGATTTGTTTAATTATGCTTTTTTTGTTCTTTTGTTTCAAATGAAGAAAACATTACTGAATGCTGTTCATTACTATCTTGTTAAAAGTCTGTTACTAAACAGGCAGCATGGCATTGTTTGCGGGGTGGACAAAATAGCCAGTATAAGAGAGAAAGTTACTGCAGATCTGGGATAGACTCACTAAGTGGGTGTGCCGTCATGACACACACTCGCAGGGGCAACTGCATCTATGAGAGGTGAGAGAGGAAGTAAAGGGAGACATCCCATGAATGGTGTATTGGGAGAGATCACCACTTTATCCCAGGTTGTGGGAATGGTCACCTGGAAGTGGTTAGGGGTTCACAATTCAGAAGTGCGTTTAAGAATTTTAAGGGCTTTTGAAGAACAATAAATGGTTGAGGCAGAAGTGTGTTCCAGTTTGGATCCCTCCCTGCCTCTTATTATCTGTGATTAATTTCTCTGTGACTCAGTTTTCTCACCTGTGAAAATGGAATAATAATACAAGTATTGTCTGGGCTAGTGGGAAGTCTTTCCTGTCATTCAGGGGTACAGCCTGACGGAGGCTCTGCCATTACAGACATATGGCCTCAAACTCATGGTGATTTTTTCATCCCAGGTAGCTGGAAGGGGAGGAGCATGGAAGGTTTCACTAAGTGAGACTTGGAAGTGGTACCACTTACACACGTACTCCATTGGCTAGAACTCATCAGAAGGCCACGTGTAAACTAAGTGCAAAGCAAGCAGCAAAATGGGAATTAGCTGTGTGCTCAGGGAGAATAAGAACAAAACATGGATTTTAGCAAAGACTGAGCAGTCTCTAGTACCAAGTACAATAGCACTTAAGAGAGTGTTTTTGTTACTATGACCTCTCAGTTTAATGTACTCCGTATGCTCAGAAAATATTTGCTCATTTATTCACTTGTTTATCCAGGCTACACATATTCTTTAAGACCTACTTTGTGCCATTCATTATGCTAGGTTCTGGTAGCTAAAATAGAGATGACTGAATTTTTTTGGTAGCAAAAGAGAAAAACTCCAAAATCTCAAAACATATATGTGTTATGTTGCACCATAAACTATAATTGAAAGCAGAAGTCATGCAAAATCCTCGTTTCTTTTGTATTAGTCTTATACATCTTCCAGATCTCCTTTCTGACTTGGTACTGTTCTGACTGAGGACATAGTAAGCATTCAAATATATCTATTGATTGACAGGGTATTTATTTGATCAAGGAACAAGTGTGCCTGAAACCTGTTAATAAATATGAGTCACTCTCTCCAATACCTTCCCTAAAAGGATTTGAATTCTAAGAAAATATTTTGTTTTTTATTAGGGATTTTGGCTAAATTCATTGGCCACTTCATTTAGTGCTATGTAGACAGGACCTTTAGTTCTTGGGGTAATAGATCTTATGGGACCAATTATGTTTTATCCAGGAAAGCAAATTTCTCTATTCTGAATGAGATCTGATTTTCATTAGATAGGTTTGCTACAAGATTATTTAGTGAAAGTAACGTCCAGAAGCTTCTGACTCAATTCAAATTTAGCTTCTTCTCATCCACCTGCATGTCTGTGGTGCCTGAGTCTGAAAGAAGGCTGGAATTCCATTTGGGAAGCTACCACTAACACATTTGGGCTGAAAGCTTAGCTCTCTATGGAAAATGAATGAAAGGGTGCTTAAGCATGACTTTTCTCAGAAGAATAACTTAAGGATTAATATTGCATTTTAACTAGAGTTGGCCAATGATTATTCTTTACACCATGGTTTCTCAAATAGCATAATCCTTGGGTGAATCACAGAAATAAGAGGAAGGAAGGAAAGAACTAGACCAGCTCAGCGGGGCAAGTTGCATGGGAAAATATGCTGAACCACCTAAAGCATATTTTATTTAGCCACAGTGGAGCAAGCATTAAATTAAGCTTTGGGCTCAAGACACGTTGAAGCAGCTAGAGGGGTAATAGAGGGGATGAATAGCTTTAATTTTATCCAAAGAAAACCATTATATAACACATCTTTTGGTGGTTAACAGATCTTCAATATGTCTAAAAGATTGAAAATATTCTGTATTTAAGGACTATAACTTTGGATTCTCTGCTTTTTCATGAATTCGGTGGCAGAAAGGAAAACTTATTAGAAATGGGGCTTCCAGACTTACTTATGAGAACTTGTAGAATTACTCTCAGAAAAAAGTTCCATCAACTTTCACAGCACCTGGAGGAAACCCAACACCCTAGGGACATTTTGAATGTCCCCTCAGCCTCGGCACTGTGTGAGCAGAAGAGTTTGCTTGCACTAATTGTGCAGTTAAAACTGTTGAGCTTTGATGGCTCTCAATTTTGTATTGTGCACTTTCTCTTCTCATTTGGGTAATCATCTTCTTAGCTGATCTTACAGGGGACTGGAGCTGGGAAGAAACTTGTGTATAAATGGGAGTGGGAATGGGTAGAGTCTTGGGATGTCTTCCCTGGAAAGGCTGATTGTTAGAGCAAAGAAGGATCTAGAAGCAGTTTTCATAACTGCTGGGCTGCTGCTTCCAGTTACTCTGTAAGTGGTCTTGGTGTTGCTCTTCTCCCAGCTGGGGGTTTTGAACCTTGGAGGGCCCGTGGAGGAGATGCAGTGGGTCTCAGTGCTGGCTGCATGTTTGGATCTCTTGAAGAGCTTCAAAACCAAGATAAAATAAAGATTCCAAGACTCACTCTCGGGTATTTGATTCAATTATTGGAGTTGGAGCCTGCCCATGTGTATTTTATCTTTTTAAAGTTTTTTATTATTATTTTTTTTTGGTGAGTAAGATGGGCCCTGAGATAACATCCGCTGCCAATTCTCTTTCTGCTTGAGGAAGATTGTCCCTGAGCTAAAATCTTTGCCAATCTTCCTCTATTTTGTATATGGGACACCGCTACAGCATGGCTTGATGACTGGTGTGTAGGTCTGCACCTGGGATTGAAACCCATGAACCCTGGGCGACTGAGAAACTTAACCACTACTCCACCCGGCCGGCCCCTGCATATGTATTTTAAAATGATCCTCAGGTGGTCATTGTGCAGTCAGTGATGAAAACCATGGAGACAGAGACATCTCCATATTACCAAGGCCCTGGGGGACAGTCAAACACAAGACAAGTTGCTTTCTTCCAGAGTCACTTAAAGTTTGTCTTTTTCAAAGGCCAATTGAATTTTTCTGCCTCATCCCTGACTCTCTTATTAGTGGGCAGTTTTAAATAGATATACCATTATTCTTTTCATATTGGGTTCTAACTAGGGATAGTTCGCGTGTCTCAGTTGATCTACTTTGCTTGTAAAGTGCCAATTCCACTACCACAATTAGCTGGAATAAGCCACAGTGGCTGCTGATTAGGGCAAAGTTAACTTCTCTCTGATGTTTTGAATTGTTTTATAGTTTAGTTGGTTTACTGTCAGTCAGTGATATGAGAAATGAAATTTGGTGGCTATTATACATAGTGTATAGTAGTGAAATCTGACATGTAGAGTTCAGCAATTCCATAGTGAAAATATCCAAACTACATCTCTACCTAACCCTTTCCCAGTCCGCACCCCCATTCTTTTTAGGCTGCATGTACATGCCCATTTACATGCTGTGTAGTTTATGCAAACCATATTTTGTGAATGGAGTTGGCATGGGTTCATGTGCAGTGATAAGCTGGCTTACTGGTTTAATTCTGCATTTTTGTGTTAGGCTAGAGCCTTAGTTTATAGTCTTACAGTCTTAGTCCCTATAGACTAACTAATTGTCCTAGTTTCCTGTACAGTAGAGCCACTTCTTTGCTGGATCTGAAGTTAGGGAAATATCCTCAAGAAAAGACAGTTGTAAACATCAACAATCAGCAATAAATTGAAGAGACTGGGGATCTATTGTTTCCTTTGTTAAAGGGATTATCATAGGCTTTCTTTAGGGATCCAATTTACTTAGGTATTTAAGGTGGGTCACACTTAGAATATGATAGTTTATTGATTCTGTTCCACAAGAAGCACCCATGTGGCATTCCATGAGAAACTTTAATGTAATTTTACATAAAACAACAAAGGTTCATAAGGGTATTTATCATGATTCATAGGTGAAATGCTTGGCTAGTTTGTATCTTTCTAGGCAGGAAGGAAATCTAGAGGGAGTAGGGAATATCAGAGATGGCGTTAGGCCAGGAACTGGGGAGACAACCTGGGGTTGGTTCTAGCACTTGCTCCATCTGTGAAATGACCTGAATGAGCTAGATTATGCCTCAGATTCTTTCCAGTCCTAATAGCCTACATTTTTGTTCATTACTATATTTTACATTTTTGTTTTTGGGTATCAGCTGACTGCCTCATCTTAGGATGAGGGTCAGCATTTATATAGTCTTAAGTTAGAATGGCTTTTAGGGTGGCATTTCTCATTTTATTAAGCTCACTGATGGGCTTTAAAGGATTATTAATTTTTTATTTTTAATAAAAGTGTGCTTCTTGCAGTCTTCTCAGGACACCTTAGAGGGGCTGGTCACTGAGTACCTTAGAGACAGAGTTGTGGATCAGGGGAATTTTAAAGGGATGAGGGAGTTAGTGAGAAGTGGGTGGAGGTTATGAAAGAACATGGGAATGTGTGTGGAAGAAGGAGTGGGAGAGGTTTTATTTAAAGGTTTTCTTCCTTGTCTTTGTTTGCAGTTGTAATTCACACAGATGCCAAATCTGTATTATCATTATTTTTTAGAAAAAGTTCATGAATTGTGTTTGTTACTTTGAAGTTTTTCCCAACTATTTGAAAATAAAGATTACAGAGAACAAATCTCCTAGAAATTGATCCACCTGAGTCCAAGAGCCAGCTTATGCCAACTGTCCAGCCTATCACTCTGAGCTGATGTCAGATTGGACATCAGAGCGTGAACAAAGGTTCCCATTTTTCCTAATCCCTTACTGGCCCTCCTGGGCCCTACCAAAGCCAAGTTCAAGGAGGTCTTCAGGGATGTGGCTCCAGAGCCAGCCTGAAAGAGGAATCCTCTGAAGTTTCCCTGAGGTTTTTCTGTTGTTTCCACTCCGTGGAGGTGCCGGATGAGACTCTGGCTCCCCAGGAAGCAGCAGGTAAGAAAGGATGTCAGCTAGAAACACAGACAGAACCAGCGACCCCATCACCGAGAGAGCAGATCTGGGGACAGTGTCGTCTGAGGTTGTACTAGCGTGGAGCTGAAGTAGTAATTTTCACAAAACTGGAAAATATTGTGTTACAATGAGATAGCCTGCTCTTTGTGTTTCTTTTTTAAAACCTTTAAAAAAGAAACTACTTTTATACATGACTCTTTTGATCAGTTTGTTTTACTTTAATAAAACGTTAAAACCACTGGATATGTTTACAGGTTGGGGGAGTTCAGACTAACTTAAGGAACATTTCGATTTGTGTTTTCCACTTTTTTCCTTTTTGTTCACTGACTACTTCCTGGGATCAGACATCCTTCTCCCAGGTGCCTGGTGACTTCTGATACTCTGAGACCATGCACTGTCACTCACTCCCTGGACAGTGTGTCATGCTCCTCAGCCCTTTGATTCTCTCCTTCATTTCGTTTCCCACTTCCTTATTAAACTGTCAGGACAATGTGCTGTTTCCTCAGAGGTTGTTAGGAGAGGGCGCCAATCCAATAAGTTAATTCAGGAAAAGCGTTAAGGGACCCTAATGGTCTAAAGCAAAGGCCTGCAAATTTTTTCTTTAAAGGCTTTATGGGCCATGCTGTCTCGGTCACAACTATTTGACTCTACTGTTGTGAGAAAGTAGCCATAGACAATACTTAAAGGAATGTGCATAGCTGTGTTCCAATAAACTGTTATTCAGGGAGCACTGAAACATGAGTTTCATATAATTTTCACTTGCAAATGATGTTTTTCTTCTTTTGAATTTTTTCAACCGTTTACAAATATGAAAACCCTTCTTAGCTCACAGACCAAACAGAAATAGGTAGTAGGCTAGATTTGGCTTGGGGGCCATAATTTGCTGACCCCAGGTCTAAAATGAAAGTCCCTTCAGATAATTTCTCCATATATACTGGGACATTAAATTTCTTTAATAAAAGAAGTAATTAGCAACTTCAGACATTGTATATATGAGGAGTAGAGGGGAAGCTTTCAACAGCTCTCATCACAGAGATGACTGCCTGTCTTGCTTCCTCAAGACCAGCTGTGGGAAGAGCCCCATCTTTCAAGTGCCCCATATAAACTCCACTGTTGAGTAGGTTTCATTGAATAAACAACCCACACTTCTCATTTAGGTTTTAGAACGCAGAAGGCTCTGATTCACAGTGTGAGTCAGTCATGTCAACCCACCCATTTGTCTTTGGAAATACCGTAAATTCTTCCCTATTTTTTGAGGCCTGTTGTTCTGCGGTAACACTTTTCCAGAGTGGCCCACCTTTCTTGTTTCCTTCTTTTTTAGGGTATGCCAAATTTGGGAGTATGTAACAACGTTAAAAATCCCAGAGGCTTAATAAATAAAGATTTGTTACAGTCCAATGCAGATTGATTGCAGTGGGTGGGTAGGGCACAGATTGGAGAAGTCTCTGCTCCACTGGATTCCTCAGGGACCCAGCCTCCTTCATCTAGTAGCTTTGTGATCCCCCAAGACCTTGGAGTATCCCACTGGATCCTCTACATCTGAGCAGAAGACAACAGAGTATGTGGAGGATCTTGTGTGGGGTGCTTTAGGGGCCAGGCTGGGAGCTCAGCTGGGGGTGTTGGCCAGGAGCCTCGATTCTGTCAATGTGGGCCTCTATGGGGCTGCTTGGACTTCCTCACAGCATGGTAGCTGCATTCCACAGGCAAGTGCTCCAAAAAATCAGGAAGTAGAAACTGCCAGTCTTTCAGATCCTAGGCCTGGAAACCGGCACAGCATCCCTCCTGCTGTATTATATTGGTCATGAGGTCACAGAGACTGTCCCAAATCAAGAGGAGAGCCTAGAAATCTCACCTCTTCCTTTGGGAGAGTTTCAGAAAATTTGTAGCCACCTTGAATCTATCAGGGTGTTCTGTTGAGGGCTGATATGAGTGAGTGCATAAGCATGACGCTAATGCAGAAGTCGATCTCTATTCATTCCACTGTGAACTATGGATCAGCCATCCTAGGGGCATGTTGGAGTCACGAGTTGATTGTCTAAAGCAAGCTCAGCAAACTACAGCCTGTGAGTCCTATCTGGCCCATGTCAATAAAGTTTTATTGAAACACAGCCATGATTGGTCATTTATATATAGCTTGCGGCTGCTTTTGGGCTCTAATAGCAGAGTTAAATAATTGTGACAAAGGCTGTATGGCCTGTAGAACCTAAAATATTTACTATCTGACCTTTGCAGAAGAAGTTTGCTGATGCCTGCTCTAAAGAGACTCAGAAAATCTCCATCGTTTTGACCAAGTGCAATTAGCTTGAAAAAAAAAGAATCTGCCTTTGTGATTGACATGAGGGCAAGCAAATTACTGCCGGTCATGAGTGGCTCTGGCTTTGATAACAGAGTTCTTTAAAAGAGAGCAAGTTGTGCACTCTGCCATCAAAACACTCAAATCTCCAGCAGAATGGAATTTTTTGATAATTTGAGCGTGTTTTTTCTTGAACCCCTGCCCGGAACCTGGCAGCAAGCAGTACGTTCCCATTTAAACTTCTTCCTCTGCATCATCCAGCTCCATTGCTGTGATCATGATTGCCGTTGGCAGGACCTGGGGTGTGTTTTTCCAGCCTGGATACCCTGGATGGGGCTGCTTTAGGAGGCTTCTGGAGCTGAGTTGTTCCAGACTTTTCTGTGGGTCTTCTCAGACATTGTTTGTTTTATTGTTGATGGAGAAAGATCTCACACTTGACACCCTTTCATATGAAGCAAAGTTCCAGGCACTAGTCATGTTTTCTTTTCATTTCATTAAGTCAGCTCTTGATTATCTGTGTTAATAGGGATAAATTAAAAATGAACAATATTCTAATGACCCCTTCGAAATTGACATTTAGAATTCTCTCTCTCCCTCATTTTCTTCCTCTGTGAAGCAGCACTTTAATCAAGTAAACATTCACTGAAATCCACACGTAGAAAAGCCTGACTGTAGGAAGACTAAATGTCCTTTTTCAAACTTCCTCCCTGGCTCTATCCCTCTTCCTCTCTCTGTCTCTCCCTTCCTGCCTCTTTCTCCTTCTGCAACAACAGAGAGGGCTTATGGTCACACCAATGGCTTGGAAACCTGAGAAGGATGTTTTAGATTACATGTGCTATGTTCCATGTATATCATGGTCCCTTGGTTGATATTTTGTCTAAAGGATGTGGAGGAGGATCTTTGCTTAATCCGTGCCTTACCCTCTCATCATTCAATACCAAGGAATAAACAGAAACTTAAAGATTTCACTTCCCAAGGAAGCCAGACACTTGAAGGTGTCCAGGACTGATGCTTTCTGTCTTCCTTAGATGCCACATTAACATGAAATTATGTGTTCTCCTTTACCTTATTGTTATTAATATTTGCAAATTCTAACTTGTTTTTTGATTTTATTCTTTTGATATTTGTTAATCTGAAACAAGCTATTAATTCAAAACAGCAGAAACACTCACTGATTTGATTCCTTAACATTTTGTAAATGTTTAGCAGAAGCCAGAATCATAGAGGTGGTAACAAAATAACAGTGTCTATTAGGTAGGCTCCCCCTCTTAGTGCATCAAGTCAAGCCAGGTCAACATTAGCACGTGGTGTAACTATGTTATTACTCCTACATTCACTGGCTTCTGTTAACCATACTGGAAAGAGTAGACAGGCTTTATTAGAAAGGGAAGTGGCAAGGGGGAGGGTGTAGGGCTTAACAATTTGGCGACATAGGTTTTGGGAAATATACCCTTGCCTCCAACATAAATGTGTACGTTCTCTCATTAACAGACCATGAGAGCATATGGGAAGGTTCTTATAAGGAAACAACTATTCATATGCTCAAAATCAGGAAACTGTCCTCTCCTACCTGCAGAGATTTCCGTCTCTCCCTCTCCTATGAATCCAGCTTGACCACTGAATCAGTTTGGACCATCAATGGGATGACTGATGATAGATCCAAATTACCCTGACATTCACTCTCTGGGATGCTATTTGGTACATAGTCCAGTTGAGATTGACTAATTACTGCTGTAGTGTAGGAAAAAGTTGATGTTCCTTTCAAAATACCAAACACATTGCATAAAGTACTTTTGCTTTGGAGGAATTGGTTTCATCCTTGGTATCCTTCTCAAGGAAGCAAGAATGAGGACTCGATCAATCCTGAATATAACATTTTGCAGGTAAGGAAACAGGGCAGAGAGATGGCAGATGTCTTGCCTGAGTTCTCTGAGCAGGCCTTTAACAGTCTATGAGTCACAGCCTCCCTTTCTACCTTTCTCTTCCCCACACCTTTCCTCCCTCCCTCCCTCCCTCCTTGACTGCATTTTCTCCATTTAACCCCTCTGACACTCTGGGCCATCATCTGTGACATACCCACAGACTTCAGCTCTGGCTACTAAAGTCTCCTGGTTTTTCCTCTTTCCTTACACAAAGTCTCCTATGCTGAATTGTCCTCTCTATGTGTATCAGGAGAACACTTGTTCTCCTACCAGTTGCCAACAGTCATTTCTCTTAGCAGAGGCTCACTCTCTGGGGGTGCTGGTGTTGGCTGGCATCAAAGCTTGAGAGAAGAGAGCGAATTTACTCTCTGTGAGGCAGAACAAGAAATTTGTGGACTGCTGAGAAGTCGTGGAGGAAGGAGAGGAAAAGGCCAAGGGAGAGTGGGATGCTATATAGTACATGATGGACACCCCTGCCCTTGATCAGGGAAATTACTAAACTCACACATCATTTTGCAAGAATGGCTTTCTTTGTGTAAGCTGAAGAAGAGGTGAGTTGCTGACTGGCTTAGTGTGGAGTGACACAGAGACAGTTTGCTCAGTACTGAAGGCAGAATTGGGAGAGACCTCATGAAACCAGGCTCTAAGGAACTTTCAGAAACCATGAGAGAACTGAACTGTCACAGACCATGGAATTGAGGGCTCAAGTCAAGTGTAGTTAGGTTCTGGATGGTTGGGAAACCCTCAAGTGACATCTGGGGTACACAGGTCAATCTGTCCGAAGCAAGGAAGCTTTGGTAACTATCGAACCAACACATGCATGGAACCCTTCACTCCTCCAATAGGGAGGCTTGAACTGGGTGAGGAGAGGGACTGGAAGTTCTCAGCCATTTCTTTCTTGGAGCTTACGTTAGGACACTTTTGAGTGAAGTAAGCAGAGAGGGATATCTCTGCCCACCATGTCCTAGGGATGGGGTTCAGGGAACAAGGTCAGAGAAGCTAGCAGACACATGGATAATTAGACTGTAATCCTCTATGTGCCTGTTTTTGCCTCTCTGTCTCTCTCTTTTTCTCTCTCACAAGAAGGCAACTCAACGTGAGGGAAGCAGGGTGGGTTGTGAAGTCATAATGCCACTTGGACTGGCATTTTCCCTAGGCAGGGAAGTGCCCCTCTTTTTCTGATTCCCAGCCCCACCCCAAGGCTAAAGTGCCTTGATCAAGTGTTAAAGACTTCTGTTGATCAATTAGAAATAAAGTCTGAAGCAAGCATGCTTGAAAGAGGTTTCACCTTGATTTAAAGCCACACTGTGGGTCAATGGCCAGGATCAGGACCTGGGATGGAGAGTGGGGAGGAAGCACAGTGTAAGGAGGCCCGGATGCAGGAGGCAGGTAACAAGTAGAGTGTCCACGGTTTCAGACACTGGCAGATTTTAATCTTGCATCAGCTCCCTTGAAGATGGCATTATTTCCCAAGTGAAAAGAACAAGTCTTTTTATATAAATAGGGAAATCAAGGCACAGAAAGTTACCTGGTACCATTGGATCCCCTGTGGTGGTGAGCTGAGGGGAGAATGTGAAGTGCTGAAGAACAAATTTTCCTATTTCACGACTCACCTTGGGCTGGGTTTCATGGTTGTTGGGGTGGGTGGGGGAAGAGAAGGGAAGGATTAGGTGAATCAGGGAGGGAGACCAATCAGATCAGGGAAGAGCTAAACCTTCGAGACGAGAGACAGCAAAGTAGCAAAGAAAGGGAAGTGAGGAGGAATGAGAGATGAGGTCAGCTTTGCAGGATAGATATTCCTGTCCATCTATGGTGAATTTCCCTTCATGGTCTATCTGAACGAATACATTCAACAGGATGTCATAATTGAAATTTAACGAAAATATTGTGCATGGTCTGGAATTGGTTTTAAAAAATCAAAACAGTCTAGGACAGATTCTTTATTTTTTAGACTTAAAAAAAGTTGCAGATAAATGTGCTTCTGATCAGAGGGGAAGCAAGGAGAGGGCACTGGGCCAAACATATGTAGGCAGGTGCTGTACAACTTCTCCACACAGCTCTGCCAAAGCACTCCCCGGGTGACCTCGGCACTTAATGGAAAATGTGTGTTTCTCTATGCACACATCGGGAGGAGGATGAGACCTCCCAGCTGATCTGGATTTGATATCAAGACGATACTTGAGCACATCATTCCAAAGGTGTCAGAATGGGCAATTCCCTCCTCATGTCTTGTCCTGCCCCACGCCTCCACCCAAACTCACTCCAATGTCTTGACTGTAGTTTATCCAGCAACAATGAATGGAAGCCTTTTTATCTCTCGTAATAATGAGGCTGCTGAGCATCAGTGTTGGCGGATTTTGAAAAAATAGCAGAAGATAAGTCTGTCTCCTGGCTCACTCCCCTATCCTTAGAATGAGCAAGATTTTCTCCTTTGCCTGTTAACTTTCTCTGGTTACAAATACAAGGTCAGAGAAATGAAGCATAATGAGATGGAGTGCATTTATACCATCTCAGAATGGGTGTGATGGAGGGTCCTAGCTTCAGCCAGACTGGGTGTGTTAGTTTCCTAGGGCTGCTGTAGCAAGTTATCATAAATTTGGTGGCTTAAACAGCAGAAATTTATTCTCTCACAGTTTTGGAGGCAAGAAGTTCAAACTCAAGGTGTCAGTAGCCATGCTTTCTCTGAGACTCTGGGTAGAATCCTTCTTTGCCACTTCCTAGATCCTGGTGATAATCATCAATCATTGGTGTTTTTCTGGCTTGCAACTGCATGCTCCAATCTCCACTTCTGTGGTCACAGGATGTTCTCTCAGTGTCTATGTCTTCACATGTTTTTTTTCTTCTTCATATAAGGACTAGGGCCATATATAGTCATATTAGGCCCACTAGGAGCCACCATATAGTCCAAAAGAGTCACAATGGACTAGGGCCCACCTTAGTGACCTCATCTTAATTTGATAACATCTGCAAAGACCCTATTTCTAAATAAGGTCACATTCGCAGGTATCACGGGTTAGGACTTCAACATATATTTTTAGGCAGCACAATTCAACCTATAACAGCAGATGTTCAGGTCTGATGCGCTGGTGGGGGAGGTGCAATAGGACCTCACAATCAAATTATATTTGCTGATTATCATGAGGGTGGTTAAGCCTGGGTAGGGGGGAAAGGGAAAGGGAAAGGACAGAGTTGGTTGAGGTCTGTTGTATCCCTTGGTTCACCCCAAGGAGACAAGTTTGACGTCTGAAGAGAAAGGGCTGGCCTTCAGGGAACTCTGGGAGGCTTAGGCCACGGAAAGTCTCTTCTCTGGGGCCCAAGTAATGCAGTGTGTAGAGAGGGAGAGGAAAAGAGACTTTCTTCACTTTTTCAAGGAATACAGTGTGGCTTTGACATGTTGAGGACCCCAAGGACACAGCAATGTTTGGGACCTTGAGGTCTGGCAGTCTTAAGGTTGCTGGGAGACAGTAGAGACATTAGGGGGAAAAATGACAGTGGCCGGATGAGGCCCGCTCAAGATGGTTTGGGATAAGAGCGAAAGAGCAAGGGGAAGAGATAAGCCCTGAGGACCCCCAGAATTGTTGGCTCTTTAGTAGCATGGCCATATGGACCTTTGTGTGAACTGGGAGAGTATGAGAGCAGAAGTGGGTGTTGATATCAATAATTACTCCTGGAACGCTGGGACTTCTCAAACAAGCCAGATTCATGGTCACCCTACTCCTCAGAGACCCACGTAATGTGAGTAGGACAACCCCTTTCAGTGCTGACGCTAATCATAGACACAGTGGATCTGTAAGGCAATAATATTTTATTGAATTGAATTGGTTTAGAGGTGGGCTACAGGAGACAATGAAGTTTATTGTTTTGATTTTAGACTTAACTTAAAAAAATACCCTTTATAGGCTTATTGAAATGATTTAGACTTTTGCCTTTGGACTGAGGGTCTCTTCAGAACAGCACCTCCTTTGTTGAGACAATGCAGGGACTGCAGGAAAATGCACAGCTGCTATTTATGTGGGGACGGAGGGCACTAGCTAGGGAGGGAAGTGACTTTACCCATCAGACTGTTGATATTGGCAGGGTTGATTAGAATAGTAGGTGATCATCTTTGACACCAGATCCTGAGGGGATGAGGGTTCTGTTGAGGAGTTGGGGACCAGGAAAGAGATTGTTAGCCACTTGCCTGGCTGAAACTCCGAGTTGAGGGCTGGGGAATAGAGTCTGGGAGTGATGGTGCTGAGAAAGGGACTCAGGAAAGGGCGCAAAGAGAACCAAAGACACGCTATGTCTACTTCTCAAGGGTCTAGAAGAAGTCTTTCTTATACCTGGAGGGAATCACTGGTGGAGGAATTTAGAACCATTTCATTTCTGTTCTTGGCTGGATAACCATCCTTCTCCAGGCAGTAGGCTGGCTGGCTTCCCTGAAGGATATTAGCTTCCAAATATAACATTAACAACCGAGATGCCATTTTGATTGTACCATTCTAGGGTCTCCTTGCCTGCTGCTCTGGAAGAATGCAAAAAGCTTAGCTCCCAGAGAATCTTTATGAAGATCAGAGAAATTGACACCAGTAGTCCCAGGTAGGCACTCAGAGTCTCTGGGACTGACCCTGGTCCTGCATCTTTCCTAGTAAGCCCATACTACCAGCTGGGATGCTGGCAACTTGGAGATGTATGGATGAAACTCTCATCACTGTTTGCAGTGAGCTATTACTAGCAAGAGACTATTAGCTTAGAGACATTCCATTTCATTTAGTGACTAATGACTAACTATTTTTTTCTCAGCTCTATTTTAGTCATGTTCTGCCATGCTTGGTTCTTGGGACCTTCAATATTAAAACACTGTGGCATTTTCTCTAAACATTGCATTTCTCATGAACTTATTCATTGGTTGTGACCTCTGTGACCTCATATTTTCCAGGTCCAGAAGCTTTATGAACTGTTCAATAGCATTTACTCTTTCTAATTTTATCTTACATTGTTCCTTTCTTAAATCTTATAGCTGTTTAGTAAGCTAGGGTTGATCCACTTGAGAACATGTTACTGGGCCCAGATTAAAACTCTTTTGAGTGGTAACCATTTGAAAATTATTAATTTCATTTTCTCTTTTGCCTTTATGAAAACACAAGCTTTGCTCTAGTTAGTCTAAGGCATCTATTTGCTTCAGGGAGAGAAGGCCTTGGTGCTGGCATGGTGTGACAAGAAAGGACATTCAACTTCCATGTCAGTCAGTCAGGGAAGCAGAACCACTGTGAGGATGGTGGGAAGAAGGGATTTAGTATAAGAATGAGACCGGACACAAATGTGGGAGGAGCTTGGGAAGTGGTGGTCTGGAAGGTAGGTTGGGGGAGATCAGAGAGAGAAGGGCTCCTGACAGTGCTGGTGAACTAGTTGGAGCCTGCAGGGAAACCCAAGAAGCCAAGCACATGTGGCCACTGAAGTGAGACATGAAGGGAACTCGTGGAGAGTCTATGGGAAGCTGTTGACCTTGATATCTACCGCCTCTTGGGTCTGTGTCCAAGTGTCTGGTGGTGCTGCTGATCAGCAAGTTCTGCAGTCAGGAAGACGAACATTTCAGTCTTTTCTCACTCCTCGTTTGGATAAAGGTATATTCTGTTGGAATTTCTTCTTAATTATTCAAAGGTGGAACAAGGGGTAATCCAAAATCCTCTTGCTGATCAATTATTGCTAAGAGGAAGTCTGTGTGTTTGAGGAAGAATGCGGTTGTGAAGGCAGATGTGAGGCAAATGGCAATGCAGGTGGACAGGGGAATGGCGATTGCAGCCCCTGCTTTGTCAGGGGTTGATTTGTTGTGGTCTGCTTTGTAGTCATGTTTGAAAGATTCCCAGTTCATTTTTCCAGATACATAAGTTCTCTGTAGCACAAAATGGAAATTTCATCACCCAAACCAACATTGTATCAAATGTGCAAACTTCATGTCTGACGTTTGTCTTACATCATCTCTGCTGAGTAAATTAAAACAAACAAAATAACGAGAAGGAAATATCTTTATGCCTTTTTAAGTTTAAAAGGCTGGGTTAGTTGTCTTACTCAATTTGTTTACTTTCAAGTTTGCAGACACCTCTACTTGGTTAATTTAATTTCCTACCTCTTACGAGCCCCAATTTTAAATAATGATATTGTAATAACTTCTCCACCATTTGATGACACCTCCATCACCACCCTTCTTGCCTTCTCCTTTGGTTCCATTATTCTTTTGCACTGAGGCTGTTCATACTGCATGTCAATGACAATTTTATTCACCAGGACTCTCTTGCACATAACAATAGAGAAAACTTATATGTGATTTTTACCCCAAAGAAAATTCAATTAATGGGATAATCATATGGGAAGCTATAATCTCATAAGATAATCACTTATGGAAATATGTGTAGTGAATTGATGACAACCTATAAACAAATGCATATTTACATAGGAAGCTTTTAGTACAGAGCTTGGCTCTTAGAAGCACATGAGAATGTTAATGATGATGATGACAAGAATGATGGTAGCGAGAGAAGTCAAGATGGTGGCGTAGGCAGACTCTGAACTCACCTCCTCCCGCTGACACAGCCAATTTACAACTACTCCTGGAAAAATTACCCCTGAGACAGAACTGAAAACTGGATAAGAGGAACTCCTGCAACAAAGGACAATCCTAATTGAGGTGGAAGAGGCAGAAACTCCCTTCTGGAGAGAAAAAACGCTGCCTTCACAAGCCGCAGCGCCTCACGGCCGCCCGGGAGCAACCCACAGGTACGCAGCCTCCCTGGAGGAGTGGGGCCCTGAGCTGGGAGCGCCCCCGCTGTGGGCATTTTGTGGACCCAGCACTATTGAGACGAGTGGCATAATATCTGACTTTGCCGGCTACTAAAACATTGGGGCGTACCCCCAGAAAAGCTGGTTCACAAAGAAATTAAAACCGGTTCTTAAAGGGCCCATGTGCAAACTCACCCGTTTCGGAAAGCAATCTAAAATCACCAGAAAGAAAGGTGCACAGTGCTTTGGTGAAAAGAGACTCACCTGATAGGCTCTGAGTGTGTTGCAGTGGCAGGTGAGACCTCTCCAGGGACTGGGACATAGGCAGCAGCCATTGTTGTGGCCTGGTGTGGGTGTGCTGACACAGACACCATTGGAGTTCTCCCTGGGGCCTGCTAGCCAAAGTCTGCCCCACCCACCAGAGCACTGATTTAATCCAGCTCAGCCAGGGCAGGCAGCCCACCCTAGAGACTGGCCCCACCCAACAACAAGCCCTCAGGCAACTTGTGGGCCTGCATAGATAGGTGACTGGATTCTCTGCAGCCTGGCGACTGAGTCCACTTCAGTGGGGCAGGGCGTGCACAAGGAGCAGGTAGAGACTGTGGGGCGGTGGTGGAGTGTGTGGGGCTCCCGCCGTGGGGAGACTGGGTCCACTTCAGGAGGTCGGGGCGTGCACATGGGGCAGGACTGTGCTGACTGTGTGTGTGGACCTGTGGGCAGCAGGGCTTGTCAGCTGCAGAAGACTTGTGCTTCTCAAAGACACACATAGGGGGTTTGTCCCACCTTCCAAAGCCTGAAACAATTGGGTGCTCCTGTGCCTGAGGCCAGCCCTACCCAGCTGCAATCCTCAGAGAGCTGACAAGAGACATAAAGGCTAGAGGCTTATAGCATTTGTAAGCCCCTGAGCCTAACAACCTACCTCGCTGTGGGCCTACTCACTTAAAAGAAATACTGTAACACAAATGTGGTATTAGAACTTGCAGCCAACTGTGCTGGGGCTCCCCACACCCGATAAAGAAACTGAAGGGCCCACAACAACTACAAGCAGATGAGCATTACAACAGCTGGCCAGGAGCATAACTCGGCCTCCCTGGGCACCTACAGGGAGAGCAAACAGCCACAAAAGAAGGACACATGTAGCCCACATAGGGGTCACCCCTGGAACATTGAGAACTGAGGGAAACACACTGCAGGCCACCTAAGGTATCGCTTATACAAGGTCACCTATCCAAGAGCAGGAGACGTAGCTGACCTACCTAAAACATCATAGACACAAGCACAAGGAAAGAGGCAAAATGAAGAGGCAAAGGAATACATTCCAAGTAAGGAAACAGGACAAAACCCCAGAAAAGGAACTAAGTGAAACAGAAATAAGCAACCTACCCGACAGAGAGTTCAAACAAAAAGAGTTAAAGATGCTCACTGATCTGGGGAGAAGAATAGATGAACTCAGTGAGAATGTCAACAAAGAAATGGAAGATACAAAAAAGAACCAATCAGAAATGAATACAATACAGGAAATGAAAAATTCACTAGAGGGACTCAAAAGCAGAGTAGAGGATACAGAAGAACGGATCTGCGAGCTGGACAAAAGACTAGAAGAAATTACCCAAGCTGAACAGGTAAAAGAAAAAAGAATTAAAAAGAGTGAGGACAGTCTAAGGGACCTCTGGGACAACATGAAGTGCACTAACATCTGTGTTATAGGTGTCCCAGAAGGGGAAGAGTGAGATAAAGGGACAGAGAATCTATTTCAAGAAATAATAGATGAAAACTTCCCTAACCTAAGGAAGGAAACAGACATCCAGGTACAGGAAGTACAGAGAGCACCAAACAAGGTAAACCCAAAGAGGCCCACACCAAGACACATCATAATCAAAATGTCCAGAATTAAAGATAAAGAGAGAATCCTAAAAGCTTCAAGAGAAAGACAAGTTACATACAAAGGAAAACCCATAAGGCTATCAGCTGACTTCTCAGCAGAAACCTTACAGGCTAGAAGAGAGTGGCACGATATATTTAAAGTGCTAAAAGGAAAAAACTTACAGCCAAGAATACTCTACCCGGCAAGGTTATCATTCAGAATGGAAGGACAGATCAAAAGTTTCTCAGACAAGCAAAAATTAAAGGAGTTTGTCACCAAGAAACCAGTGCTACAAGAAATGTTAAAGGGACTGATTTAAGGGGAAAAGTGAAGAAGACAAATAGGAAAAATTATCTAGTTCCATGATGAGAGGGTAATGGATACAAATGCACAAAAAAGAGGTTAGATATGATATCAAAAACATAAAATGAGGGAGGAGGGGAGTTAAGGAGTAGAGCTTTCAGACAGAGGTCATACTAAAGAGACCATCAATTCTGTATAGAAGAAGAAAGGAACAGAGAAGGACTGCTAAAACACTGAGAAAAAAAAGTTAAAAAATGGCAGTAAGTACATACTTATCAATAGCTACTTTAAACGTCAATGCACTAAATGCTCCAATTAAAAGACATAGGGTGGCTGATTGGATAGAACAAGACCCATATATATGCTGCATACAAGAGACACACTTCAGACCTAAAGACACTCACAAACTGAAAGTGAAGAGATGGAAAAAGATACTCCACGCAAATGGCAATGAAAAGAAAGCCGGGGTAGCAATACTGATATCAGACAAAATAGACTTTAAAACAAAAACCGTAAAAAGAGACAAAGAAGGTCATTATATAATGATCAAGGGAACAATCCAACAAGAGGATATAACACTTGTAAATATCTACACACCCAATGTAGGTGCACCTAAATATATAAAGCAATTATTAACAGACATAAAAGGAGAAGTAGACAGTAACACAATAATAGTAGGGGACTTTAACACTCCACTTACACCAATGGATAGATCATCTAAACAGAAGATCTATAAGGAAACATTGGCCTTAAATGACACACTAGAACAGAAGGACCTAGTAGATATATACAGAGCATTCCATCCAAAAACCGAAGAATACACGTTCTTTTCAAATGCACATGGAACATTCTCCAGGATTGATCACATATTAGGCCACAAAACAAGTCTCCATAAATTTAAGAAGATTGAAATAATACCAAGCATCTTTTCTGACCACAATGGTATGAAAATAGAAGTCAACTATAGGAAGAAAATCAGAAAAGCCACAAATATGTGGAGATTAAACAAAATGCTACTGAACAACGACTGGGTCAATGAAGAAATCAAAGAAGAAATCAAAAAATACCTGGACACAAATGAAAATGAAAATACGACATGCCAGAATTTATGGGATACAGCAAAAGCGGTTCTAACAGGGAAGTTTATAGCAATACAGGTCTATCTCAACAAACAAGAAAAATCTCAAATAAACAGCCTAACAATGCACCTAAAGGAACTGGAAAAAGAAGAACAAACCAAGCCCAAAATCAGTAGAAGAAGGGAAATAATAAAAATCAAAGCAGAAATAAATGAAATACAGACCAAAAAAAAACAATAGAAAAATTAATAAAACCAAGAGCTGGTTCTTTGAAAAGATAAACAAAATTGACAAACCTTGAGCTAGACTCACCAAGAAAAAAGAGAGAAGGCACAAATAAGTAAAATCAGAAATGAAAGAGCAGAAATCACAACAGACACCTCAGAAATACAAAAGATTATAAGAGAATACTGTGAAAAGCTATATGCCAACCAATTTGACAATCTAGAAGAAATGGATAAATGCTTAGAATCATACAACCTTCCAAAATTGGATCAAGAAGAAATAGAGAACTTGAATAGACCAATCACCAGTAAGGAGATCGAAACGGTAATCAAAAACCTCCCCAAAAATAAAAGGCCAGGACCAGACAGCTTCTCTGGTGAATTCTACCAAACATTCAAAGAAGACTTAATACCTATCCTTCTTAAACTCTTCCAAAAAATTGAGGAGGGGGAAGCTCCCTAACTCATTCTACGAAGCTGACATTACCCTGATACCAAAACCAGATAAGGACAACACAACAAAAGAAAATTCTAGGCCAATATCACTGATGTACATCGATGCAAAAATCCTCAACAAAATACTAGCAAATCGCATAGAACAATATGTTAAAAATATTATACACCACGATCAAGTGGGATTTATTCCAGGTATGCAGGGATGGTTCAACATTCGCAAATCAATCAACGTAATACACCACATTAATAAAATGAAGAATAAAAATCACAAGATCATCTCAATAGATGCAGAGAAAGCATTTGACGAGATACAGCATCCATTTATGATAAAAACTCTGAATAAAATGGGTCTAGAAGGAAAGTACCTCAACATAATAAAGGCCATATATGACAAACCCACAGCTAATATCATCCTCAATGGTGAAAAACTGAAAGCTATCCCTCTAAGAATAGGAGTCAGACAAGGATGCCCACTGTCACCACTCCTATTTAACATAGTACTGGAAGTCCTGGCCAGAGCAATCAGGCAAGAAAAAGAAATAAAAGAGATCCAAACTGGAAAGGAAGAAGTGAAACTCTCACTATTTGCAGATGACATGATTTTATATATAGAAAACCCTAAATAATCATCCAAAAAACTTTTAGAAGTAATAAACGAATACAGGAAAGTTGCAGGATACAAAATCAACAAACAAAAATCAGTTGCATTTCTATACACTAACAATGAAGTAGCAGAAAGAGAAATTAAGAATACAATCCCATTTACAATTGCAACAAAAAGAATAAAATACCTAGGAATAAACTTAACCAAAGAGGTCAAAGATCTGTACACTGAAAACTATAAAACATTGCTGAAAGAAATTGAAGAAGACACAAAGAAATGGAAAGATATTCCGTGCTCTTGGATTGGAAGAATTAACATAGTTACGATGTCCATACTTCCTAAAGCAATCTATAAATGCAATGCAATTCCTATCAAAGTTCCAACAACACTTTTCACAGAAATTGAACAAAGAATCCTAAAATTTATATGGAACAACAAAAGACCCTGAATAGCTAAAGGAATCCTGAGAACAAAGAACAAAGCTGGAGGTATCACACTCCCTGATTTCAAAATATACTACAAAGCTATAGTAACCAAAACAGCATGGTACTGGCACAAAAACAGACACACAGATCAATGGAATAGAATCCAAGGCCCAGAGATAAACCCACACATCTATGGGCAGATAATCTTCGACAAAGGACCCAAGAACATACAACGGAGAAAAGAAAGTCTCTTCAACAAATGGTGTTGGGAAAACTGGATAGCCACGTGCAAAAAAATGAAAGTAGACCCTTACCTTGCACCACACACAAAAATTAACTCAAAGTGGATTAAAGACTTGAATGTAAGACCTGAAACTATGAAACTCTAGAAGAAAATATAGGCAGTATGCTCTTCAACATCGGGCTTAGCAACATATTTTCAAGCACCATGTCTGACCGGGCAAGACAAACAATAGAAAAAGTAAACAAATGGGACTATGTCAAACTAAAAAGCTTCTGCACAGCAAAGGAAACCATAAACAAAACGAAAAGACAACCTAACAATTGGGAGAAGATGTTTGCAAACTATACATCTGATGAGAGGTTAATCTCCAAAATATATAAAGAACCCATGCATCTCAACAACAAAAAAACTAACAACTCAATTAAAAAATGGGCAAAAGACCTGAACAAACATTTTTCCAAAGAAGATACACAGATGGCCAACAGGCACATGAAATGATGTTCAACATCATTAACTATCAGGGAAATGCAAATCAAAACTACAATGAGATGTCACCTCACGCCCGTCAGAATGGCTATAATTAACAAGACAGGAAACAGCATGTGTTGGAGAGGACGTGGAGAGAAGGGAACTCTCATACACTGCTGGTGGGAGTGCAAACTGGTGCAGCCACTATGGAAGGCGGTATGGAGATTCCTCAAAAAATTAAGGATAGAACTCCCATATGATCCAGCTATTCCACTGCTGGGTATTTATCCAAAGAACTTGAAAACACGAGTGCGTAAAGATACATGCACTCCTGTGTTCATTGCAGCGTTATTCACAATAGCCAAGACTTGGAAGCAACCTAAGTGCCCATCAAGGGACAAATGGATAAAGAAGATGTGGTATATACACACAATGGAATACTACTCAGCCATAAGAAACGATGAAATCCAGCCATTTGTGACAACATGGATGGACATTGAGGGTATTATGCAAAGTGAAATAAGTCAGAGGGAGAAGGTTAAATACCGTACGATCTCCCTCATTAAGTAGTAGATCATAACAAACAAACACATAGAGACAGAGATTGGATTGGTGGTTACCACAGGGGAAGGGGGGAGGGAAGAGGGTGAAATGGATAATTCGGCACATGTCTGTGGTGAGGGGTTGTAATTAGTCTTTGGATGGTGAACATGATGTAATCTATGCAGAAATATAAGTATAATGATGTACACCTGAAATTTATACAATGTTATAAACCAATGTTACTGCAATAAACAAAAAACGAAAAAAATAAAGAAATCAATTAAAAAAATAAAAGAATGATGGTAGTGGTGGTAATGGTGATGTCCAGAGTCGCACATCCATGTATGTACACATGCACACACTGAAACCTGCTGATGGGACAATTCCAACTAGAAGTGTCCCTGTGTCACTTCAGACTCAACATGTTACAAACCAAGCTCATGATATTCCATTTCAAGCCAGATCTTCCTCTTTACTTGGCTATTTCTATAGGACTAGTGTTCTCTTAGTCTTCTGGTTTTTGACACCTCTCTCTCCCACCTCTCTCTGTCTTCAGGGGCATAGGAGTTTAGGAACTAGACTGTTTGCTCACTATGGTATCTTCAGGACCTGTCATAATGGAATGAATGAAGACTGAATACAAGCTCTTGGTAAGTCAATTTGCCTCAGTTTCTATTCTTTCCACATACATGTATTACGCAGCTGCGATGTGAAACGTACTTTGAGGAGAATGGTTTGGCTATATGAAGCCTCAGAAATGGGAACTGGAAATGTTGTATAAGAGAGTGGTCAGTCAGTCAGTTTGGCTTAAACACACACTCTGAATCATTGTGTTACTGACAAGGAGAACAGGTAGATGGAAGGCATTAAGAAGCAGCCAATAGAGGTTTGAAGTTCACAACTTTGTAATGATTTTGACACAAGGTAATTCAGAGCTGCAGTGAGTTTCTGCCGAGAGAAACATCAGCTTCATGTTTGTAACTGAAAATATTGTTAAAATTTTTGGATAGCTTTGGCTGTGGTGGTAGTGCTGGTGAGGAGCTGGAGCAGAGTGTGGGAAGAGGGTGAGAAGGAAGAGAAAGAAATTGAAGACAAAAACTGTCCAACAAAAGCATAAAAATAAAATTAAATAAACCTCTCCATGGCAGACTCTATTGGCTACCTACCTACATTATTCTTTCCTAATAGAATCCTCTGTTTATTCAGGTATCCTTGCTTCTTTATGAGTTTCTGAGGAGGCGAGCCCCATCGGTACACCCAGACAGTGAACTAAAACTGTCCTAAACCAATCATGGTGCTACTCTTCCCTCTCCAGTAACATTAGAATGTGTTATAATTCTGGCCAATGAGGAGACATTGTTTGGAGGAATTCTTGGAAAGGTTTCCTTTAATCTTAAAAAGATCTCAATGTTGTCATGAGGATGTGATGTTTGGTCACTCTGTGACTATGAGGGGTGCTAGCCTGAAGATAAGGTTTCTATACTGAGCGTGTCAGAGTGGAAAGATAAAAATAAGTAGCCCACCCTAGGAATGTCTTAATTTCTCCTTTATTTTCTGAAGGATAGTTTTGCTGATATCAAATTTTTGATTGACAGTCTTTTTTTTCATTACTTTGAATATGTCATTCCACTGTTTCCTGATAGCCATGGTTTCCAATGAAGCCAGCTGTTAATCTTATTAAGAATCTGTTGTACATAGTGAATCATTTTTCTCTTCCTGTTTTCAAGATTTCTCTTTGTTTTTGACTTTTCAAAGTTTGACTATGATGTGTGTAGGTGTGGATCTCTTTGAATTTATTCTACTGGGATTTTGCTGAGCTTCTTGGATATGTGGATTAAAGATTTTCATCAATTTTGTGAATTTTCAACCACTATTTCTTCAAATACTTTTTTATGTCCACCCTCTCTCTCTTCTCTCTTTGGGGCTCCCATTATGCATATGTTATTACACTGATGGTGTCTTATGGATCTCTGAGGCTCTCTTCATTTTTATTCACTTTTTCTTTCTGTTCCTCAGACTGGGTAATCTCTATTAACCTATCTTCAACGTCACTGGTTCTTTGTATGACCAGCTCAAATCTGTTGTTGAGCCCTCCTAAGTGATTTTTTTCATTTCAGCTATTGCGTTTTTTCATTCTGGAATTTCTATTTGGTTTTTAAATTTTTAGGATTCTATTTCTTTACTGATATTATTTATTTGATGAGATATAGTTGTCATACTTTCTTTCAGTTTCTTCACTGAAGAAGAATCTTTAAAATCTTTATCTAGTAAGTCAACATATGGGACCCCTCAGGGACAATTTCTATTAAGTGTTTTTTCCCCCTCTGTGGGCCACATTTTCCTGCTACATACATACATATACATGTTATACATATATACATATACGTACATATACATGTTATATATATATAATTTTTTTCCAAAAATTGGACATTTTAGATGATATAATGTGGCAACTCCAGAATCAGATTTCTAATATCCTTCCAGGATTTGTTGTTGTTGCTATTTTGTTGTTGTCTGTTTGTTTAACAACTTTTCTGGACAAACTCTGTAGAGTCTGTATTCTTTTCAGGGTGTGGCCACTAAAGTCTCTGCTTGTTTTTGTTTTTTAAAATTAATTTATTAAAAAATCCTTATTTTTATTTTTAAGGCTGGCTTTGTAGGGATTGACCCTGGGCCAGCATAGCTTATGGATCAGCAACCGATTGGTCAAAAGATTTCCTTAAATGCCTTGACCCAGTAAGTATTCCATATTTTGATAAGGTGTGTGTCTGTGTGTGTGTGTATTGGGAACATACCTTCAACTCTCAGGCAGTTTACAAGTCTATCTTAGCTTTCACTTCCTTCAGGTGCAGGATCTCGAGGGCAGCAAGATGTGAATGATTGGTACCCTCTCTGGTCTTTTTTGGGCATGAGCACAGCCCTACACACATGCATGATCTTCTAGATTCCCAGCAATATGTCAGAGTTTTTCAAAGCCCCCTATGAAAGTCTCATTCCCTAGATCTTCCTTTTATATTTTTTTTGCCAGGCTTTTATTTGCCCCAATTGGTATTGCAGTCTTAGTCATATGGAATGTTAAACAATTGAATCTGATTGTTTTCGTTAATGCCCAGTGGACAGGGCTTTTCCTGTGGAGCTAAGCTCTGATTCAGTCAAATAGATAGCACCCTGTGAATGCAGCTATTCCAGGGAGCTCTGAGTCAAGTCAAATAGCGACTATGGGGATGAGGTTTTTTGAGGAGCTCCAAAGCCTGTCTGCCCCTCTAGTGGCTCCAAGGCTGGTGGGTTTCAAGGCTACTGCTATGGAGTTGGGGAGGGAGGTAAATAGGAGTAACTCAAGTTAAAATGTCAGGGTCCCTGATCTTTTTTACCAAGCTTTAGTAGTTTCCCTTGAATATGTTAATTAACATTCAGTTTGTTGTAAGCCTTTGGTTAATTTCCAGAGTTCTAAAGAAGTTCATTTTGATAATTTTGCCAGTATTCTCATGGCTTTTAAGGAGGATTGGATTTATGGAGGTCCTGCCTTTGCTGTTCCAGAAGTCCTGCCTCCCCTGCCCCAGTAGTTTCATTTTGTTTTATGTTTTGATGGTCTCACTCTTCATTGGCAAAATGACCAGGAAGCATCATTCCTTATTCAATAAATTCAGATCAGAATTCATATGTAACTCTGGTCAAATACTCTGTTTGCACTAAAATGATTATAATTCTATGGAAGAAAAAAGTTATATCCGTAGTGTATATCCTTGGATTTAGAAGTCTTTTGTTTTCTATGTCTAAGAACGTAGGAGTGGTGTAAACATTCCAAACATTCTGGATACTATTCAGCGATATCAAGTTAAATAGAAAGAATTTAAAACAAATACTGCAGGGAGGGATCTAACATTTATTGAGCATTTAGTACACACCATTTCATTAGAAAAATATTATCTTAGGTATCCAATGCATAGTATCTAAGCAGAGAATTCTTCTATTGGATTTTTACACCAGAGATAAAGGAGAACTACTAGGCAAAAAAGTGCTTAGAAGCCACTTTAAGGTACTACCTCCCCCTCAGTATAATTCTTACTATTTCTATATGTAACTGAGAATATTGTGTGTACACACATGGCAAGTAATATATGTTGAATGAATATGTTAATTAACATATACATTTAAGTTTTGCTCATTTTTGCTTTTGCAGATGCTGGTGAATTTGCTTTTGATCCCTCTTCTCTATTAGATCCTAAGCTATTTGCCTATTACTTCTATGTCATAAATATTGCTAGTAGAGGCTCATCTCTGTGCACAACACATATTCAGAAAGTGGCTAACTTATTGACTGTCCACTCCGAAACCAAATCTGAGGCTGAGGCATGCCATGGCTATTCCCTTGAAAAAATTCCACCCTACTTCACAAAAAGTGAAATTTCTATACTTATTGTCTACAAAAATTGGCTTTACTTTATAAGCTGAGCCATAGTGCCAGAAATATTCCAAAAATAAAGCAAAGATGAAGGAAAGATTTTTGTTCTTCTTTGATATTCATAATAACCAAAATTATATGTAAAAACTTAAGGATACGTGGTTACCCAGAGGGAGGAAAAACTTCTAGTGTAGATTGAACACCACCCTTTCTTTCTCTTTCTCATCCCCTTGAGTTAGCTGCCATCCTACTTCACCCTAGCATGTTGAAGTTATACATCACACTGAACTAGACAATACAGGGAAGGAGGTGGGTGGAAACTGGAGAGGGTTGTGGACACAGCACATTGAGGCATATTGGAGCCTGAATGAGGAAGAAAGAGCAAAGAATTCTAGGGTTATTTACTTTCTCAAATATTCCCAAAGTCTGTGACAGTCTTTACTATCTATCTCAGCAATGCAAGGGAACTTTGGAGAAAGTGCAGAGAGAAGTCACTTTTAGATCAAGTTCCCATGTATGCTCTTTCTGTCCTTCTTACTGTCATATCTCAGAGTAACTTTAGGGATGGCAGTGAGGTTTACCTCTCTGAACATGAACATTTGGCTGGTAGATTGCTGCTGAGTAAGCTAAAGGTGAGTCTCATATTCAAAGTCCTGGGAGCTGTGTCAAAGTTCAAAAGAGAGCCTCATGTTCTAGAAGGCTTTGGAGCTTCTTTAGATGACCCTGGTCATATTCACCTTCTCTGGGCTGGAGGTTGGAGGACAGACTCTAGTCTGGAACTATTGCAGATCTGCTCTGGATCTGTGCTAGAACCGGTTGTGCAATCTTTAATTGTAGTCTTCCTTAGTAATTGTTTATCAACGTAGGTGATAGAAAGTATATAACTTATTAAGTCAAATTGAAATCCCATGTGAATATTTGCATTTAAAGTTTTAACTGGTAAAATTAGAAACAGAGGATTAAAATGTCCTTGCAGAATCTTTGGGTGACAGCTTGTCTCTCATGTATATAAGGGATGAATATTAGGTTAAGCACAGAACTGTGTTAGGTGTTTCAAAACTGTTTATAAGAGTAACAAATGTTAGAATCCAGATTGTTTCCAAATTTGTGCTTGTAACACCTCATCTCTTCTAGCCACATTAAGTAGAAAATGAGTGAGATATGACAGCATAAACTAAGAACTTAAGGATAAACCAAAATCTTATGGATAGACAAAAATCATAGATTTGAGTCTATAATCTAGGCCCTCATCTCCTTAGCTCCTGAATCCAAGCCCTTTGAATTCTGCAAACACCATATTCCCATCGTAGAAAATCTAACCTCGAGATCATGGGTTCTTTTTCTGACCAAGTCTGGCGTGGAAGAGGTAACCCTTGGAGGTTAAGACCTGTTGCTTCATGAACATGGTTTTGGGCTCCTAAGTTTATCCTTGTCTTATTGTAGTTAACAATAGTTCTCTGTTTTTCTTTATATTGACTAGGACTTCTCTCTGTGAAGGTGCACTATTGTGAGCTGGTCGAGATTTTCTGACTATGAATAGAGATGATTTCTTTGGCACCTTCCATGAAGTTCTACTTCAGAATTTCTTTTTTGATGCACTTTTTCTCAAGGAGAAGTGTCTAAATCTGGGCACTGGCAAAAGTGGTGGAGACTTAATCATTGTTGCACTAAGACCTCCCCTCTCTTGGTCCTGCTGCGGTGATGTTGGAAGCCTCTTATCCACAGCTTTCATGAAGCTATTTAGTCTGGAGCGGTGGGGATGCACAAGGATCCTTCTGCTGCTTCCATCATCTCTTGGAGAGCTGGTTGGTACCTTTTCTGGGTAACTATTCATCCTAGGAGGGAGCACTTAGGGACATGTGGTGTTCTGGACTTAGGGGAGCTCACTGAGCCATGCAGTGTCTTTGCAAGATCTAGAGGAGTTGGAAGATCTAGGGGAGGTGAGAGACCTAGAGGAGGTGGTGATCTAGAGGAGGAGGCCAAGTCCTCGGCTCCCCTGAACTCTTTCCAATTGCAGTTTGCAGGTGGTCACAGGAAACTTGTTCTCCATCCTAACAAACAAGATAAGGGAATGTCTGGTCACATAAAGGACATATAAACAAAGAAGACCTACTAAGCAGAAGGGGATAAATGATTGGGTTTGTCTGACTTCACACATGCACAAGGTAAAGTGGAGAACTGAGTCAAGAACTAGACTCTGTTTTTTTCATTAATTGCCTGATGCTTTTCATTGTATTTCCCAGATCCCCTTGGTAGGCACAGCAAGAGAATATACATACATCATGGATCATTCTTTACTTACTAAGCTTTGTGTTTGTGATATGTGAAAGAAATTTTAACGTAAGAGTTGGCGTTTTGTGTAATATAGCTTATAAGTCTAATGGATTGAGACATCAAGTGGGCTTGTGTTAATATTAAAACTTTTCTTGTGTATATGTTCAGTATCTTCCAGTTCAGTTTCTTTTCAATTTCAATTAGTGAGTGGTTTTTAATGTAGGAGCTATACATTGAAGAAAAGGCAAGATTTTACTTTATAGACAGCTCGAGAGACCTCAGGAAGAGTGGAAGAATTCATCTGTATCACTTGAAGCCCATGGAAGCTGAACCTAATACATAGGGACTAGGGCAGCTTTCTGTGTTATGCAGAAAGTGCGAGAAATGTGAAAATGAAAACGAGCTGAAAACTTAATCTTTTGTCCTGACAAAATCATAGTTTTGACTATTTGTAATTTACTCTCACGACATCTGCTGATCCCTGTCGATGGATAAGTCTTTTCCCTTTGCTCCCTTAACGTGTTTTACCATCTCTGTAATACCACTTGTCACACTTTAGGGCAACTCATCTGCCTGCATGTTGTTCTCCCATCACAATTTTAGCCTCCCCAAAGCAGTGCCTGGGACTCAGCCAGCCCTTAACACAGAACCAGGCCTCAGGAAGTGCTCGGTCAATGTTGGGTGAGTGGAGTTGAGTAGTGGCCGCTCACGCATAAATAAATCCTCTCCCTTCTCTCTCTTGGTTTTCTATTCTTCATCTCTCCTGCTGTATTGCTGCCTGCCTGCCCTACAATGCCTGTTGTTTTAATTATTCTATCAAACCGTTTGCAATCATCACTTTCCTTTCTGATCTTTACATATTGTTTTAATTCCCATTGAAATGTCAAATTAGACCTGGAGAGGACTTATAAATGTCTAGATATTTCTCCTTTTGCTAATCAGTGATTAGAATCTTCTCTTTTTGACTTTAAATGTTTATTGGAACCATATTCCCATTGTTCTTTCTGTCCAATCAGAACCAAGCATGGTATACCACAAATCCCTGTCTTCAGAATCCCCTGGGAAGGAGGATGTGGATTTTAACATCTTATTATAGATGCCACAATGCACAGATAGTAAGTCGATACTCTAGGCTATAAAACCAATTCATAGCAAAGCCCGTGAAACCAGTCGACTTTCCAATTCCCAAATTAGTATGTTACCTGAGGCCCTAAATATCCCCCTAATTATCCTTAGAAAACTGCTAGAAAGAATGAAAAAAAGAATGAAAGAAGGAAAGAAAAAGAGAAAGAAAGAAACCAAGCCAGATATGCATTCAGTACCTTGGTTTTCCAAAATAATATCAATTTCAGCCTCTTGTAAGATGCCTACCAAATCCGGGGTTTGTGTAGGAAGAAAGATCCCACTGCAGTGCTTCTTGAGAATGACAAATCTGGATGCTTCAGTTTTGCAGAGACCTGGAACTTTTGCTTCTGGGATCAAATGCTTCATATCATCATGTTTTACAATCATATTCTTTTTCTGTAAACATTAAGTCATTATTTTTGAAATCATTAAAATAGTACAATGCTATATTTTATATTTTGTAGCTGACTTGGAAAAAAATGCTACTGGTTGACTATTAGTTTCCTATTTTTTCATTCTTAAAGGAAGCCTTAGGGGCTGGCCCCATGGCCTAGTGGTTAAGTTTGGCATGCTCCACTTCGGTGGCCCAGGTTCTCAGGCATGGGCCTATACCACTTGTCAGCAGCCATGCTGTGGCAGTGACCCACAAACAAAATAGAGGAAGATTGGCCCAGATGTTAGCTCAGGGTGAATGTTCCTCAAGCAAAAAGAGGAAGATTGGCAACAGTTGTTAGTTCAGGGTGAATCTTCCTCAGCAGGAAAAAAAAAAAAAAACAACCTTAGCTATAATTCTTATTTTGATGCTGCTAGCTGGATGAAATATTTTCATAGCTAACTTCATGTTAGAACAACTTTTTTTCAAGAGCAAATTTATTCACCGGGTTCTTCTCTACAGACAGTCAAATTACACGTGATAAAATAGTTTTCTCTACATTTACAAAAAAAATGTCAGTGTTGACTGCATAGATCTTTAACCATCAGATCATTTGGGAATTTGCAATGTCACATACATTTCAGCAAGGTGTGCAAACAGTCTCTTAGGATTTTAAACACTCCTGGTTATGAAAACAAATTTTCATCTTTATTTTTCCAAGCTGTCTCCTTACATATAGCACTTCAGAAAACTCACGATTACTAGTTTTACTGCCTGATTGCTTAAGAGTTAATTGGTTCAGCACCTGGGCAGGAAGCTATTTTGGCAGAAATTCTGTTTTCTTCAAGTTTTAGCCATAAAATTCTGGATAGTGAATTATAATCAGGCACTCCCTCCTTACTACAGACATACAAGAATACTAATGCATTAGCTGAAGGAATTGCAGAGCACTCATTTGGAATATGGAAATAGTTTTTTGGTTATAATTTGGCTTTAAAGGATCACATTTCTTACTGGATTTTGAGTCTAAATTTTTTATACTCATTTAAAACATATCAGTTAACCTATACTTTCCTCTTACCACAAATTCTCCCTGAATGTATTATTTCATACTATTAGATAAGAGAGGGGCTTAATGCCTTAAACTTCGTCTCTCTCTAATTCTCTTAAATTGTTAAATTGGAGATGGAAGGGTGAGAAAATTGACTAGTATATTTTAAATAAGGCCACCTCTAACAAGTTCCATACCTATGTATCTCAGCACCTTAAGTGTTGTTGTCACATCTTTTATACAATATGTTTTACTTTATGATGGCACAAAACTTGTAAGATGGTTGTGTTCACACAACACTTCTCCCTACCCCCCCATCTGACCCAGAGAAGTCTAATTGTTAGCCCACTAGTTGATGTGGGAGGCGCTGCAGAGTGTAGGAAAGGGACAGGAGAGGCGTGGAGATTTAATAAGAGTTATTGAGGACAATGAACTGGGATCCTCATTATGGTTTTATAGAAATACAGTAAAGAATGAAATTCCTTTTAAATTACTTTTGGCTATTGAACTGTGTTTCTTGAATGTATTACAGATCCAAGACTGAACCCTGTGTGGCCGGGTTTCATTAGGGTTACATGTTTGTTCTAACAAAAGACAACTTCCTACATGTTCTTAGCTTTCCCATAATTCTTTGTCCACCTAAGCCCTTTTACTCTTGTTCTATAAAAACAACAGAGCATTGGTGGGTTGCACCATAAGAATTCAGCAGAGCTCTACGTTTTCATCTAAGCTTAAACAGGAGCACTTGTGTTCCCACTTCATATAAAAGAATATTACTCCGCATACTACTTTCTAATCTCATTGCCTCCCCTTCCCTTTCATGAGTGAGCATGATTCTAAACTGTCTTTTTCAGTCTTTGCTTTTCTTTATAGTTCCACCACATTTTGTGTTCCTAGACAATATATTTAATTTTGCATATTTTGGTATTGTATATGAATGAATCAGGCTGCATATATCCTTCTGTGACTTATTTCTTCTACTCAACATTATGTTCCTGTGACTCATTTATGCTGCTTGAAATTCATTCACCTCCACTAATGTATAATATTTCCCTATATAAATATACTGTAATGTATTTATTATCATTTCTACTGTTAATGAGTTTTCCTGAGAAAGGGTACATGGGAGGTGAATATTCTGACACTTTGCATGACTAAAAATGTCTTTATTTACCCTTATGCCTGATTGGTATTTGAGTGGGTACAGAATTTTAGGTAGGAAATAATTTTTCCTCACAATTTTGAGGCATTGCCCTAGTGTCTTCACCATCTAGTGATGCTACAGAGAATTCTGATTCCATTCAGGTCCTTCATCCTTTGTAGAAAACCTATATTACCTGTTTGGAAGCTTTAGCATATTCCTTTGATCACAGGGTTCTGAAATTTCATGATGATGTGTTTTGATGGGTTTATTTTCATTCATTGTAATGGGCACTTGACGGGCTCTTGGGATTTGGAAACTCACATCTTTCAGTTCTGGGAATCTCTCTTGAATTATTACTTCAATGACTCCTTTCCTCCTGTTTTCTCCTTCTAAAACTCCTGTTATTTAGATGTAGGATTTCCGAAGACAGTCTTCAAATTGTTTTATCTTTTCTTCGCTATTTTCTCTCTTTTTTTAAAGAAACTACTCTTTATTTCAGATGACTTCATAAAATTATTTTCACATCCCCCCAGTTCTTTCCCCTAATCTTCATCTTTCAGGTGAAAAATAAGGTGTGGGAGAAGTGAAGGAAAAATCATAAAGGGTCAACTTTGCAGCACTAACAAGGTGCTTCCCTCAAGCGTAGCTAATCATTTCCCCAAACTGGCGTTCTGCAGAAGATTCTTCCAAAAAGTGTTGACAGGTTTTCATGGGGTGGGGGAGTGGGGACTAAGATGTCCGTGCTCAAATAGTATGGGAAATGGTAGATTAAAGTTAATTTTCTTTACTGTAACAGGAATTTTCAGAGTCCTTAATATTCTAATGTGAGTTGATCTCTAAGAGGAGAAAGGGGGTATGGGATATTCACCAAGCTTTTTGTGCAAACAATCCTTTTCTCACAGAGCACATCAGAAACAGTTTGGAGTATACCAGTAAATATGATTTTTTGAGATGGCAGCTAGAAAGCCTGATCTCTTCACATTTTTCCTCCCATTCTCTGCTAACGCCAGCAAGAGTGACTCTAGAATCTTGACCTTGAGTCATGTTAAGAAAGGACAGGTTAATCAAGGATGGAGTGGAAAGAACCAGCTGCCTCCTCTTTTTTCATTTCCATTGCCACATTTTTCTTCACTGCCCCCCTACTCCCCAAGCTGAGCAATATGTATACTTCCTCCCTTAAGCAATCCAACTGGATACTACTTTCCTCCTTTTGTGACAGAGCAACTAATTCATCATTACCCGAGGAGACAAAAAGAGTGCTACAAGGCAGTATGGGGGGCTAGGGGAATTTGTCTAATAATTGCTAAGACACCACAGGAGGCAACATACTCAAAGAGAGGAGGGCGGCCTCAAGAGATTATGCAGAAACCTCCAAGCAATACTTTTCCAAGCACTGGTTAAATCTCTACCAGCAGAACTGAGAAAACATTTATGTGAATACCTCAGGCCTAGGTACAGGGCTCTTGGCTTGAAATGGGCTAGATTTTCCTGAGAAATGTGCCCATAGGATCTATCTCATTGGTTTAGTTTGTTCAGTCTCTTCTGGGTCTGGGAACATTTCTGACACTGACCTGTAACAGACCGTTTCCTAAGACAGCTTGATCGCATCAAAGGGTTGTAAAACATTCTCCATGGTTATTAACTAATTAAACTTGCATTTAACACCATGTGCTGATAGGATGAGGCAAAGAATAAGATTCAGATCTCAGATCTTTCCAAGCAGGGCATGTTAGATGATGACTAGAGAGGAGGATTAATTACAAGCTGGGTCTGAGCTCAGGCTCAGGCATGAAAGGAACTGTCTCCCACTGATTTGGAAGCATAGGGGCTCCCTGAGCTCTGGTGCAAACTGCAAGGGTTTCACTCAAGGAAGGGTATGATGTGGGCCTAAAACCATTCCTCAGACAGTTGAAGATGGTCCCCTTCCACAGCCAGGAACACTAGCTGTCCTGCCTTGTCCATTGCTTTTAGCCCCAGGTGGTCTCATGTGTACAGAGTGGTCTCCTGTAAGGGAATAGTTTCCTTGGCTTGGCCACTTCTGTAAAATCCAAACCACTCAGAATCCACAGGGTCCACAAGGGAACCATCAAGGAATTTCATCATCACAAACTTCTTCAGGGCCATCAGGTTTTTCTTATAGCACTCGTTGACAACTCTCTCCTGATTAATGTCTGCCAAGAAGAGGCTGTGGTTGGGGTACATGTCCTCCTTTATAGGATTGTGCCAGTATTCTGCTCACACCAGGCACTGTTGAATAGCTTTGGTGTAAGCCCCAGCATTCAGTGTTTTTCTGATCAAGTCATAGATGTAAGAGCTCTCTTCCGGGCAAAGAGGGAGTCCAAAAATACCTTGATGTTGTCTCCCAAATGTGATCAGATTGATCATGGGAGGTGACGGGCATCTCTGAGCCACTGCCCTCAGAAATTGGCCTCCCTGGGAGAATCCCACAGCATTGTAGCCTTGCTGTAAATTAGGATCCTTAGCAGGAATCTGACGCACTGTTGTTGCTTGGGAACTGACATTCAAGAAGAAGCTGTTCTTCTCATCCTCCATCAGAGTCTTCCCAATCTCTAAAGATAAGACAAATTACAGGTATTTTCTTCTCGACCATTTTCTTAACAGTACCCACGCTTAAGGGATTACAGCAGCTGTCTCCAATCCCATGCCAGGTCACCAGAGGCAGCGGCGCTGGTGGATCGAGGGGCCCCAGTGTGGTTGCAGCGCAGGAGGCCGGCAGGAGGGCTACGGCCAACAGCCACAACGAGCTGGGCGACACCAAGTTGACTCCTTCTTTGATATTTTCCATCTTCTATATTTTTGATATACTTTTTGTGAGATTTTTCTCAAATTTTCCTACCAAGTCTTTTACTGAGTTTGTCATTTATACTATTATGTTGTTAACTTCCAAGAGCTCTTTTCTTATTCTCTCAATGTTTCTTTTTAAATTTTTAAAAATAGTGTCCTATTCTTGTACCATAGTTGTAATATCTTTTCTTACCTTTTTGATGCTAATTATAGATATGTTTCCTTCTCTCTATATAGTCTTTATTTCCTCCTAGTTGCTTTTGTCCTGTTTGTTTTGGGTCCTTACTTTAAAGCTGGAGGCCTTCCCCAGATGTTGGTTGATCCCTGTGTTCCTGGTCCTATATAAGAGTGGAGCCCTGAAAAGTCAGTTGGAAACTTAGTGCTCATGGGTGAATCTCTTTGACAGACTTCACTGCAGTATGACTCACTGTGTTGTTTCTTTGGGAAATCTGATGTTCGTATCTTTAGGTCTTCTTTCTTGAGATGGTTAGATTCCCAGGGAAGACTATTCCAGTTCTAGTCTAGAACCTACATACGTGGGTGCCAGCATCCTAGGAGGCAAGTGGAGAAAGAGAGTGGAGGGTTTCAGCATTCAGTGTAAGGTTTTGTTTAATCTCTCTGTTTTCACTGAGAATTATCTGCTCTTAATTGTGCCTACTGTTCCTCAGTCCAGAAATTTCTGTTTTGCCTTCTCCGGATAATAAAACTCTAGTCTACTGTTGCCATGAGGGAGGAAATGGGAGTGAATCACTTTTTAAATGGACATTCAGCCATTCCTCTAGTTTTTGCCCCCCACCCCCGTGTCACTTTCCAGAAGCACCTGATGTCCCCAGTTCTTGAATCTTGGGTGTTCTACAGTGTAAACTGAATTGAGTCATGGATTCCCCATCTGGCTTAGACTTTCCCCAGGTCAGTTACCTGTCATGAGTCTGTTTTGTAACTTATAGATTTTTGTTGGTCTTATCTGTCATCTTGCCTTTCCTTCTCTTCCTCCTCCTTCTCCTCCTCCTTCCTTTTTCCTCTTCCTCCTCTTCCTTCTAGATTTAATGACAAAAGAATCATTAAAGAGAAGGTTTCATGAATGGGGGGATTGGTATTTTACGCTATACTGAAGAACATTTAGTCCCATATTGCTTTGAATTTCTGGATTTAGAGAGTCAAATCATGATAGTTAATATGGTAGTTAGTGATTTTGTTTCTTTTACTTTTGTCATTCCTGATTAGAAAAGGCTAAAAGGATGGGGATAAATAAATAAACCTATGGGTAACCTGAATCCTATAAATAAGCAAAAACCAAAATTTATTGTTCTGTGCAATGTTTTTTAACATGGACAGTAAACCAAATGAAACAGAGATTCTACCTTAGACATTTAGCATAAAGAACTTTTCGTTTTTCAGTTTTCAAATTTTAAAGGAGAAATTTTAAAGGAGGAAAGTGTCCCAAGAGTCAAAGGAACAAAACCTGTAGAATTTCAATTGAGGGGCGAGGTGGGGGTGGAAGGAGAGTAAACTCTGTAGTTGAAAAGCAGCTTTGGATAAAAGAATAAGAAAATTCTCTAGGGATCCAATCAGCTGTGGGCCAAATTTTAGCCTCTGTTCTTTTCCAAGTTGAGAAGTTTCTTGTTGCACATGTGCCTTGGATGTTGGAAGTGAAACCCTTTCTTTGCCTGCCAAATCGCTGCCTGCCTGATTTTAATGATCAAGCTGTAGAGAAGCTCCAGTTATGATGGTTTTAAAAGAAGAGATGGAAAACCAGTAAGGAGATTGCTAAGTACAGAGGGAATCAGGAAAGGAAAGTTATTTTAACCTAATAGTCTATAGAAAATAAACCATATACCTTGGTTTCGGCTAGTTTACAGCTGGTGAAAGGATCTGGAATATTGTTGAGACAATGGGAGGTGAAGCCTATAAAGTGAGCAAGGTATTAAAGGAGCTTAGGGTCTTTCTCATGAATATGCTTTTTTCTGGTTTCTGCCAGGGGAGTAGATGTGGCCTTCACTTCTAGTTGACTCAGGTGTCTGTGCCACCTTGGCAAACCAGGTGACAATACCGCCTCTTAGGTACCTCAGTCTGTCCAAACGTGATCTAAGAATTGAAAGAAGCCAGCAATTCAGAATTTGGTACCTCAAATGGGAAATGGGGTTCAGAATCTCTTGAATTTGTGCCTTGTACTATCACCTAACTCTATAACTTCCCATGTGTTTTAGCCATGCTTCCCTATCAAGACTACCAGAAGCTTGAGGCACAAGTCACATTCATCATGCATTCACTCAACAATTGTTTATTGGGACTCCATGGTATTGCAGTCACTTTGCTAGTGTGGAAGGATTTGAAGATGACTAGCACAGTCAAGGAAGCTGGACTGTATTTTTTAGTGTGTTATCATTCATAAATGAAATCTTTTTAACTATTCACTGATTTAATCTTTAATAACAAATATGATATACAGTTGATCCTCATTATTAGTAGATTCCATATTTGCTAATTTGCCTACTTGCTAAAATTTATTTGTAATCCCCAAATCAATAGTTGTGGTGCTTTTGCAGAGGTTCATGGACATGTGTGTGCTCAGAGCAGTGAAAAGTTGAGTTGCTCATCACACCCATTTCCAGCTGAGGTGGAACAAGTAGACTGTTTGTCTTTTTATTTAGCTCTCATGCTGTCGAGTGTTCTTTTCTAGGTCTATTTAGTGCCATGTTTTTTGTATTTTTGCTGGTGATTTTGCTTTTTAAAATGGCTCCCAGTGTAGTGCTGAAGAGCTGTCTAGTGTTCCTAAGGGCAAGAAGTCTGTGATGTGCCTTATGCACGTATGTTAGATAAGCTTCATTCAGGCATGACTTATAGCTCTGCTGGCCATGAGTTCAGTGTTCGTGAATCAACAATATACATTAAATAAGATGTTAAGCAGAAACACACATAAACCAAGGTATGCACTGATGGGTCGACAAAAATATTGTGACCTGAGATTTGCTGTAACATAACCCTGTATTTCTCCTAGGAACAATAATTTAGTATTTGCTAATTCAGTGTTCATAGTGATTTTACAGAACATAATTACCATGAATAACAAGAATTGACTGTACATGTCACAATTATTCTCATTTTACAGATGAAGCAATTGAGGCTCAAAAGAGGGAATAGCTTCTTTAAAAATGTCACTTTGATAGTGAAGCTGAAGCCTTCTATATCATCTGATCTAAATACCACAATTTGCCCCCTGTAGTGTATTGCTTAGTATCTTTATAGTCACCAAATGCGTAACTCATAGTAAATGTTCCAATACTGGTAGAATAAACCATGCGCAACCTCTTGGGCTGGGAAAGGCTCAACTCCAATTTCATATTTATGAAGCTAAATATAAATATGAACTAACTGAAACTAGACCCAATTTCAATATTATTAAATAGAATTTAATGAAATATATATGGTATATGTGTATATATGTATATATGCATATGTATATATGTGTGTATAGATATATATAGCTAAGTTTTCATTTAAGTCTATGAAAAACAAAAAAGAAAAGAAACAATCTCTGATTTTTTTTGATGAAACAGTTATTTGTCAATCTTTTTACTGCCTCTGAAAGTCTCAATGCAATCCTAAGATGATATTTTACCTTCAAGCTTTTGTGTTCCTTTTGATACTTGACTAATTTCTTTAATAACAAGCTGTCTGTTGTTCACCAGGACATTGATGATTTCTGAAAGGCCAGATTCCATAATACTTGCCACGTAGTTCAAAACAGCCGCATTGAAATCTTCAAGCTGGAGTCTAAAATGCCAAGGAAAGTAACTTTATCTGGGCATGTGAACATAGATTCATGAACCCAAATGAACTATGGTTCCATAATGCTTCCTTCTAAATGACCATGCACTAAAACTGGTCAGTACGGTGTAAAATTCTCCTAGAAAAAAGTTTGGCCTGGTTTCCCTTACATACTGAGAATGGTACAAGAGAATTCCTAGAATAAGAGACTTTTCCTTCAGAAATATGATTATTGAAGTTGACATGAAATGACAAGCAGACCTTCCTAAGATGTGTTTCTGTCAGAGGTGCGGTGCTCACGGGGGGAGTCTGGACGGCCTCAAGCCCTGTGCTGATTCTTGCGTGGGTTACTGTGCATGAACCTCCGAGTCCATCATTTACACACGACAATCACAACATTCCCTTAATGTGCTGAAAGCATCCTTAGTGGGCCTGCTCTTTAAGAATTTTCTATATATTGCAACTTTTAAATGTATTTGAAAAAAAATCCTTGAATGTCAAGGACCTATACTGAGAGGTAATAAAAAAGTATGCATCATTGCTTCATCGTTTCTGAGTAGAGAGATCTTTAGTTAGGACCTGCAATGAAGAAAGAGGGCTTAAGTTAAATATAAACTTGCTTTAAATTAGTGGTAGCTGGTTACTATGGCTAGGAATATCTTTTGACTTTGATTTGGTGCCACTAGGAATGTAAAGTGTATTTGCAAAAGCTTTATTTTTGGAGATGTGTCTGTATGTATGGAGAGTTAAGAGGTAAGATAGTGATGTGCCTAATTGTCCTCTTGAGCTATTTTGATCCTGACATGTTTCCTTGTGCAGAATCCAGTCAGCTCTACCTCCCTAGCTCCCCAGCTCCTCTGCACTAGCAGCATGAGGTAGCAAGTCCTGTCATAACACATGGAGAGCCAACGGACTTGGGATTGGCTGTGGGGTTTCAGAGGATGATGGTCACGGGGGCATGTGGGGAGGCAGGGACACTCAGGAAGCTGGCAGTCTTGTCTCTTTGATTCTGGGCAGCATATATTGGTGGTTAAGAATACAAAGTCTGGAATCAGACTGTTTGAGATGGGTATTCTAACTCAGTTTTCTAATTGTGTGACTATTTTACTTAATGTCTTACTGTTACTAGCTTGCTCTCTCAGAATTTCAGAGGATTATGGGATTAATCTAAATGGACGAATATATATAGCTCTTTATGCATGTGCATAACACTTTAGCACAGTGCCTGGAGCATGGTAAGAATTCAATAAATGTTAGCTATTATTTCTTCCAGCGAAAATTAATGAACTTGAAAATGCATATCTTGATAGTTGCAAGAGTTGTTGAAGAAGATGGTGAAATCTTCTCTGACAGGCTTTAGAAATGAGATAGCCTTTCTGTCCTCCTGGCGTGGTTTACGGTACTGTGGGCCCTGACACTGGCCAGGGAGGTGGCGGAGCTTTATAAGACCCTTTGCAATTCCTTTCAGTTCACTAAGTCAGCAACTCCTACTTCTGTCCTACTACCCCTGTCTCTCTCTTATGGATCCGTCCTTTCACTGGTTACTTTTCATGGAGTAAAAGTGCTAGAACTTGGAGGAAGTGGATAGCTCCTCAACTTAACTCATTTTTTCCCAGAATCCAGGCAGCTCAGAATTTGTTAGCTGTTTATAGGCTTTCATATCAGAATCTATCTTATGAACAAATTGTATGCCAAAATTTCATGTATAAATTAGTCGTGTGGAACTTTTACTAATTTCTCCATATAACACTATAAATGGCATTTCAGTTTTTAGACAAGCCCAATCAAATATATTTACTGCTAGCCATTAGTAAGCTCAAGGTCCTTATTATACTGCTCTGTATTCTAGGTTGTGGAAATTGGAGTGTGTGGTAGAAGAGGAGGGGAAGGAGATAGAAGTCTTCTTTATCCTTTACAGGGTACAAGATTGACTCCAAGGAGATTTCCAAATGGATATGCTTTGCCGGGGGGGGGTGGGGGGTCACTTTCCTATCACCGTTTATACATCCTGGCTTATTCCCAGCTCTCTTATCTTCGGGGCTCTTGGGCTGCAGAAATTGTATACTTTTCCTTTCCCTGAAATTACAAGTTTACCGTTGAATATCCTAAGGGCAGCTGATGCCAACTCATGCTAACAGGAAAACAATCTGATTGAATTTCTTTACACTAACACATCAATGATTAGTAGTTACTTAACTCTTCCAGTGGCATGATATTTTTAAAGGAGAGTCAAGGGAATATTTAATTAGCAGATTTCCAGAGAGTTTAAGAAAGTGAAATGATACATTTAAGCAGAATTGGGGAGGAAGTAAGCATATTTTAGAAAGGAGAAACACTTTGTAAGAAATACCAGTCTGTCCTTTGGAGCAGACATTGAAGCCTTGCTTCTAAAACTGGGCACCCACACATCAGCCTGGTCAGGGGACGTGGTCTATGTTCCTGGAGTGTCAATTTTCTTCATGGTCATTAATTTATAAAATATAAATATTAAAACAAATACAGAAGTTTTAGTTATAGAATGCAGACTCATTTGAATAAAACACTGGACTTCAGTTGCATTTTCTGCTCACAGTTGGCCTCTTCAGGCTATGCTGGCAGACCCTCCTCGTGGGATCGGTTTGCCCCCTGCTCGCCCAGATCCTCAGAGGAAACATTTAAGAAACACTCCACAGAACTTTTCCTGTATCTCACAGATTTTTGTTGTGTGACCCCTCAGTTTCTCTAAAGGCTCCAAGTTTTCCCAAAAGCAGGGCAGCAGGTAGATGGCTCTGCCCCTAGTGCGTGCAAGTTGGGGACTAATTGTACTTTAAAATCTTCAAAGTTTCAGCCTATTATAGTTGAAAATTTCTGAAACAAAAGGAACAAGGTCTCCTTGACCCTTCAGCATTTTCCCATTTCAATAAAGTCATCTCAGAGCTTTTTTTGAAGGGAATGTCATTAAAATAAGTAAAAGATAAGGGAGCACATCATGTTATTGTTGATAATACATTGGAAGGTTTTATGGTAGATTAAAAATGTAAAAGAGAGACAAAGATTTTGTCTTTACCCTCATTTCTTTGATCAAAAACATTAGATAAAATCAATAATCTTTCATAAACGTAAGAAAATTCCAAGGACAAATCTTTTCTGGACAGTAGGGTGAATTGTTAGGTTAGGTATTTGACTTTTGACTCAAGTCTGTGGAATACAGGGCTGGTTTGTAAATGCCTTAAATATACTATGATCTTAAATCTAGGTAGGAAGAGAAGTGGGATTTGGTTCTTTTCCCTTCTTCTAAAAACAAAAATGATTAAATCTCTTAATCTAGGCTTAGTGTAGAACCCAAACCACACAGTGTAATCAAGAACAGGAAATTCGCCCATGTGGACATCTCTATAGGTCTTCTATTTTCAGTATTAAAAACAGACCTGCTTTCAATGAGCCTTTAGTGGACCTTTATTAGAGCAGATATTTCCAGTTTGGCTAAAGCCTATCCCTGTGGATTGAGAAACTCAAAGAAATGAGTGCATAGGTCAAGGTTAATAAGGGATAGGAAAGGTGAGAATTAATTACCTGTTTTTGTATATTAGAGAACTCACTTGTTTCCCGTCACTTCCTTCCTTCAGCCATTTGTCTCTCATCGCTTCCTCCATATCAGGTCTTTGGCGGGGTGAGGCTCAAGTAAGGAATGCATGAAATTCACAGCCCCTACAGGGAAATCCAGATTAAAAAACAGGTTTTGTGCATTAATCCATTGATCTGCGAGTCCCCCAAGGGCAGATTTTTTCTGTTGAAACCAAACTTTGCCCATTATCCAATTTCTAGCTATGGCACTTAGTTACATTAGTAACTAAGTTACTGAGACAACTTATGCCTAAACTAAAATTTAGGCATACCTTGTGAAGATTTGAGTGCCTATTTCAGACAGTTAAAATTTGAAGATCTTCCTCCCTGTTCTGGAAAGATAGTATATGAGTGAGTGAGGAGAGGGAAAGGGAAGGAAACAGGTAGGAGGAGAGAATAGTTTTGACTGCTATATTATAAAGCCTTTGCACAAAAGCAATCATAAAAGAGCTCGAAAGATTATTTGTTCCACTGTTAACACGCCTCTTAATTTTCCAAATTTCATTTTCTCATTACGTTCTTTGAGAGGGAAGTTGGGCTAGTGAATTCTCCAGGTAATTTTTGCAACCTTGACTTGCACAACGTTTTTTGGCCAGAAAATTGAACATGCAAACATTTAAATAAGGATGGCAGCCTTTTAGAAATAGTATGGATGTAGTCATCACATGGGTTCATTCTCAGTTTGCACAGTCTGAGTGAGTCCTAACAAACAACAACAGCAACACCTGCAATGTTTTCTCACCATAACTCAGTCACTTTCAGCTTGTATACCAACAAGACTGGTGGTAGAAGCCACTGGCTAACTCAAAAGCAGCAGTGTTCTTATAAAATCCTTGCTGCTATCATTTCAAAAGATTGCAAAGGAATATTGTGGGTTGCTATTATCATGTTGGCATACAGACGTTCCTAGAAAAGGTTCATAATGAACACATAAAAACAATGAAATGGAGAATTCCCCAAAGTAACCTAAGATATTCTATGCCCTTGGAATCTGGCCAATTTTCTTTCCTGAGTCTTGCTACCAAAATTAGAGACCACAATTAGAGACCACAGCAAGTTACCAAAAGAGATTCCAGATGCGACACTGCTGATTGCGCCATTCACCATCTTCTGATGGAGTTGTTTGTTACTGAATGGCTCCACCGTGAATGGCAAGGGGCCAGTCAGCATCGCAAACACGCTCACCCCTCTGTCAAGGGAGAGGAGAGGAACCAACTGAAAACGAACTCCACTTTAAGTCCGGGAAGATGTTATACTCTCTCAACAACATCTTAAGGTGCACGATTCTTTCCTAGTTAGTGTCTCACCCTGTCTCACAGAGAAAAGAAGAATAGTTAAGCCAAGACCATGTTTCCTAAAAAGAATCATGGAGTTTGAGTCTCCCCAGCCCAGGGAAAGACTCCCTGGGACTTGTATCTCTTTATGCATGTCTCTTTGTAGCACCACGTCTTGCAACAAAAGGCTGTTGAAAAGGTCTCAGCGGAGAATCTGAATGTTGATCACAAATTCCTAATGGGTCTGGTTTTATTTCTTGTAAATTTATGTTATATTAATGTAATTTTGTGTTTTCCATCCAGGGCTAGACAAGTTGAAATCCAAAAACACATCCTAAAAGAACAGTTCTCCAGGGTTGCAAATGAGTTTTCATTGTGTCTTGTGGACAGCCAGTCTTGAAGCCATAGAAGGACAAATTTAATACATTTTCCCAGGCCCCAGCCTCACCTTTCTGTACATGCAGCTAAGGGCTATGTGTATTAACTACATCTCAGAAGATTTCCTTCACCCAGTGCAAGAGCAGGCTTCCATATGCCTTGGTGCATTTGTGGTTCTTGGACACTGCTGACCCATCTCCACACAGATAACATTGACCACTGCCAGAAGCACACTGCCAACTCCTTTTTTGCTTTCAACGCAGTTCATTTGCATTGTGCTGTTTGCAAAATACATTTAGAATTGACCTTCAAATGTGAGCTGACAGTAAAGGAGGATTTACATGGTGTGTGTACTCAAGTTGGGTCTCTTTCTCCACTTCCATATCCTGCCTGAAGTGTGAGTCATGGTCTCCAATTCCACACAAAGCACCCTTTTCCTGAGATTTGAATCGGACTCTCGGGTTCATTTTCTCTGTTAAATTTATGTTCTGCTTGTTTCCTTGCTTCTACCCAAAGCCTGGAGATATATGACTGCTCAAGAAATGCCTTTCCAGGAGAGGTGCTGGCTCTAAGCGACGTGTGTGTGCCAAAGGAATATTGCCTTTCCCAGTTACTTCGCCTGCTTGATGGTCAAAACCAGATTCTTTTTCAAACTTCAAGGAAGGTGTGTGATGGTGGGAAGAGGATATAGAGTTTTACTCTTTTGTGAACACAAAATCTTCAGAAATACTGTGCCAAATTGCTGACTCCTGAATCTGTTGGGGGAGATGAGAAGAACAGAGATGAGAGGAATGGGAGAGGATGCAGCGAACGGTCCTGCCCCCAAATGTCTCCAGCCCCTGCTGGATGTATTCCATTTACTCTTCTGCTTCTCCTCCCCTCCCTTCCCCAGCCTGCTTTCTGTCCCAAGGCCCACCTGCATGGGCTGCACTGATGGACTCTGGAATCTTCTGGTTCCCTTTGGGCTCAGCCAACAGGGAGCCCTAGCAGGAGATTGACCCAGTTAGGTTGTCTCGGACTGGCTGCTCCCCTTGACATAAGGTGATTTCTCCTTTCTAGAAAGCCAATGCTCCATGACCTTACTTCTAGGTTCTGGTACCCTCTTCCACCCTTAGGCCGTTTGGGCCTAGGGGTGGTGGCAGCTCTGCTGCTGTTAGCCCCAGGTTCCTGCCTTATCCCTGTGCTTCCCATTCATCCACTTACGACTTTGTGATCTGTCCCTTGTAAATGATCTCCTTGAATTATCTCAATTTGAGATATGTGGCCTGTTAGGACTCTGGCTAGTATAATCTCTCTTTGAACTCACCAGTTAAATGACTTGTTTGGTTAATAAGCTCCTCATTTACAAAGCAACTACATCCTGGTAAGGTTAACCTGCATTCATACTAGATTATGAATGACAAGTCAGGTTTTAAGGGATCTGGGATTTTAACTTGGAGATTTGAAGGGAGAAAAATGAAGGGGGGATTTTTGAAGCATGAGGAGATTAGGGAAGCTGGGAAGGTACAAAAGCCAAACGTGGGCTTTAGCACAATCTTTTAACCCCCGCTCATTCCTGACCATTTTCTATGGCATAGTGAAGGGGGATGCAGAGTGCCTATTGTTTCTCCACCTAAAAGCTTTTCTCAATAAACACTGCTGTCCCCTTGGACACATTCTGTCAAGAGTGTGTGTGCCCTACCCCTTCAGCAAGTGGCTTAAGCAGGTTGTCAGAGGGCGTACAGCTAGGAAGTAGCAAAGTCGGTTTCAACCCAAGGAGTGACTTCAGAGTCCAGGCTCTTAACCACTAACTGTATGTCTTTAACTGTGCATGGACTTTAGTGGCCTTTATGTGTCCAGGCCTCAAAATAAATGGAGAAACAATTCCTTTGGTAGGAATCTTGGGATTTCAAGCATTTCAGCCTGGCTGGGCCAGAGAATTTAGAAATGTATGAAAACTGCAGAGACTTACAAAAAGCAGAACAAAATCCATTTGGAATTTGTGACCAACACTCAAATGTTCCTCAGAGACCTTTTTATCATCTTGTAGTTGTGAGACGTCTTGTAAAGGGACCTAGGGAAGGAGCCAGAAACCACAGGCCAGATCAGGCCAGAGAAGACCTGTAAGGAAATAATAATGACTTTCACACTCACCATCAACCAACTTCATCACTGAATCAGACACCTAGAGCTGAAAAACTCTTTATACCACTAGTAATCCTCTAAGCCACTTACACACTAGATTTAAATGTTTTTCAGCTGTTTTCCAGCCAGGTTGTGCCAAAAAGCTGTTTTGAGGTGGAGGTGGTGGGTGTTAATATTCGAGTGAAGCAGCACTTCTGAACAGATTGCCTCCATAAACCTGAGGTCATGTTTTAGGTGGGGGATTGGATTTAAGCAATCAGATGGGGAGATCCTGCATACTGGGGGATGCCTGGGAAGTCTGCTCTGAAAACAAAGTGCTCATTTCAACGGTCTAGGTCATCAGTGGCCTTGGCGATGGGCATTACCGGCGGAATGCACAGATCTTGTTGAGGTGAGTGGGGCACAGGTCTGTTATGCTTCCCACACACCTACAAGAATACTAATGCAGCAAAGAAGAAGAACTAGAGATAAAGAAGCAGCTGGGTTAGACTTAGCCAGGCGATCGTTCAAAAGGTGATACACACAGTGTGTTTAGTCCCACCATTGTGAATTTGAGATTTAATTTTAACTGAAACCTGATGATATGCTAACTTGAAAATTTATTAGCTGTAACACGAAGCAACTCTTCCACTCCACTGAAATCTCTGACATGCTTTAAAGACAACAGCTGGTTTATTAATTTAGTCAACTTATGTGATGTTTAATCGTGCCTCAGTCCTCCAAAGGATCTTAAAACTAAGATGCACAAAAATAACGAACAAGCACAATGACTGTTGGTGCTTCCTTAGTGGATTTTTGTGTTGAATGTGTGGAATGGAAGTCAGAGCTAATGCACACTTTGGTTTCCAAAAAAACGAAAAAAAGAAACAAAGAAACCAAAACCTCACTATCTTCTGATTATGTTTATCCGCAGAAGTTAGGAATGAAAAGCACTTAACGGAAGACCAACAAAGTGAGGAGGTCTGCTAATTTAGTATGTTTCTTTTTAATGTGTGAATTTAAGGGTGAAAATTTATCCTTTAACAAACTCTCCAAGTCTAGGCTGAAATTTAGCAGAATGCAAAAGTGGCTGAAGAAGATGTGGGAGGAAAAAGTCTTTGGGCCACATCTGTTACCTTTTTATTATTTCTTTTATTTTCTTATTTGTTTTTTAATCATTAAAACTATATTTCAGCCCGCTGTCTCTCTTCATGTAATAAAATGTCTTTAATGTAGACTTTTCTAGATTAGACATTGTGGCATTTTGGACACAGTGATTCTGACACTTTCTTGGCAGTATTTACGAAGAAAAAGACTTCTTAAAAGAATAAAGAGTGCAAACATGATTTCCAAGAGGAGTTTTAAAGTTAATTAAGATAAAATCTTTTGCAGACTTTCTACATTAACTGTATGCCGCTATGGACAATTGTATCTTAGGTTGCACCAGGCAATAAACTGATGACCTGCTTGCAGAACTTTGGCACATTAATTAATCACATGTTTTCTTCCTTAAAGCAATCTCATTTGACTTCTTGGACACCATTTGTTAGCATCAGTATATTTTAGTACAAGTTTCACACATTTTAAACTTGAGTTCTGTGATTAGAATGTTTTGCTTAAACTCTTAATGACTGATGGAGGATGAATGGCTCATTAACACATCTAGATAGTCTACAAGACCATCCATAAAACACTTATGGAGTCCCTGTTAAGCCCCCCACAGTGCGTAGGTGCTGGCTCTGCAGTGACGATGAGAGGACAGTGTTTCCTGGGGGAGACCCACAGCCAAAGGATAATGACACTGCAGGGTGGTAAGTGCTCCAGTGCAGGGGAAAACAGGGCATCGACCAGCCTGGCGTGAGGACCAGGAGTGTCTGAGATGGCTTCATGGAGGACATGATGTTGGACTGGCTCTTGAAAAATTGATCAGGAGGACTCTAGAATGTATTCCTTTCAAATGCTTATGCTACTTTGGATTTGAGAGTGAAGTAAAATCACGGAGGCTTCACGTTTTCACAGACTCCCCCATCGTCATAATGTCTTCACAGACTCCCCCATCGTCATAATGTCTTCACAGACTCCCCCATCGTCATGTCTTCACAGACTCCCCCATCGTCGTAACGTCTTCACAGACTCCCCCATCGTCGTAACGTCTTCACAGACTCCCCCATCGTCGTAACGTCTTCACAGACTCCCCCATCGTCGTAACGTCTTCACAGACTCCCCCATCGTCATGTCTTCACAGACTCCCCCATCGTCATGTCTTCACAGACTCCCCCATCGTCATAATGTCTTCACAGACTCCCCCATCGTCATGTCTTCACAGACTCCCCCATCGTCGTAACGTCTTCACAGACTCCCCCATCGTCGTAACGTCTTCACAGACTCCCCCATCGTCGTAACGTCTTCACAGACTCCCCCATCGCCAACATTACAACTGCACAGCAGCTCCGCGAAGAGCTGGGTGATACAAAGGTGTGATTTCTCAAACCTAAGGTGGGAAAAAATGCTTTCTGTGACAGCCTGTCCTCCTAACTGGCCAGGTTTCACAAAGCTCTAAACCCTCAGGGATTACTACTCAGGGTTCCTAACCTGATGCGAGAATGTGGTGATTTACTTAGGTGGACCGGACGCCCATTTTTGGGCTGTATTTCTGATGAGCAAGCAGTTCAGGGGCCGCGTGGGCAGGGCATCCACTCTGAGTGCTTAACTGCTCCTGAGAAGGACCCTTCGACTTCACGGTATTACTCAATCCAAAGTCTGAAGGATTTACAAACAGGGAGACCAAAAAGTTCACCTCTGGCTGAGAACACTTTAATTCTTCCTAGCAACAGTTGGATAAAGAGGATCTATGAAGAACTTGATAAAATATTCAGTTAAAATATATTTTATAGCAGCAATTCTCATGAGGATAAGTATGCAGGAAAACAGGGTGAGACACTGCCTTTACATAAACTCACTTGTATTTTGGCTTTAAATTCTTGGGTTTTCTTTTAGCCAGCTCTCTAGGAATGCCTTCTTTAGCTTATGCCTGGCATTTCATAGCTTGTCATTTACTTTCCGCTATACTGTAAAGTTTCTTATTTGACAGCAGATCACGATGAGGCCAAATGATATCTGGCTTTTTAATCCCAACATTACTCTCTGGTCAACCACCCACCACACCAGGCTTTGGAAGCCTGGATCATTTTACTCATTGTTGTTTTCTGCCTAACTCTTCTATGGTTGGAATCCTAGTTCCACTTCTCTGTGCCTCAATTTCCTCATCTGTAAAGTGGGATAATATTAGTATCTACCTCATAGGGTTTTATATGGATTAAAAATGTTAATATAGGTTAAGGGCTTAGAGCACAAGTGCTTATTGATGTCAGTTATTATTATTATTGTTACCATTATTGTTATTATTTTTTCATGCACAATTTGTCTATTCCTACAAAGCAAGGAAGCAGAACAGGTTTTGCCAATCATTATGGGTAAGGGGAGAGGACACTTCCTGCTTTGTGGCAATTATGGTTCAGCAGGAAAAAACTATCTACAGGCTCCACCTGGACAGCCAAGGCTCCAGGGCAGAGGGAGGGAGGGGCCCAGTAATTCTCAACTCAGGGCTTGCAAAGGTTCCTCTAGAGACAAGTGTGGCTTAGGAAGAAACCGAGCTTTGCTATCTGGGATCTTGGTTAGTGCAAAATCATCCCCAGTGAACATGACTTGCCTGGAAGGACTCAGGGCTGAGGTCCATGTCATGAAAGCTATAAACCATCAACGAATCACCCAGCGAGCTTGACGGCCAGTCTCCAGGCTCCTCTGAGAGCCTGCACTGCAGACCTCTAGGCTGCAACTATGCAGGTTGTTTTCAGGGTTTTATTACTTCAGCAAGAATCACTCTGAATTCAGATAGCAATTCTTGAAAAGCAACAAAAATTTTTAAGCATAAGAAATTTTTCCTCTCAAGATTATTTTGTCAACCTTATTTGGAATAAAATAATATTTTGAGAGAAATCACAGAATGGTTTCCCAGGCAACAGAGAGTATGTATTTATGTCACAAGTAACTGTACTTACAAAATGCTGAATTTAGATTTTTACTGGAACTTATACAACATTTTATGCAAGACATCACTTTAATTAGTATATTAAATGATAGTTTGATATGATAAGAGACTGTGTGTGTATCATGCGTTTTCATCTATGCTTCAACTATTAAGTTTCTAGTACATTTTGAAATATTGCTTCACATGGAGAAAAATGCCATAGCTCTTAATGCTGCCTCCTGAGATCTTTATGCCTGTGTTTCAAAGAATTGTCATAGTCAGCTGAATTAACAAAACAGACATAGACACTTATACTTACCAACAATTTTGATATTGTTGTATTCATTTGGAAGAAAATTTTCAGTCTTCAAGTCCCTAATTAGACAAAGAAAAGTAAACTTTGTATACTAATATTAGTGTTTGCGTTTTAGAATATTGCAGCTGTATGCTAGAGAGGATTCTTTCTTGACTTGAGCCTTAAAAGTGATAACGGATTAAATTCTTTGAGTTCCCAGAAAAAAAGCTGGCAAACAGGACAATGTTCTCTTAGCGTTCTGTTTCTAGCTTTGACTTGACATAGACAGGCTGCTAATTTGGGAATCGTCTCATTTTATTTTATTTTATTTTATTTATTTATTTATTTTTGTGAGGAAGATCAGCCCTGAGCTGACATCCATGCTAATCCTCCTCTTTTTTTTTTTTTTTTGCTGAGGAAGACTGGCTCTGAGCTAACATCCATTGCCAATCCTCCTCCTTTTTTTTCCCCCCCAAAGCCCCAGTAGATAGTTGTATGTCATAGTTGCACATTCTTCTAGTTGCTGTATGTGGGACGTGGCCTCAGCATGGCTGGAGAAGCAGTGCTTTGGTGCACGCCTGGGATCCGAACCTGGGCCACCAGTAGCGGAGCGCGTGCATTTAACCGCTAAGCCACGGGGCCGGCCCTGGAAATCGTCTCATTTTAAAATGGGACATTTGCTAAGAAATGAATGACGAGCAGCCTTTATATGAATCATTAAGAAATTGACCAGACAAACGGAGTTTCTCCTTTTCTAATCAAGCTAGAGTTGGAAGGAATGCAGTTAAAATCACTAAATGGCTCCTAGGTGACCAGCCAGCATCTTGTGTAAATACGGCATTATTTTCAGGGTTGTCTCTTAGAGGTCTTGGATTCAGGATAAGCCACACAGAGCACTCTCCTTCTGCCTCATATTTTAAGCAGGTGAAATTTGCCTAAAATGGATGAACACCCTGAGTATCTGAGAAGGCTCTCCTCAGGAGTCTGCATGAAAGATAAAACTGTCATCAACTATTGTAAGAGCCACATTTATTTTTTTTTGTCTTTTTAAGAATAATCTAATTGAAAAAAGAAAAGAAAACTCTTCTTTTTCTCAGTCACTGAATTGATTGAGTCTTATAACAAAGCAGAGTCCCCTAAGCATAGTACCAAAGAGACACCTAATTCACATTACCCTTGGGAGGCATCAGTGACAGCACGGCCAACTCCAGATGTCCTTGGTAACACTTCCCAGGAGGGTCGAGGGCATTAAATGACGTGATAGCTCTGTATAGTCACCACTATATATGAAGATAATGCGTGTAGTAGGTGATCTCTGTATATTTTAACCAAAAGTATACCAAGGAGAGTAGGTCAGGGCAGGGCCTAAAACAAATAATTAAAATGTGATCATTAGAAACAAGACTGCATTTTCAGACATAGTTTGTCTCCTTTCTGCCACCAAACATTTTACTAGAGCTGTTTGTTCTCCCCATTCGTCTCTCCTCTCTTTTGGTGGGCAGGCTTTTTCAAGGGAGAGGTGATGGTGCAAGTGGGGATGGCGGCTCAGCCAAGCAGAGCAATGCTTGGACGCCCTCCAGGTGGATTCTGCTGCCTCTTGACACCCTGACCTTGCTGGGAAGAGCAGCAGAGCCTTTCCCTTCCTCTAGTTGTGGGTGTGTTTACACATCCAAATGGTTTTGAGTGAGTACAAGTTTGATAGCCATTAAGCAATTAAAGTCAACCTGTTGTTTGCTTAAAAAATAACCAATAATGCAGAAGTTTGTCAGAAACTTTTACCCCCTAAGACTTGTTTGGATGTGTATCTTCAGCATCTCTCCTATTTTAGGTCCGGTATTCTCCTTTCCTGGAGTTTCTCCCATTTAAGGAGGCTGTATGTCACTGTTTTGTATGCTATGGAAAGGGGTTCTATGCTATAGAATTGCTTTCTAGCCTTTGGAATTCTCTGAAAAGGGGAGTTGGAGGACAGTGACGTGGAATGAGCTATGTATAGTTCAGTGTATTAGGGATCTTGGGAATAAGCAGCTATGATCTTTCCCAAATGGTAAGACATTTTATAAGGCATTTAAAAAATCTGGGTGGATGGGAAGAATAGACTCATTGTAAACCATAAGTGTTTCTGCCAAATCATTAAACCCACAAAAATTTGCAAGTATCCCTCCCACATTCATTAGTGTCACATTCTGTTACTTGGATATATTTTGTTCATAGGAAGATACAAAAATCTCCCTCTAAACTACCTTCACAGTTTTCACGTAAACACAGGGCTCAAAATAAACACTGGAGAGGAGATGAAGAGACGGTCATTGTTACACCGATTCTGTTCACACATGGATGTACGGACTGGTGCTCATTTTCTCGCAATGGTACACCCAGTGACAAGCTTCTCAAGGACACTGATCTTCCCTTTAGCTGCGCTTAGCTATGGGCCCTGTGCTGGGTTCACTGTTAGTGATCGACACGTGGAGGGTCTCGTGAACATGGAGCCTTTGGTGGCTTTTCTCCCTTGAAGGAAGGAAGGCTTCACACCTGTGTACCGTGCAGATGTTCCACAGTGGATGTGATCTGCCTGAAGAATGACTTCACTTCCCTTTCACTTAGTTTCTTTCGATCCCAGATCCAGTCCAGGAGGTTGCCACCAAGGCATAGCTCCAGCACCATGTACTTAGAGTTTTTTGTCTCCAGGGTTTTGTACAGCTGGGCAATGTTAGAGTGTTTAGCCATTTGCTGATCTAAGATTCATGCTTTATATTCTTTAGAACTTGAGAGTCTTGCTTAGCTTTCTTGCTGATGACTTTGATGGTTCCCTAAATCATTGTGGATGTAAATGATGTGCAGTGAAGGTTAACTAATAAAAACGGGCTTAGTTAAAAAAAAAAAAAAGGCACAGAACAAGAATACATAGGAAGAGAAATTTTTAATGTAATTTTGTTAAATTGAGATGTGAATAAAGCACCATATTCTTATATATATATCTAAAGCTGAACTTTTAGTGTCAGGATTGATAGTAACTACACTAACATGCAATTATATTTCAGCAATGTATTAGCTATGCTTTTGTGGACTTTTCTGACATAGCTGTGAACAAAGCTGATACAGTTGTCCTTTTAATTGTAAAGAACACATTTATTAATAAAATAATTAATAAAAGGGTTACATCTTAGAACACAAATCAACCAAAACCAAAAGATGTGATTGGTTCAGAAATAATAATAATTACATATGGAAAGAAATCCTATATACCAATAAAATTAGCTATGATGCATTTTATAATGCATTCTACAATGCATTCATTCAAATTTCCCCTTAATTCTTCTTTTTATGATTGTTAGTTTGACAGCAAGAATTTCTCCCTTTATTTTTAGTAGGAACAGATAAAGAGACATTTGAACGAGAAAACCAAATAGAAGTTATGCTGTGATATTTTTATCTTGTTTCTTTGGATTTATTTATATCTATTGTAAAAATAAATTGATTTTAATATACATTAACATGCTTAATTGGAACACGCACATGTTTCTGGACTAACAGATAATCCAAACTTCAAGATTTTCATTGAATTCAAATGATTTGAGCCTTTTCGGGGAATCTAGATTGTATGATAAGTAAGCTTTGCAAAAGCAAGATTGCCCTTTTCTTGCTCCCTATCACATAGTGGGTGGGCACGAGTGTTGTATAGATCTGTCAACATGCACTTGCCTTCTCCCCTCTGGGGAGATGCAGCTTTTCCATCACTTCGCCAAAAGATCCCTTGTTGGTCATTCTGCCCACCAAATGTGTCCCCACTTGCTTGGTGTGAATGAAGGTCTTCTCCAGATCATGGGAGATCTTCCTGAAACATGCAGGCACCTGGAAATCCCTTTGCTTCCTCTCCAGGGCTGATAGAGCCCTGCACAGGTGGCGGGTGCTGGTGACTAAAGGTTCACTGGGCGTTCACTGCTGCAGGCATCCTTCCTGACACCCCTCCTTTGTAAAGCAGATTGGTCCTGTGGTCCTGCAGAGGTAACTTGTGACCATTACCAGTGCTGCTATTGATTCGGTGCAGACATTTCTGAAGTCCCTGGATAATGCAGCTACCGACTCTTCCTCTCTCTTCCCCTGCCTTTTGTTCTTGATCTGTGTACTCAGGCATGCAGATTACTCAAGCAGAATCAACAAGTGGACTATTAACCTAACCTGATGTGTGAGGTCAATGAATGGCTTGCAGTTCCCTTGACACCCAATCCCAGGCCTTGTACAGAATTAGCATTTCTCTTCACAGAGCAGAGGATCAGACCAAGTGTCAAGCACCTCATCAGGCAAAAATCAGCTAAATTAAAATCCAGGCCACTTGATGTGCTTTTTTAAAAAAATTAGTAATCTTTATATTTTAGAAGAGAAAAATTGAAGAGAGAGTACAGAGTTCCCATGTGTCCCCTCCACTATGCACAGTTTCTCCTATTACATCTTGCATTAGTCTGGTATATTTTTTACAATTAATAAACAAGAATATTGATACATTATTACTAACTAAAGTCCATAGTTTACATTAAATTTCACTCTTTGTGTGGTACGGTTTTATGCCTTTTCATAAATGCGTAATGTCACGAATTCACCATTACAGTACCGTACAGAATAGTTTCACTGCCCTAAAAATCCCCTGTGCTTCATCTAATTATCCATCTCCACTCCCTCCAAACTCTTGGTAACTACTGACCTGTCAACTGTCTCTGCAGAGCAATGTCTTTTCTCTAATGTCATATACTTAGAAACATACGGTATGTAGTTTTTCAGACTAACTTCTTTTACTTAATAACTTGCATTTATAGTTCTTCCATGTCATTGTGCGGCTTGATAGCTCATTTATTTTTAGTGCTGAATAATATTCCATTGTGTGGATATACCAGAGTTTATTTATCCATTTACCTACTGAAGGACATCTTGGTTGCTTCCGAGTTTTGGCGATTATGAATAAAGTTATTATAAACATTAATGTGCAGGTTTTTGTGTGGACAGAAGTTTTCAGCTCAATTGGGTAAATATGTAGGAGCACGATTGCTGGATCATATGACAAGACTATGCTTAGCTTTGTAAGAAACTGTCAAGCTGTCTTCCAAAGTGGCTGCACATTTTGCATTCCCATCAGCAATGAGTGAGTGTTCCTGTTGCTCTGCATCCTCACCAGCATTTGGATTTTAGCCTCTAATAGGTACGTCATGGTGTCCCACTGTTATTTTCATTTGTAGTTCGTTAATGACATGTGATGTTAGGCATCTTTTTATGTTTATGTGTGCCATCTGTATATCTTCTTTGGGGAGATTTCCAGGCCTTTTGTTCATTGTTAATTGGATTGTTTTTTATCTTACTGTTGTGTTTTATGAGTGCTTTGTATATTCTGAATACAAGTCCTTTATTAGATATGTTTTTTGCAAATATTTCCTCCCAGAACTGCTTTTGTAGAGCTGGAAACAGTGCTCTTTCAAAAAGACATTATGTTACTTACATAGATCAGTGAAATGCAATTAGCTACAAACGTGTAGTAATGGCCTTAAAAGTGCCGACTAACGCCTGAGGGTATATAAACTATTTTACTGCTTTTTATGGTAGTAAAGCACTTATTTTTTGGAATCTTTCTGGAAATATCCATTTTTATGGTTAAACTGGCTTGAGCTCCAGTGACAAGTTGATTAGATCTTACATCTTAAAAATCCTTAACGTTAAAGGGATAAAGCTGCCTATATACTTAAATTCCAAAGGAAAACTTGATATTCACCGTTTAAAGGCCAAAGACTATTTCTTCTAATGATATTCTAAAATAAAGAGTTGTACAGTGCAAATCCTTATTACCACTTTAAAGTGTTGCCTGCCACACAGCCAGTGGTTGTCATAATGGAAATGATTTCTCACCTTGGTTAGGAAGATGTGGGCTCCATTGTGGCTCAGAGCTTAGGTTGGATCAGATACTGCAGCATCCAGGCTTTAGAGTTTTCAAGGCCCATGCTCAGTTCTGCTACCTCTGATGCATTAGCAAGGATTTTTCCTCTTCTTACTCAAGGAAAACTTTATATATATATACAGTCCTGTGCTGCATGACAATGTTTCCGTCAACGACAGACCACGTATGTGACAGTGGTCCCATAAGATTAGAACCATATAGCCTAGGTGTGTAGAAGGCTCTACCATCTAGGTTTTTGTAAGTACACTCTATGATCTCACAATAACAAAATTAGCTAATGACACGTTTCTCAAAATGTATCCCTGTCATTAAGCGGTGCATGACTGTATATAAAATGTTCTTGCTGAGAAACTCTGGAGGACACTTGAAGTTTTTCTTTTAGTTAGAGAAGCTTGTATTTTCTTGCCTGAAGGAAATGAGGTCTTTAGCTAGAATAGTCAATATTTCCCCTTTCTTTTAGTTGTGCTGTCATAAACCATCTGCTCGAGATGATTAATTTTGATGAAATTTGGCTAATAGTTATCCAAATAAAATTTGATGTTTGCTTTGTGCGGTGGTAGAAAAATACAACATCTCATGACATTGATCATCTTCAAAAAGTGAGTCACATTTCATGAGGAAATAAATTTGAAGAAAGAATATTGTAAAGGCAAGGAAGTATTTTCCTGGAAGGCTAAGGAGAGGTACTTGTTATATGTGTCGAAATCAGGGATTTAATGAAATGAAGAAGTCAATCTTAATGACCACTGCATGATGTTTGTACAAGTCTTTAAATCAAAGAGCTCAGGATTCTATTCTGTTGAAGTCAAAGCAGCCTGTCCTATTACATATTAGTGATTTTTATTATAGGTAATAATATAATTCAGTAATTTTCCAACCATTAAGTATTAGGACAAGCTAACTACTGTGATAAACAATTCTAGTCTTAATATCTTAACATAGTAAATATTTACTTCTTGCTTATGTCATGGTACAGTGTGGGCTGGAGGGACGGTATAGTAGGGTCTACTTCACATGGTCATTAAGGTCTTGCTCATTCATCTAAAGAGTCCCCCATCCTTAGGCCTTTGGAATCCTCTTCTGGATCCTCTGCATCTGACCTGCAATGAGAGATGAGAAGATGAGAGGTTTTTTATGGATCAGTCTTGGAAGTAGCAAACATCATTTCTGGCCCATTCTCCATTGGTCAGTCACATATACCTGCCTATTTATGATGGGGGCTGGGAAATGTAGTCTCACTATACGCTGAGGAGGAAAATAAAACAGGATTTAACAAATCAAAGTAGTCTCTCTCACTTATGACTACACTAAAAGAAAAAAAATCTGTGTAAAGAAGAATGTTAGTAGCTATGAGAACCTTCAAAATAGAATGAAATTTATAATTACATTGATTATTTATATTCTTTCTATACTTTTAGGAAGAACTTACTTTCTAAACTTATTCTTGTGTTTTTTGGAAGTCAAATACTCAAACCTAAACCTTTCCGCTGAATAAATGGTCATGCATGAATGAATGAATGGGAAGAATGACATTGTTTCCATTTGACAATGTTGGTGAACAGTGGAAGAAATTTTTTTCATCTTTAAGGAACAAAGGTATCGACAATGTTTTATTATTAGTTTTATATTAATACTATTTCAACTTTCTATTGCTCTACAACAAATCACTCCAAAACTTAGTGGCTTAAAAGAGCAACAATCGTTTTATTATTTCCTCACAATTCAGAAATTTGGGAATGGCTCAGCTGGGTAGTTCTGGATTGTCTTTCACATGGTAGTAATCAGATGGTGGCCGGATCTGTAATATCAGCGTGGTGAAGCAGCTGGGGGTAGAGAGAGACAATATGGAGGAGATGCTATTTGTGGAATCTTAGCCTCTCTCTGTATGGTCTCTGCATAGTCTAGTTTGGGCTTGTGGCAGCAGGGCAGTCAGATTCCTTAGATAGATGCTGAAGTCTTCAAGAGATATTTTTCTGCCTTGAAGTCTCCTTAGCTAGACTTTTAGGTTCATTAGATACATTTTCTATGTTCTATATTGCTTCCAGTGACAGTGCTACCAAACTTTCTACCTCATGTAACAAAGCTCCCCTTTCCTCCAGCTTCCAATAACATTTTCCTTACTTTCCTTTAAGCTCTCATTGGCAGTCTCTTCAAGAACCTTCAGGATTCTTCTGATGTTCTCCTCGAGGCCCTTACTCACAGCCTCCTTCGGGCTCTTCCACCTTCCACTCACTTCCCAGAACCAAAGCCAATGCCACATGGTCTAGCTTTTGTAACAAGAGCTCCCTACTCCAGGCACTAATATATTTCATTTACGTATTTCTGCATCATAAACTACCACAAAAGTTGTTGGCCTGAAAGAACAACAATCCTTCTATTAGCTCTCACAATTTCTGTACCTCAGGAATTTGGGAAGGACTCAGACGGCCAGTACTGGTTCCGAATCTCATGCAATCTCAGTCAAGTCATGCTGCAGCTGGAACCACAGCTGACAACCTCAGTCGGTCATTGTGAGGGTTAAATGAGATGCCGAACAGTGCTTAGCGCTGTGCTCGTCATGCCGCTAGTGTTCAAAATGTGCTCATCATGCTGCTAGTGTTCAAAATGTACTAGCTCTTGTTCATTTTTGCATCCTTCATGAAACCTAGCTTAATGTTTTGCATATAGTGGATTCTTTTTAATGCTGATTTCACAAATAAAATAAGAAGGTAATGGAGTTTTAGGAACCATTTATTCGTCATTTCATTGTCTATCTCCAAGAATATTTTGGATCAAATTTATTGATCAGGAGTAAGAAAAAATTAGCACCTCAAAGATGGCACTGAATTTCACAGGCAGAGGTGAGGGTCCTGCATTTCTGTCACCTTGGCCTATTTTTGCACTCTGTAAGCCTAACCTCTGTTTCTAACAATGTGTAACTTGCACTTGTGTTTTCTTAGGAAGTTCACATTGTGTCAGAATTGACTTGTCCCACAGAGTGGAACCTCCAGTTCTCATTATTTTCAGTTCTGCTTCCATTCAGCCAACCAGTGGGTCCTCATCTAGCCAAGAGAAGAGAACAGAACTTTCTGTGGATTTCCAAAGTTGACCCTGCCTGTGTTTGGAGGGGTTGTTTTCATTATCTTAGAAGAGTGACATTCTATTGGATCTACCCAGAGAGCACGGCCAGATCAAGCTGTAAATTTTAAGGACAATTGGGAGGAGTGGAAAGATGTGGGAAGTTCAGGCAAGATGTCCTCTGACTGGTGTCCCGCAATGCTGGATGGTTCCTGTTCGCCCCTGCCTTCTGCTGCTTGGATTTTGAGGTGGCGATGGAGAGAGGAGAGGGACAAAGATACAAGATTTGTAACTGAAAAGCCTGCCAAGGGACTTGTACTAGTGTTTACCTTTGGCATATGTTTGAAGGAAGAGAAGGAATAAAAACCCTCTTAAAAATGCCGCACACTTTAAAACCTGACATCTGACTAACCTATGGATTGCTATTATTGGGGATCAGCCCAAATTGACACCTTGAAAACATTCTGAGGTCAAGAAACTTCTAAAAACATTCTTAAAGTTATTCTCTTGGCACCTCGTAGAATCTTTTCAGAAAAGAAAATTTGCTCAAGGCAGCTTTTCTTGGTTTGGGAATATATTACTTATGCGGACACCCCCGTCCCCGGTCAACTGAAGTCAATCCTCGAATATGAAAACAGCCGCAGGCCCGGGGAGGCAGTTTCTGGCTGGATTTGCAGCTTGTGTTTTAATGTCCTGCTACATTGAAAAGGCGTAGGAGAAAGTTACAGACACAATGCTCGTGAATGATTTCCAGCCAGTGGAGACTAAATAGATTTCTGGAGAGAGAGAGGATTGGAAAAGTCCCAGTGTTCATCTCATTGGTTTCTGTTCAGAAAACCACCACGCCCAAGTCATCCTTCTGGACTTCTGCTGCCCTCTTAGTTTTCCTTACGTTGAGTGTGCATTTCTATAAGGAGTGAGATGAGTTGAAAAATTGTGTGCCATTTCAGAAATAAAATCAGGTTTGGATCTGGATGTCAAAGGATTGAATGAAGACTTGCATTTCACAAAAAGTTTCACTTTTTTTTTTTTTTAAGTCCACTTTAGAAAATGCTACCCTGAATAGTAACTGACGATGTCAGAACAACTGGAACAGTTAAGTGGAAAGTATTAGTCCATAAAATTTACAACATGGACAAAAGAGGAGAAGTTAATTTTCTGCTCTTAGCAAATGTAAGTATTTATTACCGCTGTCAGCATTTGGAATTTGCGTCTATTGGTAAAGTTTAGAAAGCTTCATAAGACATATGGAGATATTACTCTAGCTGATAAATTTGGAATCCTAGAATCTTAGGGAATTTAGAATCTGCATTTGGTTTCAAAATATCTTCTTAAAAATAATATTCCATGTGTAATTTAATGTGAAATTAACCAGATTTTGAGGCTTTTTCCTTTTTTATGCTGGATAGACTCTTCTCATTAATGGCTTACCCCCCTGATTCTAATGTTAAGTAGATCTGTGCCTTCAAGAGACAGAGTCCTGTGTTTTAGGGGGCAGACTTCTATTTTGTATTCTCAGGTTACCCATCGAAGGCATCAAGTGCAGGCAATTTCCAAGAATATATGGAATAGGTCCCAAGAATCATTGAAAGTTCTAGAACTTTGAATTCTCAACTATGAATCTTGAGGATAAATGCCTATAAATGTATGTATGTCTGAGTGTGGGGCTGCCATTCCTGTCTCAGCATTCCCACGGTGGAACACAGAGTGAAGTGTGAGCACGGGGTTTCTATTTAGGGGAGAACTTTTGAAAACTTATGAAAAAAGAAATAAAGTCAATAATGCTGCTTATGGTGATCTGAGCCCCGCATGGATTGTGAGAAGGCTTGGACTTTGGTCTTAGGCCTCTCTCTTAATTGTGCCAAGGTGTTCCATTTTTTATGGCTTAAATCGTGTCCTATCGTGTATAATTTCTTACTTTTTACACACCTCTTGGCATGAACATAGTTTATTTTAAGAGTTACTGGTTTGTAGGTGAAAGCTTAGTAGTTTTATAGGCTTTCTTTTTTTAGGGGGGGTTTAATCTATGAAGAAGGTGTAAATTTTTGGACTTTCTGATCTGCTAAGCCCTTCTCCATGAATCAATGGCAAACTGAAATGAGAAAACTAACCACGAACGAATGAGAATTTTCTCTACCATATGAATGTCAGAACGTTTAGCCAAGTGATGCTGACTTGCAGTGTAGAGCAGTGTGCAAACTTCTAGGCAGGTTATGGGTAATTCTGGCTTACATAGAACTACTACAGAATCATAATCTCTGTGAGACCTGTGTATTGCTCATTTTTTAGTTTTCAGTTAAAATTAGAAAACCACAAAGTGATGTTAGAACCATTTAGTGATACTCAAAGTTGTTCTTCAAAGATGATGGAGAAGGTTGAAACTGGAAATTGTCAAATAGTTGACAGTTTCTGCCCAGGGCCCTCAAATTGTGCCACAGAAAATACCTGCACAGAGAACTCCATGTTCCAGTGACACGTCTTTCCTTTTCTTGTTGGCATCCATTTGGAGCCAGCCCCACAGACAATAACTCTGTCTGTCAGTGACAATCCTAATTTTTCTTATTGCTTTGGAGGTTATAGGAAAATAAGAAGCAATTTCTGAGGGGAACAAAGCAGTTTGTGCGTGTATGTTTGTGTGTGAAGCTATAGGTCTGAACGGTATCTAATGTATATTTGATGTAAATGCTGTTGTACCGCACAATTAATGCCTAATAATGCTAAGGAAGTGGACTTCTAATACTTGCTCCTCATGTTCAGGGGGTAACACCTGGTTTCTCAAAGCAGTACTATAGGGGTATTAAGTAAAGAGTGAGTTTGCCTCTCCTTCTCAGGCTGGAGCAGAATTAGGGCTGGTCTGGGTGAATTCAGGGTCTGTTTGGCTTTAAACCCACGGTCACTCTTGGTTTTCCAAACTCCCCTCTGCTCCACTAGTCTCATCTCTAAATCACCTGCCTCAGATAGATCTTTATGAAAAGATCTCCTCTTATCCCCAGAAATGCAGAACTTTTGTTATGCATACTTTCTTGTGTTTGCTGAATACAGTGCTTTCTTATGTAGAGTATCTAGTGTCAGAAAATAAGAAATACTATGCTTTCTAACGCGGTGCATGGATTCTGTCAATTAAACCCAAATAACAACCTCAATAACCCATAATTATCACTGACTGTATAGTTCACACCTAACATGTAATCATCACAGACGCTGGTTTCATAATTAGCTCCCTGACTAACCTGGGCGAGAAGTATAACAATGAAAAGTGGTGTGTTGTGTAGAACAGTTGCCAACGCTCCAGGCAAGTTGATCCACCCTTCCTTGGTCTAGAGAGGAGGATATAACTTCTCCCATCCCCCACTAATAAAACATGCATCTGCAAGTGCCGACATTGATCAGGACTGTTTCACTGCCTAAAGACGAGTCATCTCTGGTTGCTTTTTGGGAGAGAGCATTCCCACAGTGCGAAGTTAATGTGGCAAATCACAGGATGTGTGGCCAATTTGGAAGCAAGAATCCAAGTTGTAAATTCTTTTTCCTTTAGAGTGACAAATTAATTTTAAATGTGTAGACATCATCTTGCACAAGGGAGGTCAAAAGCTTTCCCCAGAACATCCCATGGTTCAGAGTCACTTCTAATGGTAGATATACTGAGGTTGGGTGACCATTTTGTCCTGGTGACCATCAGCATAGGGAGCAGGGGGTTGACAAGGAGGCTGGGGACAAAGGCTGTGGAGGTGAGTGGCTAGTTATGCCTGACCCAGGCGTTTCAACCTCTGACACTGTTGCTCAGGGCCTCCTATGACTAGGAACACATTCCTGCAGAGCAGAAGTCTAGGTTTCTCAGGAGCTTCCCATCTCCATCCTTACCCTCTTAGGCTGTTCTTTCCCCTAAATATAAGTACAGCCATGTGTCACTTAACGATGGGGATGCGTTCTGAGAAATGTGTCATTAGACAATTTCGTTGCTGCGTGAACATCACAGAGTGTACTTAAACAAACCTAGATGTTATAGCCTACTACACCCCTAGGCTGTATGGTACTAATCTTATGGGACCACTGTCGTATATGTGGTCCATCATTGACTGAAACATTGTTATATGGAGAATGCCTTTCTCTTGCCTTTCTCTCTCTTCCTCTTATTAATCTATCCTCCCATCAATGTATATTTACTTAGCTAACAACTAGGCCTGTGCTAGGCGGTAGGGACACAAAGATGACAGGGCACAGCCTCTGCCCTCAAGGAGTTCATGTGGGGGACAGAGATATGTGAACAAATAATGTCAACACACAGTATCAAAAGCTGTAGAAGAGACACGCTGAGTAGTGTGGAGGCACAGTGGGAACATGATAACTTTTCCTGGAAGAATTATGGGGGGTAGCTTGGTAGAAGAATTGATGTTTGAGATGGTCAGGAAGGAAGAGTAGAAGCATGCCAGGCTGAGGAGGAAAATTAAGGTGCTCATCTGGCAAAGTTTAGATTTTATCGTGTGGGCAGCACATCCATTTTAAGCATGGAGGGTATATAGACTATTAGAAAAGATAACTCTAGCAGTAGTTTAGAGGGCCCCTTAGAGGTCTCCAAGACAAGGAGACAATGAGGAAGAAGAGGCAATAGTCTGGTAGGCAAAAGGAAGGCCTGAAATAAGGTAATAGTTCTATGTGTACATGAAAGGGTGGATAAAAGTGATTTCTCAGAGGTGGAATTGACAGGTATTGGTGACGGATGGGGTTTGGGACTCTATGACTTTTAATTCGTGTGTCTGGGTAGATGTTGTAATTATTCATTCATTCATTCAACAAATACTTACGAAGCACCTGACGTGTTATACACAAAGGTCATCAAGATGAAATTACTCTCCTCAAGGCCAGAAGTTCTTAATTTCAGCTGGGCACAAGAATCATCTGGGGAGATTTTAAAAATCTCAGTGCCCAGGCTGCACCCCAGATGAATTAAGTTAGATTCCCAGGGAGTGGAGTGTGTGTGTGGGTAGTGGGATCCAGCTTTAGTAGTTTTAAAGTGCCCCAGGTGATTCTAAAGTGTAGCCAGGGCTGAGACCCACTGCTCCAAGGCATCACAAGCTAGTCAGTCAACATATTGTTGCAAAAGAGAAATTAAGAAAGGCCCGCTGGCAGTAGAGTGAAGGGCTGTCTAGTTCTGCTCTCCAGCTCAGGGTGGCCGTTCTAGAGAAGGTGCTGCTTCAGCTGGGACTGGAAGAATTGGAGGGTATTTCCAGGAGAGAAGTGGAGTGGGCCTTCTTCTTCAGGGAACAGCCCTGACAAAGGAATGTGCCACTACAGAGACTAGTTGAGGAGGATCAGGGTGAGGGAAGAGGAGGGAGACAATACACTCCACTTTTGGAGGATGATGGGCTCATGGGACACCCAGGTAGAAATATCAGCACTGGTTGGATGTATGAATCTGGAGCTCAGGAGAAGTGAGGTCGGAAGATACAGTTTTAGGAGTCTCAGGTCGATAGTGGAAGCCATGGAAGGGGATAAGAGAACTCAGGAACGCTGTGTGCGGTGTGTACAGCCCTAGGGAGCACTGACACTTACTCAGGGGCCAGTCTCAGAAGAAGAGCACAGCTAAGGAGAAGGAGCAGGGAGGAAATGCCTTCCTCTTTGAAGACCTCTTCCCTTCTACAGCCCTGTTCACATCCTTGTGATTAATTCCAATCTCAGATGTTAGCAGTTGCATAATTTTCAACTTCTCAGTATCCGTGTCAGTGAGGAAATAGCCAGCATATGGCACTCACTGATTATTACTATTATTTCCATTATGAAGAGAGCATCGTTTGTTCAGACAAGGTCTTACCATTTACAAGACATTGGGGATGTATATGCTTTCTTTACCTGTAAGGGCTCATAAATGTCAAATCGTAAGATATAAACATGCTCCTAACCACCAACTGAGAAAGTTGAAACCACTCAAAGTATGAAGTACCTCTTTTCTTAAATCTTTTCTTTATTTTCAGTCTGTCTTTCCATAGGTAGAAAGTCTTTAGTTACGGTTTATCAAAATGAATTTTAAAAGAGTAAATGTAGGAAGAGAAAGAATGGAGTCAAGGAGAGAGAGATTTTCAAGTACAGGAGGTGCTCTTTTGATTAATTTAACAGATATTTATTAAACACCAACTATTTTGTCCCTAGAGTATAAATTCCTTGGTGGCAGGAAAGCAATTTATATTCACTACTGAATCCCTAGTCCAGTGTCTGGCACATAGTTTATGCTCAATAATTGTTAGTTAAATAAATGAATAAAAAAATGCAAGCTGGCCTGGTGTCTACTTTGACCAGAGAGGGAAAGACAAATCCACCACGGAGCTTGCTCTCAAGCATTTGCAGTCTCATGAGGATGGGGAAATGAGATGTCCCCATATTGTTATAATACAATTTGAAGCATAATGCAGCCCTTGGGGTTGATACAAACTCAGTTATGGGGATTCAGAAAAGGGCAAGTGTATATTAGAGTGGTAGGCTTAGGGGCAAAAATCAAGACATACGTGATAGAGGAGAAAGCATTTAAGATGGTCCTTAAAAGATGAATATGACTTAGACCAGTAGGAATAGATCAGGAGGAAATGTCTTGAATGAAGGCAAAGTGCATTCAAGAAGAGTAGATAGATGAGAAACTTAGTGGGGCTTAAGGCTGGAGACACAAGTCAGGGGCCATGGGTTGTGGAATAGTTTACCTGCTTTCCCTGAACTCATCATGGTCTTCCACGGCTTGAGCAGGCAGTAGCCTTGAGCTCCTCTCAGTCCTTCCCAGTTAACGGCATGTCTCATAGAGATGAGCCACCCAACCCCAAAAGGGTGAAGAGAAAGAGGGAACTTGCATAGTAACCCCTTCAACCTTCCCACCAAAGTACCCTTCCCCTCCGCTGCCTATCCCAAGGAGCCCTGGGGAAGACTGAGTGGGGCGTGGATCTGGGTGAGGAGGAGGGTGCAGGGGGAAGGTTGTGGGCTACCTCGTGTGTATTGCTGCCCTTTGACATTGTGAGCTCCTGGTGTATTGGGATTGTCTTGTTTAGCTTTGCGTACCCCCAGGAGTGCAACATATGGAAGAGCTTCGATAAATATTTGTTGAAGGAATGTGTGAATAAAGTTGAATAAACTTTCATGTTTTACTTTTGGAGTCCACTTAAAATGTAATTAGGTTCAAGAGGGCTTCTATTAGACAGATACTGGATTCATCTCTGAGAAGCAAAGGTCATGAAAAGTTGGCCCTGGTGCTTTGCAATGCTTTGGTGGCATAAAGCACTGCCAGGTATGGGTCTCTGGGAGTGAGCCAGACAGGATTCCATGTTCAGTGTTCATTTTAGTTATTCTGAAAGTCACATCAGGTGACAATACATTTATCTCAGTCCTCCACCTAAAAGCTTTAATTACGTTTTCAAAATTGTTATCATTTGCTCAACATCTCTTCAAGGCTGATTTTATCTTTTTTTATTAAAGTTCTTATTAGTTAATGAGGATTTTTAAATCTTTTAATGTTTTATCAATGAATAACTACAATTTCTCTTACATATTATCGTTAAGTATGATTTTTACAGTAGTACTTGAATTCTTTTTCACTTCTTGAAAGTCAGGCATTTAGGTAGTATGAACGCTTTCATTAATTATGTTAAATCTCACTCATCTAGAGTCTACTCATTTGTAGCCAGAAGGTATAAAATATCAGCATTTAAAATACATCCGTTAAGCATATTGCTAGCCTAAGTATGGCCGGACATATTCTGCTTAACAGGATGACAAACTGATTTTGGGGAATGCGTTGGTGCTCTGAATACTAACACTAAAGGCAGTAACAAGTGTGTCTTTTCTTTTGTCAGAGCAGCTCCAGGCCTTTTGAGTTAGAGGGTTTCCACACTTGGCACGGTGCCCCCCAGGGCTGTATGGATGGTGGAGACAGAGTGGCTGAAAGCCTGCTTCATGGTCCTCAGCCTTGGCCTCCCCAGGGCTACCATCCCAGGCCCCTGGATGGATCGCAGAGGCTGGATCTGGAGGCGTGGGGGCATTTATCCCAAGGCAGCACTGGAGTCATACTTGGCCAAAATAGAATCTCCACGAGTATGAAGGCAGCTGAGGCCTGTCTCCTCCCTCCCACTGACACCCTCCCACCCTAAGGGACCTGGTGAATAAACGACACTTGGCCCCCAACTTTGGCAAGATTGCTAATCCCTACTCTGATACAGAACTTGCTTTCCTTTCATCCTTATTCTATAAAATAACATTGTATTTCTCTAAAGGCTTGTAATGATTTTAAAGTTGAGTTGATATCCCCAACCATGGCAAATAATAACCCTTGTTAAAATTTAATAAATCAAATGAATTATTTATTCCCTTCACTGGAGAGAAGATACAATCACAACTTTAGTTGGATTATTCTTCTATTCTTTTGGTATTGCATCTGGAGGTCTTTGGACTTTTCTTTCCAAACTTACCCTAGAACTGAGGTGGAAACCCATCTAAGGGTAGAGGAAGCCCCACATCTCGTGATGAGCATCGTGAACAGCCTGGAGTCCTCTGTCTCCAGGATGAGGCCCATGAGGATCTGCTGATATGATTTGCTTTATGGCACAAGGCAGTTTTCAGATCTTGTGTTTCTATTAAGGCTATTCTAGGGTACAGATTTATTTGCAAATGTTTTTATTGGATTCTCTCGAGAGCCATCTGATCAACTTGAAAGCACCAACATTTCTGTGGTTATAAAACAAATGTCAGAATGTTTATCGGCTTATTTTCTTGGTGTTATTTCTACTCCCTTTCCTAGCCCTATTTCCCCCTTAATTCAGAAATGGAATTCAAAATCTCATAATCAAGTATTTATTAAGAAATATAAAAGGATTACTAGAAAAACAAACATCTCGAAAATGTCTCAAATTTGACCAAAATCATTTAAGTAGTATGGATGACAAATTGACTCTTAACTCAGATTTCTTGACTATAAAGGATGCAGTGCGTCTTTCTTGGAAGAAAGATTTTGAATCTAATTTTGTATGGATAAGGCAATTGAGATTTGGGGAGATCAACTGGTTTGCCCAAGGCAATCAGAGCTATAGCTGTTAAATTTTCTTTCTTTGGTGCCTTTTTTCTACTAGGCTCCAGGTGAGCCTAGGCCTTCTCATTCATCACCTGTGAATATTCTCCTGTTCTATAGTCCACAATTACTTCTGGTTCCCTTCCTTCCTACCATACGCCCATAGGGATATCCCGCCCTGGCCTTTAAATCTGAGCCCCTTGGGAACTCCGCTCGTCCCATTTAGAGGTTACTGCACCCAAACGTGCTGTTCTGCTGTTTCTTCTATTAGTGACTAACAGTCCATGTGGGTGTCACAGGGGTGTCTGTTTCTCAAAATTATAACCTCCTTCTTATTTCAAGGGGATTGAGAGGCATTTTATAAAACCTTTCAAAACTGGTTAAATTGGTGATTGTTAAGATCACCAGCTCTGTTCATTGCTATCTTGGACTGTTTTCCCATTAATAAGAGAAATCTTCCACTCACTTCTGTTTGTCATTTATGACAATAGCAGACTCTTGTTGAGGAGAAATGTGACTTTCTGCTTTTAGGCTCAAGACTAATGAGCCTTTCCTTAAACTTTGCCTCCTGAGTCTCCTGATGCATTTTTTTTCTCTCCTGGGGAATATATTAACAGTGGTTTTTTTTTGTGAGAGGACAGTGTGAGTGTTCGTGTGACTGGCCCGCGAAGGCCACAAGGCATATTTCAGTGATAACTCCCAGTGTCCAGTTTCCTCTCACTGGCCTCAAATAACAAAGCTCTTCATTTTGGGGTAAGAACTTCCCTCTGGGATTGTGGCACATTTCTGAGCCATATAATTCATGTCCACTAGAGGAGAAATTCTCCTCCCCCGGGGAGAGGCTCTGCATTGTATCTCAGTTAGGCAATGTTTGCTGAATTTAATCAAGATGCTCCTGTCATGAGGTTTCTGTGGGTGTCTTGGAGAGATTGAGAGATGTTGAAAATCCTCCCAGGTACCCACTATGACTTTGCTTCTGAGAGCTGCCATGAAGAGATTGTTGGGGATCCTCTGTGGTGGATCCTGACTTTTGGTCTGTGAACTCTCCTGGTACCTATATTGCCTCAAATTCCCTCGGGAGTCATCCTTTCCCCTCCCTCAGTCCATGTGACATAGGTGGTGTTGACCCCAGTGGTGGATGCAGGTCCTGTGCCTAAGGCAGCCAGCTCTTCACAGCCCCTCAGCCACAAGGGCTGCTTCAGGGATGAGCTGTGATGCAAAGAGATTCATGAAACACAATGAGAACTTTCCTGGGGTTCCTGGGAGGCACACAGGCGCTGTCCTCTTGGAATTGTGAGGAAAGGAGAAAGAGCTGCTGTGGGCATCCTGCATCCATTTGGAGGCTGAATCTGGAACCAGTGCCAAGGAAGAAGACTGAGGAATGGAGAGTGAGAAACTGGTGCCTGATGACACTGTTCAAGCCTTGAGTCAAGCTGTGTGACACTGGTCTTCTCTGTTATACCAGCCAATAGGTGATCTTTTCCTGTGTAAAGTGGTTTGAATGGGATGTTTAGTCACTTGCAGCCAGAAACCTGTCTGATAGACTCACTATGGTAGTTAAGAAATAGCGTGTGAGTGTGTGTGTGTGTATATGTGTGTTTTCTTTCTGTTCTTCAAGAATAAAAAAAGATGAGAGACTCACCCATTCCAAAAATGCTCATCAGTAGATTAAAAAATCATTTAGAATGACAAAATAGAATTAGTAAATTAAAAAAACATAAGCCTTGTGAAAAAATAGAAAATAGAAAAAAAAAGACTTCTAGGTACAAAAGTCACTTAAATCACAGCTAAAGATCAGCTTTTAAATATTTGTACCATTTAATTACTCTTACCTACTGCCTACTTGAGGTCATTTCCACAGTTTGACCCTTTCTATATCAGCTATAAAATAATTTGGTACAAAACACAGTTTGGTGTATTAAGTAGACTTTGTTTTGGAATGTGGTTAGTTCTTTGACCTAAGGCAAGTTTCTTCGTGTCACCATTTTAGGGCTATTGTTGTGGATGTAGTGTATGTGAAGTGCCTAGACGGGGGCCTGGAATAGAGTGGGCAGGCAAAGGAAGAGGAGCTGCTATTTCTTATCACTATCCTCACTCTGGCCACTTGCTGGAAACGTGAGTCTCCCTCCCTGGCTCCCTGTTTTCACTCATCCTAGTCAGACAGCCACCTCTGGCCTCAGCCACCTTCCTCTGTCATTGGTCTCTCATGATGATATGAATTTTAGCTGCCTTTCATATTGATTATAACTCCTGGAACTCTGTATTTCTCCTTACCAGTTATCTCTGGACTTCTGATTTTTATTATAAACAAGGAAGACAAAAAAAAAATGTGTTACCCAAGGGAGAACTCAGTGATGAAACAACAGAAAGTGATGGATTGGAACTCCCCTCTGTACAAACAGGCATAATCTTCAGATTATTTCCTGCTGACCAATACTAAAAAATCTGAAGTTGCACAATGGTCAACTAATGTTTTATTATAAACTGTGCCAAGGATGGTAAATATAAGACTTCTGTGGGGTCATCCCCCAATGTCTTGTCAATCTTAGCTTTGTTTCTCCTTGAGCCTTAGCTTGGCCTCAGAGTCCTTAACCAAAGCATCCAGCAGGCACCAATAACGGGATGTTAGTGCTTGAATTTAAACTTTTTTTTCCCCTTCATCCCTAGGTTTCTGCATTTTGAGATTTTATTATTGAAATTGTTGACATGTTTTGAAGCATTTTTAATTTTTCTTTTAATTCTCTACATACTTTGGATTTTAATAGGAGGAGGGATTATTTGTACAGCCACGAAGCTGGAAGCATCTGGTCCCATGACTCAGTTTCCTCTTTTAGTGGAAAGGGACTATCTATCTGGAATTGCTTTCTATCTGAGCCAAACAGATGAGAACAATGGAAACAACAACAACAATGGAAACAACAACAACAACAAAACATACAAAATAGGGAAAAAAAAATAAAACATAAGGAAGCAAAAGGAGCAGATAAAAATCCGAGAGAAGACAATCAGGGAAGAGATGTCATAATCCAAAATCCTCAACTCGGTTTGGATTCATCGATACGTATGTGTTGGGACACCTGCTAAGTGAAGCCCTGGGCTGCAGAAATACGTACGAATAGTTCTTGCCTTTGAGGAGCTCACTGTCTGGTTGGGAAGACAGGCGTACAACAAAGCCCACAATGACCAGGCACTGTGGCAAGGGCTGTAGTGTGTATGAGGAGAGTGAGATGTGGGACTGAGTGTCTGAGTTGGCCTGATGACATTAAGTAAAGGGGTCCCCGCTGATGCTGCCTCATGTCCCTTGTTTCACAGTCCAAAGACTGGGTATTAATAACTGAGTTGTTACTTGACTTGTTCTTGTCCTGTGTGAAGCCCTAGTGTTCACAAGTCTGAGGAAACAAGTGTGGTGAAGAATAATTAAAAAATGCAGGCTCTGGAATCATACAGTCCTAGCTTTGAATCCTGATCTTTTGTTTACTTGCTATGTGACCCTGGGAAGATTAATAACCATGCTGAGCCCCAAGTTCTTGATATAGTGAGTTGTGGCAATTAAAATAGAGAATGTCTTTGAGGTATCTGGGGCATATTAGGTGATAAGTAAATAAAAATGTATTATTATTGATTAATTTTATTGTCATTATTATGAGGTTATGAACTCTGCTTCAACATTAGTGTTTTATTTGTCCACTTCCAACTGGAAGTTTATTGTTTCAAATCTTAAAGAAAAAGATGAACTCAACTTGGGACAAAAAGAGACAAGGATTGAGGATTTTGGCGGTGGTTGGGGGAGACTTCTGGACTTTGTGTTTGGAGTGAGGAGACAGGGGCTGAGAGATAAAGGTTCTGATTGAAGGAGAAGAACCACCAGAGGGAGACAAGCAGAGGTCCAGAGAAGGCTGACCTGAGCATGGGGCTAGGGGATGAAGGAAACTGACATGGAGGAAAGTCCAGCTCCTAAGTGTTCTCTAGAGAGCCAGAGAAAACTCTCTCAGAGTTTGGGAACAGTTTTGTTGATGTGTTGACAGCTAAGGTTAGAGTGGCATTTCCTTTAGAAAATCCCAAGTGTGTAGAAAATGAGCTCTTGCCGAATATTTCAGTTTCAGTTTAGCTTCTTCCTGCATAACCAAAGTTTGTGCGTATGTGTGTGTGTGTGTGTGTGTGTGTATGTGTGTGATGTTTGTTTGTTTTTTGGCTATGTGAAGTCCACTGTGTCCTAAATAAGTGAAATCTGACAAGACAGAAGAAATGATGTAACGGGGAGCAGATAACCACAACAATAGTTTTATATTTGTTTTCTGAACAAGCAGTAGACAGATCTGGCACATCTGGTTGCCAGGGAGGGCAATGTGGCGGAGGTGGCTGTAAAACTATCAATGTTCTCAGAATTTGGCATCGTCTCCCACCTGGGGACAGCAGTTTGAGGTTGGGTAAAAATTCTAACAAATAAGGATAGATGACCACTAAAAGCCATCTAGAACCTCAAAAATTCCAAGTAAGTGATGTGAGGAAGTATCAAGCAGGAACATTTCCACTTAAACTTAAGTTATAAAAATACCAATTTACCAAGCAAGTAGATTAGGTGGGAATATAAAAATACTAGTTAACATTTCATCATCTACTTTAATAAATAAATCTCTGACTTGGGGATTATTATCTCCGGCTCAGAGGGTTCGGGTAACTTGCCTGAAGTCACCGTCTGGTCAGTGACTAAGCTCTGATTAGAACTGGATCTGACTGATCCCAGAGAAGCGCTCTCACCCACTCAGCTCTGCTGCCTTAAACGATGATTCACCATAGTAGTTGTTAAACAAACACACACAGCAAATTAGGAGTTGATAGCTGAAATAAGATCAGAACGTATCTTTTAAAGATCATATCTATTGTGGAGAACAAATGCCACACTTTCTAAAGTGTACTTTTTCATTGGAACATATGGATAAAGGCTACCCTTAATTAGTTGTTTGTATAATCTTGTTAGTAGAACAACGACTTTCTAATTGAGTCTCTCTGTTGCTAAAATTCATCTGGGCAACTGAGGTCACAGTGACTTTATGTGGCAGGGATAAGCTAAAACTTTTCCTTCTGGATGACGTCATTGATGGGAATGCCATCTCAGGCAAACTCACTGGACATAAGGATGGATGTCCTGGGAGTGGATATACTTGCAAAATGTGAAGAGTAGTGCTCTGGTGAGAGAGATTATGGTAACCCTCAGAGTGTTTGTCATTCGTACAAAGCGTTAGAGGAAGCGGTGCCTATTATAGGGGAGTCAGAAGAATTTAAAAAAGGAGATTTGTATCATCTATTAATAATCTCTAAAAAGTCTGTCTTAGTAAAGCAAAGAGTTGTCTTTAAAAATGAGAAAACTGGAGGATAGGAGCACGTGTGTCCCAGATCCTTCCTAACTGCGCTGAATGTGCAGACTGTCTCTTCAGTCAGCGCAGCCACGGTGGTCAGCGCGGTCTGCAGTTGGGAATGGTAGGCAGCGGACAGCATGTGACACTTCTGGTTCTGACAGTCACAGGAGACATGGGGCCGGACAGGAGGCAGGACCTGCAGCAGGGGCGTGTGAGGCTGAAGTGAAGGCGGCTGTTGCTCTCCTCGCTCCTCCTCAGCCTCCGGACACGGCCTGAATTTCGTGACCGGGTGTTCTGGAACCACGGACAACGGCAGCAAGGAGCCTGTTCTCAGTCTTAGATTCGAGCCCAGGGCTGAAGGCGTGAAGAGCTCTACAGGAAGGACCACCCTAGTGTCTTCAGAGACCTCTGGCTGACGGCTGGGGGTCCATGGCAGGCGCTCTGGAGCAGCGATGGCATGTGCTGTCTCACAGAAGCTGCCTTCCCCCCACATCTTCTCCCCAAACGACACCCCCAAGAGACAGGCAAGCCACAAATATCATGGATTCCTTAAGAACCATAATATCTGCCCCTCTTCTACTGTAATTCATAGAACATGCCATCAGTTTAGTTTAGATATAAAAAATCTTAAAGCATCACTTTTCATTGTTTGCTCTGGTTATATATTAACATCTAACTTTTACATAGCATATAGTTGGCTAGTGTATGTGTGTGTATGTGTAGACACAGATGAATATAAATATATGATCTCATTTAATCCCTGTAAATTTATAAAATAATAATACACGTATTTACATATATAATATGTATACATATGTACATATTTACATATATAATAACTTTATAAAATAGCACGTCTATTCTATTAAAGAGGAAACTGGGACTCAGAGAACTTGACTGACAAGCCTAGACTGTTGGAGCTAATGGAATGCACAGTCTGGATAAGAACACAGGGCTCCTGACTGTGAGCCCAGGGTCCTTTTGGCTTCACCACAGTTTCGACTCAATGTGAAGCCCACCGACTGCCCCAGGCATGCTTGAGTCAGGCCTTTCCTGGGACATGTAACTACCTGGCACAAGTTGTCAACAGAAGAAAGTGAGAGTGCTACAACAACGTGTGCAAAGAGCATGCCCCACACCATGGGGTCCGATTTCACTGGGCTTGCCTTGATTTTTATGGGACTTGGTTAGGCTTTCTTTGGCTGACCTTCCACAGTGGGGGAGTCTAGTCAACTGTTCAACAACACATGAGGCAGTGCGGTGTGCTGGAAAGAGCTGTGAGTTTGCAGCCAGACTGCCCTGGGTTTGAAGTCCAGCTCTAGCACTTATGTGACACATACGTGTCCTTTGCAAATTCCTTTACTCCCTGAACTGGATTTCCTAATCTGTGAAGTGAGTAACACAAGACCTTTCAGAGTTGTGGAGGTGCTTGGGATGGTGGCAGGTGATTGACTGGCACCATTATTACTGTTGCCAGGGGCACAAGTTGTCTAAGAAGTAGAGGGTGGTGTCCTGCAGAACCATTGCCTGAAGATCTCAATGTCCAATTTTTAGAGACCAGAATGTCAAGGATCTGAGTGTTTCTTTGCTCCCTCCTCACCTGTGAAGCCTCTGGCTCTCTCTGTCTACCTTTCCATCTTACTAATTGGATTAGTGGGCAGATGAGATAGCTGTGAGGCTCTGAAGAGGTTTTCAGAGCTCCCCTGTGCTCCAAGGATCCCGGTGGTTGCCTCTGAAACTATGTCATCTAAAATGTGCACTTCAATTGTGTGGGCATTCAGGGAACCCCGGCTATCCTGGGAGGACTTAGGCAGTGGCTTCTGTACACCACAGACCAGTGTCACTGCAGTAGAAACAGGATTTCCAGTCACCCCACCAATGCTTGGGACTCACCCTGGGAGCCAGCTTTGCCATGATCCTGGTGTACTGTGGCTGGTAGACAGCAGAGGGCACCTCTCGCATGCGCTGGGAATGCAAAGAGACCCCGGAGAGCACAGACGTGAAACAGCCTATCCCCCTGCAGTGGCCACACCGACTGTGGCTCCCTCTACTTCTCTTGCCTAAAAACACTGCATTTGTTCCACCGGCATTTGTTCCTGGCCCCACTACCTCCTATGTCTGCTGGGCACGGCCCATTGGTCTTGCACGACTTCTGAGTGAAGAGGAAGCCTTGGACTCGGAGGCGGTTGTTTTCCCAGAAAGCCTGGGGACAGCCAGCAGTAACTCCTCCAGCTCTTTGTTGAGAGAGGCCTTCCAGTCAGTGTGGAACTCTGGTTTATTAAATCTGATGAGTTCTATATTTCTGCCACATGTCACAGATCACCCACGTTGACTGCGCCCTGCCAGAGCTGGGCTGCTGTTACCCTGAACCGAAGCCAGATTTTTTAAGTGGGTGGGGGTAATTCCAGTTTGGTGCAATAAATTATATGGTTCTGCCTGATTTGCTTTGTTCTGGGCTGAGAGAACTCGTGATGAAACATATCTTACAATGTGTGTGTAAGGGGGTGGCGGAGCAGGGGTGAGGGGTGAGGGGAAGGATCAGGGAATTATAATTTTCTATAGTGAATGGGTCGAAGAGTAGATGCAAACACAGCTCCTGGCTTTTCTTTTCCATCCTCTTCCCCAACTCAGCCTCTCCTTTCATTTCCGTGCTTTCAGTATTTGGGGCTGGCTTTCTAAAATTACAGAAAGAAATTTGGGAACTCAAGTTACCCATGAAAGGTAACAGAATTCCTTGTACTCTTGTACACTTCTCCATCACAGAAGGAAACTCTGGGGACTTAGAATACCAAGAAATATGCTCTTTAGAAGTTCATTTTTCTGTTCTGATGCTGTTGGGCTCTGAAGGAGGATGCTGGATGTGGGAGACTACCATTGGTCCACCCCCACATTGAAGTGTGGTTAGTTTTCTGAGAAGGTGAGCATGGAGCCACATAGACAAGGAAATAGGATTAAACCTTATCTTTCTCTCAGTTAAATGTGGGATTAGAATTATCTGGACTTTAGGGGCAGGAAACTAGTATATAAAACATATTATGGCAGACTCCAGAGAAAACTAAAGTCAAAAATCTGCTTTCAGATCCTGACTCTGTGTCACTTCTTAATCTCTCTAAGACTCATCTTGTTAATCTGTAAAAACGAGAATAAAACCCACCTCACAGGACTATCATGAGGTTAGGTGAGAAAATGTGGGTGAGTTTTACTTTGACATCAAGAGAGGTAAATAAACATTTATTTTTTACTTTCAACACAGATCTGAGGGTGAATTCAGCCGTTGTCGGGGAACAAGATGCATTTGTCTTCTGTGACTCTTCTTTGAAGGGGCAGGGCTGGTCAGTCAGACCCAACAGTGCGACTTTTCTGGCCTTACAGTTCAGTAGAAAAGCCTACAGATCTGAGAAGGATTTTTGTAGAGAAACAAGGAATCACATTTTGAAGACAACCTGTACTTATAAATGTGCCCTTCATTTATTTTCAAAACAAATAGATCTAAATAAACCTAAGATTGTATTCCTTACTCAGGATCACTGTGCACATAATTTTAGGTTTGGAATCCTACAAATAAAGTTTTAAAAAAATTTCAGTGAGATCCAAAAAGCATCAGAAAAATTCCTAAGTGAATGTAACACTTTTTTTCCAAGTTTAGAGAATTCTAAGATATATATTTTGTAAAAATTTGCTTCAAAAATTATACTATTGGAAAATCTTAGCTGACCAGAGTGGTGAAAACTTCTTCCTCATTGTCACATGTATTTGCACTTGTACCCACGTGGAATTGAGTTGAGTTGAAGGTGGCCACATCCAAATGATGGAAGGCAATCTTGGGCTTTCTTCTCCACTATTATATGAGTTGTTGAAAGCTTGGACTCTGGTGAGAATCATTTCTATCCAAATAAAAATGAATCGGCTTTCTTCACTGACCTCTTTGTTTTGTTCTGGGGGTAAGCTATCTACTCTCTGGGTGGCACCTAAACACCTACTTTAGGTTAAAAAAAAATTCCTAACATTTCTGCCTCTTATAACCTTGTGGATAAAAAGCTTAAGAAAATTTTTAAAAAACTGCTGGATTCCAAAAAAAACCCCCCAAAGATTTATAATATTTTTGTAATCAAAGGATTGCTTTTGGCAATCAAAGGATTGAGCTGGGAGGACTTGTCCATGACTGCGTGAAGCTGCCTTGTTGGAGAATCCTCCCTTTTGCTTATACCCCTCGTCCTTCTCACTGTAGTCTTCCCAGCTCTTCCCCCAGCCCCAATCCTTTACTTTTCCTAACCCAGGTACCAGCAAGCACTCTGTTTTTTCATGTTCTCTGCCTGGACATGGCTTTCTCCATGGAACACGGAACACTCAATCTTCCCAAGATATATTCTTGTAGGAAATTAACTAACCATAGTGTTGATGTCTATTTCTCTCAGTTCTATCTTCTGATTCCCTGACTATGCAAATATTCATTTTTCCCATTGAAACTTTTCACAGTGATATTTTGTCCTCTGCTCGAGTTGCCAAAATGCAAACCTTATTAAAGGAATTTATTCAGTTAAAATCTCTTGAGTAATGGATTTTGCTTTATGGAATCACATGGAATTTGCTAAATCTTCCCTGAAGCACTTTTTTATAGAATGCCACATGTATTTCTATTCGAATTTCCCCAAACTGCACTATTAGTAGAACAAACACTTATGATTTTCTAAGTATTGCAGAGAGTGAATTGGTGCTAAAATTGAAGAACACTGTTCAAAATGAGAAAGAAAATCAGGCAGGCTTTGAAGACAATTGTAAGACCCTACAGCTATCAAAATGAACTGGAATTTTTAATAGCTCACTGCTTATTGTCATAGCCACAGGATTTATATTATTTAATTCCTTGGACTCTAAATATATTTCTTTTATACTTTTCTATTTTTTGTATCATTATAACTCAATACTTGTTGAGTTCCCTTCTTGTGCTAGAAGACACTGTATATTCCATTGGACAGCACTTGAAATGGGCAAGAAGAAGCACATGACTTCTTCAGCTCTGACCACATCCCTGCTCTATTTTTTGAGAATTATTAGCTTTAATTTTGAAGTGGATCAACATTGAAGGCAAAAGGGAGATAGGGGTGTTGTGCCTCAGAGAGGTTGGCACCTTCTCTCAAAGAATTTAAATTGTAAATATAACTATATTTGTCTTTCATATATAGTTTTGGACAATGAGTAATTATTTTCCATCATCCATCAAAGAACTTTCCTCCTGACTCTTACTTATTCCCCCTATTACTTCAATACACACTTGTTGAGCATCTCAATGTTCACAGCGCTGGTTTAGCCATAGGGGGAAGCAAAGCCAATGAATACAGTCTTTTCCCCTAATTGGCTCACAGTTGCAACTGGAGAGAAAAGATGTTGAACAGAATATATTAAGTAACAATGAGGCAATAAAAGAACAAATAAGATATTAAATATAATACGAGCCACATCAGTGCATTTTTAAAGAGCTCAGAGGAAGAAGAGAGCACAAATGTGGAAGTGGTAATTTGCTTGGGAGAAGAAACTTTTATGTGTTGGTTATACACACACACACACACACACACACACACTCATTTTCTGTCGCGTTCTGAGTCTTGGAAGGCTGACTTCTGTGGACTGTATCACTGGCTCCCCTGCGCTCTGGCTTCCTGTTGGTTCAACCAATGGTAGGCAATAGCAGCAAGTGGAGAGACTGGAGCAGTTCTTCCTCGCGTCCTTCTCTGCTTGGCTGTGACTTTGGCAGCAGCTGACTTTGGCCATAGCTCTTGTCAGGCAGCCTCTTTTCCAGGTAACACTGTTCTCTCCTCTAGTGCGCAGGTGGAGGGGATGACAGAACCCCCTTGCTGTGATTCTCTCAACATTGACCGCACCTCTGGAAAGAGTCCCTTCATTTGCTAAGGCTTTTGATTGCCATTGTTCTGCCTCCTGCTGGGGACCAAAGGCTTTCTAGATTCAGAAAATAGTATACATGGAGGCCAAGAGAAGGAATAATCTTGGGCAAACCCAGTCAGACCAGAGGGAAGGGCCAAGTGGGAGGGTGTACCACACAAGTTCAGTTTGGAGAAGTCGGTAGAGGCCAGATAGGGAAAGAAAGCAAAAACCAAGATGTTTGGCGTCCTCTTGTGAAAAGGAGAAGTCACGGGAGGTTTTCGGGTAAAGAAGTTATATGATAAAATAGTGTAGAAAAATCATTCTGGTGGTTGAATATGTACTAGAATAGAAAGAGGAGAGACTAGTGATAAGAGAATTGTTTGGGAAGCTATGAGAGAAATCATGGAATTCTTGTTGAGGAAGTGTCTTGACCTGTCATGTAGAAATCACCCTCAAGAACTCGGGGTTCCAGCCCTACAGAAATCCCTGAGTCTGACGAGGCCACAGCTTGGGTGCCAGCGAGACTCCCAGTACACATACACATAGAAATAATCACTGGCTTCTTTTAGGTGACTGTGGGAGTTAGAGAACCCCTTAGCAGCTGCTAACACACCTTTGCATAGTGAAAATGCCTGAACAGATGACCCAAAGACTTGCAGCAAGGACCATTTCAAAGGGGATATGTTTTCAGCTTAGTGATATGTTTCGAATTAGGGATCCAAATATTACATTTTTTACAGATGTTGGAAGAGCATCTGCATTTCCCTGATTGGTTGCTGGTGGTTGCAGCTGTGCCCCACTGTTAAGTTGACGTCTAGGAGTCCTCAAATTTGGATGATGCAAGTGGTGAGGCTGCAAGCTTGTTGGCCCTTTGTAAGCATAGCTGGTTGGAGATTGTGGGGACCTTTCAGAAGCAGGCCTCGACTTTCCTGCTAGAGTCTAATTTGAAGTCCCATAGGCAGAGATGATATGGAGCAAGATCTCTGAGTAACGGTTGTGGCTCTTCCTCCATTTATTGTGTGCATATTTGGACTTTAATATTGTATAGACAAAGAAACAAAGATTAGTATTTTATAGACAAAGAAACAAGATGCATAAATATGCTAAGAGTAGGGTTTCTCAACAGTGCCATTATTGGCATTTTGGGCCAGATGATTCTTTGCAGTGGGGAGAGGGGACTGTCCTGTGCACTGTAGGATGTTTAGCGGCATCCTTGGCCTCTCCTCACTAGACCCCAGTAGCACTCCACCCCCCTCCCAGTTGTGACAACTAAAGAACATCTCCAGACATTGTCAAATGTTCCCTGGGGGCAAAAATCATACCTGGTTGGGAACCACTGCTAAGAGAAAGCAATAATAAAAGTACTCTGTTTGGTAAGTTAAAACAATTGTTTGCAAGTGACCAGAGATGCACATTTGCAAGAAACTGATAGAGGTAAGAGCTTTGGTGTGATACAAATAAAATAGAGGAAAATTGACTGACCCATAACCTCAGCCACACCCATATGATGCTCTCACTGCCTAATCAATCAGCTAAAGACAGTGGCAAACAGTACGTTTTCCAGCTATGTGGCATAGCTTAGATTCGATTATCAATTAGACCATCTATGGCTATTCCACTTCAGCTTGGGATGCCCTTATTCGCATCACCACAGAGAAGACTGAATTGCCGTGCTGTTGTTTTATAGTATAGTCTTTGAGTTTGGTTTTTCATTTAGGCCAGGAAAAGAATCCAGACTTCTCTAACTTTATAAGAATTTGAAACTCTCCAGTAGCTAGAAATGTCTAGGAATCTCTAGATTAATGTTTTTCAACATTGGCACATTATTTGATTGTGTCCCATTTGTAGGTCATAAAATCATTAGTGGACCACGATCAGTATTTTTTAAAAAAGGAAATGAAATAAAATTGAAAATATTAGATTGCATCAAACAAAGTATGTATAAATACTGAATTAAGAAGTTGTGGTTTCTTACAGTGAGTCATGGTTAAATTTTGAAAAACTCTCCTCCACATGGATGATGAAAGAGAAGTACTGATTTTTCATTACTGGCAGATCATTTGGTTTGGAATCATTGGGTATAATAATCTTTGGCTTGATTTAATATATAATTCAACCACTTTTCTTTAGTGTATTTCAAAGTAAAGTGATAAAATATTTGATGATTATGAATAAGGCTAGGGGCTGTGCAGAGTTTAAAGATGAAGAGAACATAATTCAGGCCTTCAAAATTTAAGAAATGCAAATTCCAAATACTGCCTCACGACGTCCATGATGCTTTGCAAGTTCTAGTTGACAAATGCATGGCACAGATATGGGCTGTTGTATAATTTCAGAGATCTCTGAAGGCTGGAATTGCTGGTGAAAGCTGCATGGGGAAGAAAGGGTTAGGATGTGCCTGAGCCCATAACCAGAAGGAGATGTGTGGGTTTGTGTGGGAAGGGGAGTGGGGAGGGCAGTCCAGGCTGGTGGTAGAATGTGGTGGGAGACACTAAGTGGATTAGTTTGCCAGGAGATTTTTGTCTAGTCAGTTTAGGATAAATTCTAAAGATGCATAGGGGCTAAATCTGGGGGGAGTTGCAAGGGGTTTGAATTTTATTCTTAGTTCACACAAAATCATGGAAGGCTTTGGGGCAGAGGATTCCAAAATGAGCAGGGCCTTTCATTCATTCATTTACTGAACAGTAGTTATCGCTCATTTGTTACATAAAGAGAAGGGATGAGTGAGGCAAAAACATGCATAAAATCCGGTTCTTTACTCACATCTCTTAAAGATCAGAGAGAACCATACACACAAGTAGCCCCCAAGGCGATACAGATAAAAGGCTGCAAGTAATCAGAGGAAGGGGAGCTTGATTTTGCCTGATCCTTCAAGAATTTTTATTTGTAGAGATGTACAAAGACTTCATGAGCAAAGTCAGAAGTAAGAAAGAGGAATGACTAACTAATCTAGTTGGGCTGGGGCATAAGCATGTGAAAGAGAATGGCTGAGGATAAGAGTGGTGAGGCGGGTTGGGACCCCCAGGAGGAGGGCCTTGAACACCAGTTGACATGGGTCTTCCCTTTGGCAGGCAGGGCCACCTGCCAAGACTGTCAACCTGGAGACATGCAGTCAGAGTTCTGCTTTAACGTGAGGGGTCTGGAGGTCATGTGCAGGATGGACCAGAGCGAGAAAGACTGGATCACGTAGATTGCAGGATGAATTTTTATTGTACCCCACTCCTCATCATCCTGTGAAGTCCAGAGTGAGCCAGGCTTTTGTGTACATGGGATTGAGAACACCAGGCGAGTGTCAGCTAGTTAACAAGGAATAACAAACCATGTTGGTCACTGCTGAGTGTCCTGTTCATTGAATAAAAGACAAATAAAAACAATAAAAGCGTTTTTTTTTTGTCAACTCCTTTGTCTTTGACCTACTTTTTTGTTGTTGTTAAACATTGAAACAAACAATAAAAGGGCCATAGTCAAACAGCTCCTAAAACACGACATCAAGTCTCCACTTTATTTCTAGGGCTCACAGCCCTGGAAAGCAGCCTGTACTTACTAGATTTCTAGAGTCTTCGTGTTTCCTTCCCTCTGTGGATCAATAAATTAAGTAACACGTCAATACCAAGACAGCAGATGAACATCTGTCAGGGAGAACCAGTCCTGGGGGCTTTGTGCTCTGGTAAGGAAAATGTTTGATCTTGGTGTGCCGTCATAAAAGATGGGAGAGAGTTTATTATCTTTTATGATCCTGACTTACTAACAATGCCTGACAGGGAGATTGTGTCTTGGCCTCTAGCTGGAACTTGGGATGTTCTCGTTGGCTTGTGCCTGGATGAGGCACAGAATTTGCTGGTGAAACATCAAAACCAGCTATAATACGCCTCTGGTAATGAGATTCAGAACAGCTGCAGGGCTTTCTCCTGTAGAGGAGCAGGCCGGAAGAAGAAAAATCAAAGTAGAGCATCAATCTCTACAGCATTCTATCTATTAATAATGGTTGCCAGCTCCAGAGACTGTCTAATCAATACCGGATGCAGGGGTGTGCAATGGTTTGCAATACTTGGTATCCTTGTCGGAACAGCCTGAGCCCACAGCCTGGCGAGGGGGCATCCAGAAATGCTCATGCTGTGTGTCTTCTGGTGTCTGGGCAGTAAAGAGCGCTAGGACCTGGAACTTGGTTAAAAAAACATTAGATCTTCACACTAAGCAACCTAATTCTTGACGTTTCATAACAAGGACCGATTGCCAAAGAGGCTGGAAAGCCCACTGTTTTTCCTCCTCGTGTCTATCTCATACTGCTTGTTTCTGATGTCTGCAGTGAATCCGAGATTCCCCCGGGAGACCAGCCGAGGAGAGGCGTGGTGCGGCCGCCAGGGGGAGCCCATCCCGCGGAGCCCACAGGATGCCGCTGAGCCTCCGAGGTTCAGAAGAAAAACATTGATTCCATGGCGTTCTGAGATTAGAGATGATTGTAAACACTTGGAAGACTCAGTGAGCGCAGACATTTGTAAAACAATAAAAGTATGAACAAAAGTCATCTAATGCCATTGAAGAATGTTATTTAGCTTCAGTTTGAATGGCGCAGGCATAGAGAAGGACTTTCCTCTTTGGAAGGTGGAATTGCTGGGAGGCAGTGGTGAGCCTCCCAGCTACCCTGGCTAGCAGGGAAAGGAGACTGTGGCATGGATGGGGGGTGCTGCGAGAGAGCATTTCAGCTTTCACAAAAAATTCAGTATAATAAGTAGATTTATTCTGATGCAGTCAGCTGTCATCAGTAACCTTTTTCAGGCCTCTGGGTCTATGAGTGTGTCCTAAGTTTAAAAAAATCATCAAATTAAGTCTTTGCTGCAAACAAAAACAAAAAAGCAACACTCCAACCCAAAAGTTCAGCCCTTTCATTTACCACAACTCTCCCCTCTCCCCGCCCCCCACACAACGTGCTTTTGCAACGTCATTTAAAGGCTGAATCTGCTGAGAGGTTGCCAAGTAAGAAGCGTGTGTGCACACAGGCATCTAACAAGCTGGAAACCGAAGCTGAGCTGGCAATTTGCTCATAAACCAGATAATTAAGGATGTGCCAAACTACCGGTGGGGGACCTGGGATTATCAGTGGTTTTTATTTACTGTTTAATAGTATAGCATGTTACATAAAACTTTAAGTAAAGCAATTCGATTATAAAAAATAGTCTTTTCAAAGTCACAGTGCCTCCCCTACAGAGTTCTAAAATCAGTGGAAAATGGGCAGCATCAATAAACACAGTGACTAAGGTCAATAAATGTTCTGCCTGCCCGGGTACCTTGTTACGCAATAGGAGTATAAAGGCCAAAGTTTAAATATGAACATGTTTGCCATTCTCCTGCTTCCATCACTAGGATTTTAGAAATGTAGAGGTCCTTAAGTGTAAATCTGAATATTTCTTTTTTCAATAGATCTACTTCAAGGGTAGTCTTTTCTACCCTATATTTCTTGTTTAAATATTTTCCCTTTTTTTTAAGGTTTATTTTTGCTAACGGGACTTGAGCAGTGGTTCTGAAACTTGGCTGCACATTAGAATCATCTGGAGAAGTTTAAAAAGTACTGATGCCTGGGTTTCAACCCCAGAGATTCTGATATAATTGGCCTAGGATTTGGTCCTGGTATTAGTTATTTTTAAAAAATCCCCAACTTTAATGTGCATAGTGATGACCCAGGAATTCTTGCAGAATCTGACTCCACAGGTGGGTATAGAGGGGTGTGTGCATTTTTAACAAGCTCCCTGGTGAGGCTGCTGCTGCTGTCTGAGAACACGTCAAGTAGGGTGTGTCTAGAGGAAGTGTTTTTGGTACGAATGTTTTGCTGAAACAAGTCCTCTTTGAACTGTGAAGGTCAATGTGGAAGGGAGGTAGAAGGTGGGGTGGAAGGCTCTTTCCACTGTTCTCATAAGTCTTACATGTGTGGAATTTCTGAGTCCATTGGCCTAGATCCTTTCACTACTTCTCATGTAGGTAAATCCTATTAAAAGGTAAGATTTTCCTAAGACAGCAACACTCTGATCTCGAATGCACCATGCTGAGTGATGGTTTACTTAGGCTAAGGTGTTCCTAGTGATGGCTGGAGGCAAGAAAGGGAAGAGAAACCACACCTTCTAACCTTGCTTGAGTGCTTACTATGTGCCAGGCACTCTGCCAAGTTCTCTGCACACATTGTGTTATTGAATCTGGGAAGGTGAGATTATTGTTGCCTTTTCACAAATGTAGAAACCGTGGCTAAAGGGGAGAAGTTACTCGAACAAGAATAGAATTAATGACTAGGAGGAATGATGTCTCTGTGTTGCCCGTCTATGCTTTTGGCGTCCCCTGCCCTACTCCCCTGCCCCTACCATAGTGCCCATTCTTCTTTGAGAGCCTGGCTTTTCCAGTTTGGATGACCTAGTCTTCTCATTCTTTACTAAGACTATGAAATTTTCTCTTTTGCTGCATCATAGCTACTCTGATAAACTAATTTATGTTCACATATTAATGGGTTTTGTGGGTTAACATCATCGTCCTATGACATAATTATTAAGTGTTTTCTCTTTTACTTTCATTTAAAGATGATAAAAGTTCTGATAGAGTTTTACTGTTTGCCTCTCAGCTCTTAAGTGATGCCAAAGTAACCAGTCAGTTCATTAAGAAAACAAATCTGTCAAGTGGTGTGTTTGAGGTTTGGTGGAACAAGCAAATGCTTGACTGACAATCCTGTTTTCTTTCCTTTGGTGTGGTTGGCATCGGATGGACCCGACCACAGAAGCTTAAGTACTTATTTTTAAAAACCTACCCACTGACTTGTGTCCAATCCGGGTGGCTTTCTCAGCACACACAGTAACGCCATTCATCACTGCTGGCTCAGAGGAGGACACAGAGCTGTGGGAGTTTTAGAGCCTGAAGTCTCCTGCAGGCCCTCCCACCCTCAGCCTGACCCTACACCTCCCACTGCTTCATCCCTCTGATCCCCAGAGCTCCCTTTGGGAGCAAGATGGGGATTTTTCTCCTCTTTTTCCCTACTGAGACTTTCCAAAGCTTGGGGCCCCTCCTGTGCAGAGTATTTGTGTTAGGGATAGAACAGTGGTCCTGATGGATGCATGAAACAGGTAGCAAGGACTTCGGCTGCCACTCCCCACCCAAAGCTGCCTCTCCCGAGAGCTGCAGCTGCTATAACAATCTTGTTCTTTTGTTTCCACACTTAAAGAAAGGCCTTCAGCCAAACTGTGGCCCCTGACCTTGTTTTATATTTCCAACGTGCGTTTTATTAACTCCTTTTTCATATGGTACATATGGAGCTTGCCATCAGATGAGAAGGAGGCAAAGTCTGCAATTCTGATGGAAAGAGCAGCAGTGAGCAATGAGAGATGCTATGAACAATTTTTGTAGCAAATATATCTCTTATATGGAGCTGCCTTCCAGTTGGGCAAATGAGCTCCATGCATAGTTGATAAAAAGGCATTCAAGTTGTGCAAGTTACTTAATTATAAAACAAATACAAATAAACCTACCATCAGCCACGCATTCAAAGCCTTCTTAGAAGGGGAGGAAGTCATTCTGATGAGAAGATAATTGAAGAGAACTAAAGGAATATGCTCTGTAGTGGTGGCAAAACTTCTACTTTTATTCTTCACCTTGGCAATTCACCACGGCTGAATTAGGAAGAAGTTGGAGTACTGATTAGCCTTAAAAAACTAATCCAAATAAAAATCCATCTTGCATAGACTTTCATTGATTTCTAATAGGCCTGTGCATTACAGAACAACAGCCGGGAAAATAATTTCAGTCTAAATGGAGGAATGATATACTGCCTTTTTCTTTTTTTTTCCAAAACCAAAGAAACTTTTTTCTCCCGGAGTGTGTGCCTGTGTGTGCAGGGTGTCTATCTAATTGGCCACAAGAGGGAATTAAACTAAATAAAATCACTATCCACGGGGGGCCTCTAAATACGCCTTTTTAATTTGAAAATTTTTGTGGGTTATAGTGTAATTCAAGCTTTTCAAGGTTTATTAGGGCACAGTTGTTCTCGAGGCTCACGAGCTCCAGCCTCCCGGGCTGATAGGCCTGCCGCTGCCCAGAGAGACAGCGAAGGGGCTTTCATCCGCTGAACGCCGAGAGTGACATAACCCTCCACAAGGCCTCCCTCAAATAAAACACAGATTAATAAGAGTGACTGAAGGGAGTTGAAGTTGGTAATTTGTGCTCCTGACTTGACACTGTGTTCGTCATTCCCTGTCCGAGGAATTCTGACAATTCCCTCCCTAGCCCGACAACGCTGTGCTGACGATCAAGACATTGCTCGCAGATTCGAGCGAGCAAATGCCCGTGACTTTGCGCGCTCGCTGCAGTCGAGTCAAAACACGCCGCCGCGCGTAATTAATTGCTGCGAGAGGAAGCGGACCAATGGCGCCTTCTGCTGTGAAACTGTTAATGGAGAACTTATGGAGAGAAAGTCAAGTCCTCCCATTCAAATTGGAATGTGAAAGAAATCTGTTGGAAGGTGATGACAGAAATGAAGTAAAACAGTTGTTTCCTGATCCGCGTGCCAGGTGTGTCTCATACTGTGATAAATAAGATCTGCGTCTTACACTCCAGAAATTGGGGAATATTACAAGCGTTTATTATGGTGAGGCCCAAAAAAACGCACTTGAAATGCTTTGTTTCTTCTGGCACCAAACGGTGAGCAGTTATTGCACAATGCCCGGAGCTGCTAATTCCTTTGTTGAGGTTCAGGCCAGCCTCGCCTATTAAAAGCTTAAATTCGATTTTATTGTGAAGGTATTTATTAACTGATTATGAAAAGACATCAAAAGACTCATAATTAAGCTACTAAGTTGCTCCTTACCTTGATTAATTCTCCCGTTTTCTTACACAATAGAAACTATCCTTGTGTTTTGATGTGACTGTTACAATCTTGGCATTATTTGTTTCAGCTCTCACCTCTGCTGCAGCCAGATCCTTAAGTTAAAGGCGTCTGAAAGCCAATGGGTTACGGTTACAAGAATTTCCCGTAGTAACAGTTGCGTGCACTGCTTGTGTTCCTTTAAAACTATTGCAATGTTTCACCCGAGGAGGGTGTGTGAATGATTCCTGACAAATTTTTAAAGTGCTTTAACTGACTTCTTACTTAAGAGGCTGTTGCTAAAATGTCCATGTGCCCACGTGTGAACGTGCAAGTGAGCAGGGTCGGTGGTGTACCACCAGGGCTCTCCTGGGCCTCTTATTCGAGGTTTGATCTTGGATATCCATGTTAAAGGATCATTCTACTGAAATGACTTTCCTTTCTTGTTTTTTAAAATTTTAAAATATTTTGATGTATTTCATTGATCAATTGCTTTCTCTAGAAACTTCAAAAACACTTATACAATATTTTCTTCCTGAGGACAAAAGAAAAATTATTGGAAATCTTGGCCATAAATTATAGTCTTCTTGATTATATAAAATATAAATTTATAAAAAAATATATAAATATATATATCTTTTCAACAATGGAACTCATTTAGACTGTTTAAAAAGTTTTTCAATAGCAATGATTAATCCTTGGATAAACCTCATTAGCTGCAATACCACCATTAGTCAAAGCAGAATTTGAAACTAAAAAATAATGGAGTTGTAATAAGTTTGAAAACACAAAATATCTAGTTACTGTTGAATCATATATTTTACTAAAATCTTTGATTTCAGTACCACACCCCCCTGCTACTGTTCAGTCATGTAAAAGTGGTTTAAAAGATGAGGAAGCCTAATTCTTAAAGAGGCCCCTTAACCAGATTAAGGAAATTAAACACTCTTAAGTAGGATTGCATGCATAATGAGTATGACTTAAATAATTACAAAATATCAACTACAGCTATGCTTCCCTCAAGGATTAAGTATAATTTTTGTACTCATGTCTATCATCAGGAATTTATAAAATTAGTACTAAAATTTTGAAAGGGATCTCACCTTTTTTAAAAATAATATAAGTAGGGGACAATTTAAGGAAATTGAAACTTGATATCATTTGACTTTTTTTCAAAAAAATGTTGTTACTGCTAATTTCAAAAATTTAAAATAAATGCTCACTAAAACTAATGTTCTTACTCTGCACAGTAGTCTCAGTGTAAAGTTATCAAACTAAAGGTTATTGTTTTCCATTTAAAGTTGTTGGTTTCATAAAAATGTTACTTGAGAGATGAACCACTATTTTTGAAGTAAAAATAACTTTTCTTATTTGTTTCTCATAATCAATAACATTTTAAATGATATTCTTTATGCAATATTTGTTTAGGAAAAATAAGAATTATTTTATATGAATTATTCTCATTGGAATTAATTTATCAATCATTTTTCCTTCATTAGTAAAAACATAAAAATGGGATTTTGTAGTTACCAGGCACCTTGAAAATGTAAGGTTAGCCTGTTTATTTCTCAGTCTTTCAATATGATATTTCTTTCATTCATTAATTCACTCACTCATTCAACAAGGACTGAGTATCTATAATGGGCACTTTTGGATTCTAATGACTAACAGTAGCAAAAGCACAGTCATTGTCCTTGAAAACCTCTGCTGAACTGAGGACTGGATGAAAAAAGAGGACTTGGGAAAAAATGTGACCCAGCTATCTATTTTATTTCTTCATACTTTGGGTGGGGAACCAGAGGAAAGTAATATTTAAATAATTCAGATTTGACTGTGCATAAAACCATCTACCTGATTGTCTCATCTCTCATCCCATTGATGAGTCTCTAGGCCTCTTTTCTGTCTCTGTCTGTGGTCCTTTCTCTGACTCTCACACCACATACTTCATGTCTAGTACATCCACAGGCCACAGCCCTTCTCTGATTGGTCCTGTTGTCCAACCAGTGTCGCTTCACAGCTCTCTGACTCTAGATGGTCTTCTTTGCGCCAAAGAAAACACAGTTCCCTCAGAAGGGTGGATCTACTTCTGTGACCTGTCCTACCAGATCTGTATTGTGTTCCATGCTTAAAGAAGGCTTTTGAGTAAAGTAGCAATTGAATAACAGCTCCCATGTCCCTTCAGAAGACCCCCAGTCCTGGGAGTCCGAATGGGATGAAGGATGTGGCCATGAAGGAGCTCTCTCTTTATAAAAGCACCTCCCCCTCGCTGCCCCAAGGCAGCGGTACTTGCCAGGCAAATATTATCTGGTGCAGGGCTGCAGCCAGCACACCTCCCAGTGCCTGAGTCAAGGCCTGTTGGCAGCTACACGAGTGAGGTGTCGCTGACTGACACGTAATTATGGCGGACAGAAAAATGTAGACGTGTTAGCAAAGTCAATATTATGGAGACCTCTGTCTTCCCAAATATTGTGAGTAAAAGATATTTCTAGGGTATAGCCAATTACATTCTCTATTTTTACGACCAGTCACAAATGTATTTTTTATTAGCTGGTGTGTTCAATGTTTTGAATGCATAGCCCTTATTTCAATCCCATTTTAGTTTGTGGTAAGTGCAAAAGGATTTTTGCTGACTTGAAATAGTGGAGCTGCTCTCTTTTAACTGAACTGCAGAGCCTGTGGCATTCAGAGTTTATTCCACAGCCTTCTGTGACTCTTGCCTGTAAATTAGTCTGTGAAGTGGTGTTTATTGCTGAACTGGGAGGTTAAGACAGCCTAATTATATGTTTGTGCAGGAGAAAACACCATGCCCCACCATGAGCAATTATCCTGTCCCGCTCTCAGAGTTTAAACTAGCTGCAGCTAAGAAGAATGAGGAGATGGCCTGTCTTCACCACAAACTTAGCTACCACACATTTTCAGTGTTAATTAGAAATTTTGTTCACTGGAAGAGTGACTTCTTAGCAGACCTCAGCCTTCAGCCAAGTGGAGGGCATCTGGTAAGGCGACTTGAAGCGTCTTTGCGGATCAGATCTCTAATTCCGCCCACGGGACAACACACGGGTGGGACTCTTGCCATACTCTCAATTTCATTGTGCGGTGCCATTTCTCCTTCTTTATTCATTTAAAGCTCTATATGGCAGGGGAGAGACTGTTAGGGTACTGGGGCTCTGTGCATTTTTTTTTTTTTTTTTAACAAATGAAAATCCTGCTTATCCTAAGGGACTTTTGCTTTTGTTAAGAAGGATGTAGCGAATGAAAACCAGGACGAGATCAGCAGGTCAATGTCTTTAAAGTTGATCATAAAATGTATCACAACAAAGAATCCACAGGGTAGGAATGGCATGCTGAAATACCTCTGTCTTTGTTCTTGGACACTTCTCTGTCACAAGGGCAGCATACTTCTGTTTCTCTTCAAAAGCATTTGGCTCATATTTTTCATACACAGGCACATGCTGAAGTCTAACAATGCATAGGTTCAATTTCCTCTTAGGAAAATAAAAGATGCCCTTCATGTCTTCTCACACTCAGCTAGAAATGCTCATTGTCATTGAAACGAGCTGAGGGAAGAACCAGTTCCTTAAGAAACAGCATCTCAAGCGTGGTCCAATCTGCTCCGAAACGATGGGTTGCCTCTGGGGAAATAGACTTCTCATTATTAGCAAATTTCCAAGCTATCACTCAGTTTTCTCCTCTTTATCCCCTTTCTATGAGTTTTGTTTCTAGGATGAAATAACATATCTCTTCTTTCTCTTTCTTTTTTTCCCTTTCAGCTCTCGACTATCTTTGCTTCTTAAACAAGACTGAAGCAAGACTTGCTTTCCTTCTTGGTTAACCCTTCTGGGTTTTCCATTAGCTTAACTTACTTTCTCTCTTTCACGGCAGGTTATTCACACACTGTGCTGGAGGTACAGGCAAGCAAAGCTGGGAAGCAGGATGGAGAGGAGATTGAATGTTTTTCCACTGCATTTATTTTAAGAACCTAAAACCTTCGTACCATGTTGTAGGACAGCCAAGCACTCTGGGGCCGTCCTTTGATGATCACATGTCTTCTCTCCTTCCCACTCTCTTCCCTGCCTGTCAAGGGAAAATGATTGGGGTTCATGGAAGCTGGCAGAGCTGTTTCTAGTTTCTTCATTATTTTTAACTTCTTTTCAAAAACTGCCCAAAAGACCACGTACTTATCCCAGTGAAATTGAATCAGGGCCCCCTCACCTCTCTCCTCGTATTCAGTGATATGCCAGTGACTTTTTCCAGCTGAAACCGCTGACCTTTTGGCTGGTCTATCATATTGTAAGCACATCCATGTAACAACAATTTGTTGAGCACCTACTGTGTGCCAGGCCTTATTCACATAGATGATACATGCCACGCTGCTGGCTTCTCAGGCTTCTTTGTGCTCTCTTACAGCACATCTTTGTGTTTTTGTTTTTTGTTTTTGGTGAGGAAGATTGGCCCTGAGATAACATCTATGCCAATCTTCCTCTACTGTGTACGTGGAATGCCACCACAGCACGGCTGACGGATGGTGTGTGTGTCTGCACCTGGGATCCGAACCTGCGAACCCCGGGCTGTGGAAGCGGAGGGCGCGAACTTAATCATTGTGCCACCGGGCTGGCCCCACATCTTTGTTTCTTGACACATAAATCGTTTTTTCCGTTTGAATCCAAATTTCTTTGAAACAAACAATTTTCATTTCATGAAGCAGCAGTCTGTTTTAACCCTTCGCTTGCCAGAGTGAGAAAGATAGACTTCCCTAGGGGTGTGTTGATATGATTAAGGAACCTGATGAATGGGGATCTGGGGGTGCTGGGGGAAGGGGGCAATGCTGTGGCAGTAGTCTCCAGAGAATGCTCCATCACACTTGAAACCGTGATTGTCTTTGACGTACACTCTGCTTTAGCTTTCTTTTTATGTTGGGGAGTCACATGAAAATGACAGGAGAAATTTTTTCTATGGGAATCTGTTTATTTCCTAGTCAATAAATTTGAAAGGGGCCCTTTGGAGTTTGGGGACTCAAATTTAGTCTGGCTGCAGAAAGCACAGGTTTAACCTCTGCAGTGTATCTCCTCTCTGAAGGCCAGGGGGTTTCAATTCCTAAGTCTAAGGTCACACAGCTGGTTAGCAGCTGATTGGGTCTAGAGCACAGGCTGAGTTCCACTTCAGCACCCAAGGCTCACACCCCATGGGGGCCTGACATGGAGCCCAAGGCACTGTCTGCCATCCTGCACCATCTCCTGGCCTTGACTTCGTTCAGCAATCAATAATCGTTAAAAAGTTTTCAAAAGGATTGCAAGAGCATTCTTTTCCAAGTCCATTTGAAAACCTAGAAATAAAACTCGAGATAAAATTCCATAGCCTACTGTATTAAATTCTTGCTCAACTTTGCCTCATTCCTGCCTTAAATTTCAGTTTTGCCAGATTTATTAGACTTGTTAAGTATGAATTAAAAGCTGACTCTGACTCTAGCTGACTGTCTTATATAAAAATCTGCAGGTACTATGCTTGTGTTGGAGTCCGGAGAGAGAGAATGAGTGTCCTAATTAGTGTTAGAGGGGTCTATGGAACAAGAAGGTGGCAGCTTCAGATCTCAAGAATTTCTAGGAAATAAGCTCTGGTAGAGAAGACCACCCTACATGATAACCCGGTAGATTGGAGCAAAGACTTGGGGCCTGGCTTTGGGAGGCAGGTTAAGGAGCACAGGAGAGAAGCACAAGGCATGGCGGAAAGGACATGGGCGTCATGGTGGAGAGACTCAGTCTTGAATACGAGCTCTGCCTCATAATAGCTGTGTGGTCCTGGGGTGGTTTTCTAGCCTTTCTGAGCCGGTTTTTACATCTTTAAAATGGGGACAGTAGTGCCTGATTCACAGTGAGCAGTGGCTGGAGAAGGAAGTGGTGGACTATGTATAACACAGTGCCTGAGACGCTCGCTCCATGCCCATTCCCCTTTGTTCCCTCAGGCAAGTGGCACTCTCATTTGATCCCCTCCATCCCAGATGCCTGGTGACATACTCTGGACCAGTGATTTTGCCATTGCAGCGTCAACCCATTAATGAGCTGAAAAAATCAATTTAATATTCATTAAATTGATTGTGGTTGGTTGAATAATGGCCTCCCAAAGATGTCCACATCCCAGTCCCCAGAACCTGTGAATATGTTACCTTACATGGGAAAAAGGACTTTGCAGCTGGATCAAGGCTCTTTAGATAGAATGATTGTCCTGGATTATCTGGGTGGGTCCAGTGTAATCACAAGTGTCCTTTTAAGAGGGAGGCAAGAGGATCAAAGAAGAAGTAGGAGATGTGACAGCAGAAGAAAAAAGGTGTTGGAGTTATGTGAAGAAGGGCATGAGCCAAGGAATGCAGGTGACCTCTATAAGCTGAGACAGGCAAGGAAATGGATTCTCCCCTCAGGGCCTCCAGAGAGAACCAGCCCTGCTGATGCCTTGACTTTAGCCTAGCGACACTTGAGTTTGGAATTCTGATCTTCAGAGCTGTAAGCTTCTAAAGTTATGTGTTGTTGTTTTTTTTTTTTTGGTGAGGAAGATTGGCCCTGAGCTAACACCTGTTGCCAGTCTTCCTCTTTTTTGTGTGGGGGATGCCACCCCAGCATAGCTTGATGAGTGGTGTGGGTCCACACCCAGGATCTGAACCCGTGAACCCAGACTGCTGAAGTGGAGCATGCCGAACTTAACCACTACTGCCAACAGGCCGGCCCCTAAAGTTTTGTGGTTTTGAGCCACTAAGTTTTTGGCAATTTGTCACAGTAGCCTTAAGAAACGAATACAATGGCTAACATATTTTAACAGGTAAAACAAAACAGCAAATGGAAGTGCAGTTTGAGTGTGTGTGTGTGTACATACCCACATACGTATGTATAGCCATATGTGCACTGGATTGCTATGGTACTGCATGGTATTTCTTACTGTGGCTTGTAGTCAAAAGACAGTGACAGCCCCTGGCCAGGCAGCTGCTGCCTCCCCGAGTGTTGCTGGATCGACACCTCTTGCTCCTCTGGGCTGTGCTAACAGCTTGGGGAATCCTTGCTCTCAAGAGCAGCTGAGTTGGCAAGACCATCTTGCCTTTCCCAAACCTTAATTATTCTTCACAGCCAAAGCCAAATGAAAGTCTGGCTTCTAGGAGACATATGGAGAAAGTGCTGATTTGGGCTGGAGAGCAACATATGAGCTCATCTACAAATCACGAGGTTGTGTCTGACAGCGTTCCACATTAAAGTTGGGAGTGGTTTTTCTGTCGGTGACGTGAGCCAAATGTGAGGTAAACTGAGGTACGATAGGAGTCAGCTGCAGCTGGAGGAGCTGGGTACGTATGCATTTGGCACGTGTTAGGTGTGTTGCTGATAGATTCTTGCAGGAAATAGACTAAAAACATACCAGGACCGATAGTAACTGGATTTTGTATTTACAGGTGTGGTCTGTGGAGTCAGAATGAGTTCTCTTCAGAATGCAGACAGGACTTGCCTTGAAACCAAAATGTAACCCCTAAGTGTGGAGGAAATTTAAACCCAATGACGGCAATGACCAGCTAGCCGAGTCCTTAATGACAGACTTTCAACATCAAACTCAATTTCAGGGCAAATTTTGTCAGTAACACCTCCTATGTCTTAGCATCAAGTGTAGGCAAGATTTTCCAATAATAACATCTCCTGCTGGGTTGTGGAGAGTGGGCCTGAGTCCCACCAGAACTTGTAAAGCCTCCAGAGAACCTCTGTCATTCTGCCCTAATGAAGACACATAATGGCTTCCCCTAGGTCCACCCTCACACCCATTATCTCCCCTCTCTCTACTAACTAGATGCGTTATCAAGTTCCTGGTCATGCCTGGTGACTTGATCAGGTCTTCAGGAAGTGACATAATACAAAGGTTAAGTGATTAGGCTCTGGAATCAGACTGTGTGGGTTATATCACTTCCTGACCATGTGGTCATGACGCATTACTTAGCTTCCCCGCGTTTCAGCTTCCTCACTTACACAATAAAGAGAGTAATGGTACCTTCCTCACTGGGTTTTTTGTGAAGATTAATTGAAACATCACAGGAAAGTGCTTGTTACAAGGTAGCTGTAGTCAGTATTTTCCTCTTATGTTAAGTGTGGATCATGAAAGTGTAAAATTATCCATAAAAATTATTTTTATACTAGTCTGAGTACAGTGTGAACCCACTTAAAGAGACTTAGAATGCAAAAATCCTTTGCTGTTGTCTTCCTCTCCTCAAGTTTAAAAGAGAGAGAAGTGACAACTCAGACTGAACCCCAAAGAGGCTCATGACCTTGTGATTTTCTCTGAGAAATGGCAGGTAAGGATTACGATTGGTGCAATTCAATTCTTCCTTTATCTAAGAAAAACAAGTCCAGTATCATGAAACAAAATTTCCTATAATTATGAAAAGAATATTTGTCATTTCCTGCTTCATTCTGAAATCATAAAATAGCCAGGGAATTGGGATATTATAATTTCTCTTGTTTGTATTCAGGCCAGATTGCCACGTCTGTACCTTGAAGACCTTGGGAACAAACAATAAACCTTCTCTCAATACCAACTCAAAGTGTATTTTGTACCTGCATTTTTTTTCACCTGTAAATCTTGCTATCAGTGTAGCTAAATAGCAATTAAGTAGTGAAATCCATCCTGGACTTTCAAAAAGCTGTATTTTGCAAGGCCAACAAGGATTTGCTTAGGAAAAAGATTTTGTTAGCAGCTGGGGAAAAAAAAAATCAAGAAATTTCCATCAACATGGATGGTAATTTTAAAAATTGCTTTCCAATGCATAGTATCTTAAGTAGCCTCATCTTGTTAAGATTATCTTGATAATATATCAAATAAATTAGTCTTGTTATGAATAAAACAAGTCTCTTAACCCACCCTTGTACTCCATATGCAAAACTCCATATACATAACCTTCCTGAGATACTGAATTCTCTGGTATCCTCTTTGCAAAATTTTGGCAAATGGAAAATGGAAGAAGTATCAGAATACTTGAGATAGGAAAAAAAGGTCCTCATTTTCAAAATGGCAGAATGGGTTGACTCAAGAAAAATATTAATATACTCCCGGAAAAATTCTAGATTAGCTAATTAAGCTGATCACTTTTAAACCTCATGGGAAATAATGAATAACCAGGAGCCAGAGTTTAATAAAAATATGGTGCACAAAACTAATTTCTTTTTATGGTGGGGTTGATATGTTTTTCTTAATTTCATTTGATAGCACTGTTTTCTCCACTATTCAGGGGTTGTGTATTCCTGCAGCTGTTGAAAACTGGCTTGGTCCCTAAGCTAGGACACCAAGGATTTCAGCAATTCATTGGGGATTTCCTAATGTATAGTAGGGAGAAATGTGGATAAATGATTGTTTATCTTGATCTATTAATAGTTGCTTGAACAGCTTCCAAAAAGGGCTGATTAATGGATCAATGGCAACCAAGAGAGGAATGGCCCATGCTGTACCAGGGTCTCTGCCCCTGCCCTGGCTGTGAAGCCACTGCAGACTGCTAGTCAGATCTGTGGCAAGCACAGAGCTGGAATGTCACATAGATGCCGACGGGATAGAACAAATATTCAAACGACAGGTTAGAAAAAGGGGCCAAAACCATGTGCTAAGATTTAATAACAAACACTTATATATTATATATTTGTGTTCAAAGCCAATAACACAACTACTGAATGATGGCACTTTGAGAGGCACTAATAATAAAAATAATAATGGGCCACTGTAGTACATATAATAATGTAAAAGTGACACCAATAACAACCTGTGCTTGCTGAATATTTTCAAGCACTCTTAAGTGCTGTTAAGTGTTATCTCAGTCCCTATTGAAAAGACCCATGCATGCTAAAAATGTAAATGCAATCTGAGATTCTACAGATGTGTCCAGATGAGAAGGGAGTCCCACTGCACTAATCGCCCAACAACTACATAATCAAGTCTCATTCTAGATGCCAGAGGTTAAGAAGGAGATTGTTAAGAAGAAAGTCTGAGGAGAGTTATCTGGTTGAGGAGCAGCTTTGTTTGAAGAGGAAGGACTGCTGTAGCTTGGAGCTGAGGCGGCACAGAAGCTGGCTTCACCCACTTGAATGAGGGTCAGGTGGAGGAAAGAGGGCAAGAGTAGCACCACAGTGTGAAAAAAGTGTGAGGAAGACTCTTGGCTTTCTAATGGTCAGAGTGAGATGGCCGCTGTGCATGCTACCACATGAAGCACTGAGCATTCTGGAACTACAAAGGTGCAGACTGAGGTTGAGTGCCCGTTTTTAGTGCCCATGTAAAATCACAAAATTAAATGGGAGGATAGAGTATATCTATACCTTTACGTATCTATCTACATCTATCGATCTATCTATCATCTATCTATCTATCTATCTATCTATCTATCTATCTATCTATCATCTATCTATCTGTATTACTTCTATAATGCCTCATGAATTTCAAAGCACTTATCAAGATAATCTTACTTCATGTAAGTCCTTTTTCAATTCTACAAATCCATAATGCTAAGTTTTCTGTGGACGATGATGTCAAAATTCCCTCCCCTCCTCTTGCCCCACTTCCTTCTCCACAGAGGTCGAAAGCATGAGGATCAGGTCTCTCGTGTTCAGAGAAGAGCATAATCATGGAGTCGGGCTGAGGGGGAATTCTTTCCTGATGATTTCAGTATAATCAAAGGGGCCATTATGATGGCAATTATGCTTCTAGGTCATTTGCTCTTCCTTGTCTTCGTTCCACAGTTCAATCCTGTAACTGCTTAGAATGGAACTTCCTTGTGCTTTTGCACTAAAAATATTAAGAAAAATGCTTATTTTTCTCTCAGGGAAACACACACCCCTAGCATCATGTGTAATAAGCATTTCGTGATCATTGTAAGTTCATTGGAGAATGTATGGGGGCCAAAAGAGTCATTGAGTGAAAAAGTCATTGAGGTATTATGCATACCTCACTGGTAACAGCAGCAAAAGTGGATGCTAGTCATTAGCTTTTTGCTTTCAAATCCATGCTCTGCCTTTCCTGCTCCACTCTGTGCTGTGAGGGGCTGACTCCTGAAAACTACCTCTCAGGCTCTCCTGTCAACTGACTTCAGGGAGGTTCAGTGGATGGGAGGCCCTGGAGGGCGACTGAGAGGGAGGAGGAAGGGCAAAGTCAGGGCATTTATTCCCCCTCTTTTTGTTTCAGGTGACCTCTGAGGCAGTGGCTGTGTTCTCTTTACGGTTCCAGCTCCTTCTTGACAGACCTCCCCTTCCCCTCAGCTCCCACTGGGCTGCCTTTACTGTGGTCCTGCTTTCTCTTGGGGGCCCTCATGCCCTTCCCGGCTCCCTCCAGCTCTCAGGCTGGTTGTGGCTTCCTGCTTTGGTCCTGACCAGGATCCCTCACCAAACACTTAGGCTTTTCAGCTCTCCCAACGCCTTTGTAACTCTGTCATGATATTAAATCCTTCCTACAAACCACCTGACACGGGCTTCATTTTCCTGACAGGATCCTGACCAATGCAATGTTTAATCAAGATTGGTCACAGACAACATCGGTGTTGAGTGCCAAGAAACAGTAAACTTTGGCTTACAAGTTAGAAGGTTATTTTCCTGGAGGAGCATTCTACGGAGATGTCAGGCTGGATCCTGAGACGGAAGGGGCTCTGGATCTTCCTGGGCCCCAAAGCTGATGATGGACTTTATCTGTGTGGAACCAAGGTGTGTCAGATATGAAAGCCTAACCAAAGTGACTCAAATCAAATGGGACTTGACTTTCTCACGTGACAAGTGTGCAGGGCGGCAGTTGCTGATCCATGTTCAGCTGCTTCACAGCATCAGGGTTGTAGGTGGCATCTCTGTTGTCCTCTGAGGGTAATCAGTTCTTTCCCCTCTGAGGGTCACAGTGCAGCTAGAGCTGCATCAGTCTTGGGGTTCAGAGCAGGAGGCAGGAAGGCAGGACATCTGGTACGTTTATCAGGAAAGCAAAATATCATAGTAGATTTTTACTTACGTTCTTTTGTCCAAAACTGGGTCACAAGGTCACCCCTAGCTACATGGGAAGTTGGGAAAGTGGGGAGCAGGAGTGTCACAATGGCTGAGGGGACCAAGAGCTGCTGCTGGAAGTGGTACAGATGCTTCCTCCCTTGTTTTTGTTCTATTCCAGGATTTAGCTCTCGCTCATTGGGGGGCTATATGTGAACTTTATATTTGTGTATGAGCACAGAAGTCAAAATTTATTCCTAGTCTTATCTCTTTTTGTAGCAAATATCAACATAAAAGAATTTCTTGAGTTTCTTACTAATAGCATAGCTATGTAGCAGACATCAATGACCATTTTGCCTCTACAGGAGGCCGTTTGTCCAGGGAAGTCTGCTTTGCCGTGTGATGAGAGCTCAGGAAACCTGGTGGAGGGGTTTGAATGTCTCCCTCCAGAATAACCAAATATCCACATGGAAGAAAGTTCTAAGCATAAGCAGGTACCCCGAGGAAGGCAAGTTCTGTTTGGCGTGGAAGCCAATCATTTGGATGGAAGCATAAATTAAAAAGTTGGGCGCTTTAATCAGGAGAGATCTGCTGCCTACCCAATGCAAGATGTTTGGAAAAAGTAACCAAGTCTTAAAGCAAAGCAACCAATAATTAAAACAAGAGTTAAAAATTTATTTCCATGTCCTCCCTCACAGTCCTTTTAACTCCTCTACGAGCAGCTGCGAACCAAGTGCAATAATGGTTACCAGATGCCGTTTCTCGGTGAATGTGGATCATCTGCTATTGGGGGAGGGGGACAGTGCACTTTATAAAATGTATTTCTTGTTCGAAGTTACCATTAAGGGGAAACTTTGAAAAAACCAGATTGCTTAACAATCACAATGGAAAAAAATCAATACCTTCTACATTTTGTGTCCAATGTAAACAATTAGAAATATTTGTGGTTAAAACATCAAATGTAGAGGCCTCCTGATTTTAAACTCTTACAACTGGTGCACTGGTACCCCTGTGGGTTCCTTGCCACAGGGCTCTGACAAGATTGCAGAGAATGAGGACAGAAGGCTACAGGGTCCTTGTGGTCTCTCTGGAGTGTTGATGTCTGGTGAAAAGAGATCTTGTTAGCAAATGGGCCTTAGTTGGCCATGTTATATCACGACTCTGTTTTCTAGGCTTTGTCTGATATTCATCTCCTCTCATGATACCATAGGATCAAACATAGAATTTTAGATTGAAATGGTTTTTAGGAGCCAATTAATCCAAAATTTTGTCCCACAGCCTTTTAACTGGTATCCCTGCTTCTACTTTTATCCCCTACAATCCATTTTCTCACGTTGTACAACATTTCTCACATCGCTTCCCAGTGCACCTTGAATAAACTCCAGACGTCTCTCTATGGTCTTCAATGACCTTATTTTTTGTGAGGAATATCAGCCCTGTGCTAACATCTGCCAATCCGACTCTTTTTGCTGAGGAAGGCTGGCCCTGGGCTAACATCCGTGCCCATCTTCCTCCACTTTATATGGGACGCTGCCACAGCATGGCTTGCCAAGCAGTGTGTTGGTGCGCGCCCAGGATCCGAACCGGCAAACCCCGGGCCGCCACAGCGGAGCGCGCGCACTTAACCGCTTCAGCCACCAGTCCGGCCCCATCAATGACCTTTTTGAACTGGTCCCAACTTACCTCTCCAATTCTATTTTGTATTCTTTTTCCACTTGCTCAGCCACATTGGATTTGTTTTCTTCCTAATACATGCCTGCTTCATCCCACCCAAAGGCCTTTGTTCTTGCCATTCTTTCTGCCCGGATGCTCTGCTCACCATGCATCTGCACATGCTGAGTTCCCTCTTGCCACCCAGTGATCAGCTCCAATGACCCCTTCTCAAGGAGGCTGTTTCTGATGGCTCCATCGAAGGAGCTCTATCCCACAGTATCCTATCATAGCATAGAAAGATTCATTGCACTCATGGCCCTTCTCATCATCTGAAATTATATTTTTCATAATTTATTTACTCGTTTATTGTTTGTCTCCCCTTTCTAGAATGGGAGCCTGATGAGAACATCAGTATCATCTATCTGGTTTATTAAAGCATATTCCTATCACCCAGAATAGGAGCCAGTACATACCAGGGTCTTGGTCATATCTGCATGTAAAGGGGGCATTGGAGTCCCCAGGAGAAACTTTGGAACCATGTGGGCTCATCTGAGTGAAGTTACAGAGGGGCGTCTTGAATAGGTGCTGCTGTTGCCACCACTGATACTGCTCAACTGAAAATCCAACTGAACTACTTTCTGACAGTGGTGTTTGGAGCTGGGGTCAAATATTGTCTAACCACAGACTATCAGAATGCACTTGTCATGCTTCAGAGCAGATTTTGCCAATGCTCTCTTTGAACAGGAGCAATAATGAATCATTTGGTGTTTTTCAATGGGGTTACTCTTGGTATTTTGGAATGGACATTAGTTAGTTGTGCCTGACTTCCCTGAGCATTAATAGGACATTTAACATCCTTGGCCCCTGCCCACTGACTGTCAGTAGCATGCCCCCATCACTGTGACAACCAAAAAATGCCCACACATGGGCAAATGCCCACAAGAGGGGAAGTGATACTAAACTTTGTTTAGAACCTTAGTTAGAAAGTATTCTATAGTGTGATGTTAACCAATCGTCTGAATGAATTAAGACAAAGGAAAATGCTCCTCCTGTTATGTGCATTTTAGTAAGGTGCTTCTTCATCCTCCTCTCCTCTTGCAGGGCCTGTGAAGGCCACCTGGAAGGCATGGTATTGAGGCAGGCAGGCCCAGGACAGTGAATGGCCTCTGCTGGACCCGAGCCTGATTCCTGCTCATGTAATAGAATTCTTACTTGGTTACTAGGCAGAAACGAATTAAGATCTGGGCCTGCGGGCTCTTCAAAAACAAATTGCATTTACCTCCCAAGCACTCATGGGGCCGTTGGTCTGCTGTTGTTCCTCTTTTAGCACCGTGCTTATTTGTTTCCTTCATATATGCCATGCGTGCTCAACACCCCTGATGCCTACCCTCATACACCGAGAGGATATCAGAGTGGGGACAGTGATTATTGTTAGTTTCTGGCATTTTGTCTCCTCTGCCCTGTGTCCAGTCCAGTGCTCACCTCAAGGTAGAATTATAATACAAATTATAGGCAAGGTGTTCTGGGTAAAAATTGTGCCCAAACCATCTTTATTATAGATGTGCTCTTCGTGGTAACTACATTGCATTGACTTTTCCATTGGAGGAATGGAGAAACCAGACTGGGTTATGTTCCCTAGGACAAGTGATGATGATGATGACAATGATGACAAAATAATGGCTAAATTTATTGAGTACTTATTATGTGTCAGGCACTATTATTAACAATGTATAGGTTTTTAACTCATTTAATTCTCACAGCAACCCAGCAGGTAAATATTATAACCTCAATTGATATTAAAAAAAGAAAAGAAAACAAACTGAGGCAGAGAGGAGTTAAGTTGCCCAAACTGGTAAGTTATAGAGCCATGAGTCTACCCGTATGGGTACAAGGCAGGAACACGAACAAGAGGAGGGTGCCAGGTCCAGGACGTGAGCAGGGTGGCGGAGACGCTGGTGATGTGGAGCATATATTCCCTGTCTAGGGGCAGACTCCACTCACCTCCAGCCCTTGTGGCCAAGCAGGAAAGTATTCTGGCTCACTGTTGCCAAACATTCTGACTTCTTTTCAAGGGATGCCAACAATCTGCAAAATCTCTCAATTTTAAAAGATTGACTAAATTTTAAAAAATATTCTGCAACCTGCATAAAATATTGATTTCTGCTATAGGATAACTCCATGTTTCTGTCCATAAGTTTTTCCTATCAAAACAAAAACTGTAGGCTCATATCAAAACTAAAACTCTAGATTTCAGGTAATTAATAAGATGGGGTGTGCCGGAGTTTTTCCTTTCTCTTTTGGCTCCAAGAATGTTCTCTTTCTGTTTTCTCAAGTCACAAACATCTGTTTATGGCCGTCCAACTAATTGGGCCCCATTGAGTGTTCTAATGAGGGCAGAGCTAGCAAGCGAGTGGATTTAATGCCCATGGAAATGCATGTTTCTAATTGTGCATCCAGCGAAGGTGGAAAGGTTAAAGTAATGAGCTGCTCTCGAGAGTTCTGGCCAAGAAGGAGAGGGCTTTGTTTTTTCACATTCTATCTGTGTTATTGTCACTGAGATGTGCACTTATTTCCACCATGGCATTGACTGCCAAGAGTCTCTGCTATTACATTTCATTATCATGCCCTTTCTGAAGGAGGGGAGTCTGTTCTTACTAAGCAATGACAGTGTGCAGGCAACCATAATCGCCCCTCTCTCTGCTGCACTCCCCGACATCTTGTATACAGCTGTGAACAGCTGTATTAGTGCCACTTAATCTGGGGGAGGTTTACAGAAGGAAGAGGTGCCATTCTGTACAAAAAGATAGCCTCTGAGTTTTCCAAGTGGCATTTCTAGAGAAGAAATGGTAACCAAAAGGAGCAGACAGATGAAGAGGCTGTCAGTTTTATGTTTCAGTGGGCGATTGACATCTCTAAACTGTTGCTCTCGTTCTGTATTCTCAAGTCAGCATGGAGAGTCTCTAATCTAAAGGATTAGAGCTTGAATTGTGTGGTTGTTGGAAGACCACTTTAGTTGGGTCACACTCAGTTAATTCAGTGACCACTGGTGGTGAAGATGAGTGGCTGTTTTGGAAACAGGGTTTCTGTTGCAGGGAGACTCAAATGTTTGGGCCCTGGGGGCACAAGATCACTGGATGTGGTGGGGGGAAACTCTTACTTTCAGTGTTGATGAATGTCTTACATTTTCAAGCTGTCACAAAATAGATAGAATCATGACTTCTGTTTCAGAATTCAAAGTTCTGACTGTGAAGAATTTTTCCCTCGTATGCCTACTTTCTGCCATCGTCACTGATCTCCTTGTGCTAACTAGTGTCTCCTTCAAGTTAACTCTTTGAAGATTAAGTGTCTCATTTAGATGGTTTGGGGTTAAAATACAATATAAATCCTTGGTGTTTATAAATCCTGGTGACTATATTTTCGAAATCAAGGGAAATGAGATGAGACTCCAAACCCCTTATCTTGGCTGACAGGGCCTGCCCTGATTGAGTCCTGTTTAGCCAACTCCCCGGTGCTGCCTGCGGAGGTGCCTTTGCCTCCCTCTTACTCTTTTAGCCACATGGGTCTTCTTTTAGTTTCTTGACCTTTCTAATTTCATTTCTGCCCTGAGACTTGGCACATCCTCTTCCGAAGTGCTCCCCATCCACAGGTCTTTGCTTAGGGGTTTCCTCTTACCTGTTCAATCTCAGCTTAGACATCACCTTTTCAGAGGAGCCTCCTTTGACTATTTCACTGACGGTCATTCCACCTCTGTACTTTCCAATATCTCCATCTAAGCACCATTAATTTCTTCATAACGTTTATAACAAAAATTTACTTTGTTAGTGATTTTTTTGTCTTCCTCACTAGACTGAACTTTCACAAGCATTACAATTTTCTTGTTCCCTGCATCTATAGTACCTGGCTCGTAGTGAGTCATCCATAAGAATGTAGAGGAGATGATTCCAAAGAGATAAAGTTAAAAGATTCAGTGTTAGTAGTTTCATTTTGACTCTCCCAATATCTATCTTCTATGCCAGATTACTTAGCTAGAGGACTGCTGTACCAGGTGATAGTCAGGAGGTGGACTTTGCTATTGACTGGTGCCTCGACCCTGAAATAAAGACTGAGACAAAGCTTAGCTTTATTGCAGGTGAAGGGTAAAGGGGACTGAGGCAGGGAAGGAGGGAAAGCCAATACAAGGTATGTTAGCAAAGCCAGGCACAAGAAAACACACACTGGTACTTTGTCCTCTGGGTTCATTTCTGGATAGACTTCTTGGAAATACTCTACCCTGGAACAGTCCTTCAAGTACAGGACAAGAATTTATCTGCTGGCTCCTTCCTGTCTTTTGTCTCATTGGTCAAAGTTTGCCCCACAGAGCATCAGCTCCCCCACCCTTTTCGGTTGTGTGATGCTCAGCCCTCCTGAGCATCTGCTGGAAGTCACACCTAGCAGCACACTTTGCCCCACAGCACAGTGCTCAATCTGGGTCCAGATGTGGTGGGAGGAGCCAGAACCTCCATGCCTCTGATTGGCTTGGGCTTGGGCTTGAGGCTCCACCCCCCAGGGAGGTGCAATGGAGGGCATGCTCAAACCAGTCCTCATTTTAAGACAGTTTGAAATAACTGGTGGAGTTCAGAGATGAGGTGGCTAGCTGGGACTCTCTATTGGGTAACTAGCCAAGGACTTAGGAGGCAAGTGGAAGTAGACAAATCTGAAAAAGCACATAAATTAGGCCCAATGCAGACTCTTTCTCAGTTCCTGGGAACTTGTGATTGTAGACGAGCCCATGGCATGAAGGCCTGATTTATTTTACTGGAATGTCACACTTTCCTTAGTTAAGCTCTCACCGATGAAACCTCAGAAACATTTCTTCATTCAGCTGTACTGACTCCCATCTGAGCCATTATATATACACAGATATGATATATTTGTGTGTAAATATATAATATATATATCAGAAAGAAATTTAATTATGCAAATATAAAGGCAAACAAAATATATTTTTCTACAAAGCAAATCATAGTAACCTGAAGTCCACAGCATCTCAGGTCTCTCTTACATACACCCCCATTGGGGTCCTCCTCCTGACCTGGGCAGCTGCACACTCAGTAGAATTATTTATGTTTGTGCATTAGGGAGCTGGAAACTTGCTCACACCAAGCTCACCCCCTTTCTCGCTGCCAGGACTAGAGTTATATAACCCTTGCCCAGGGCTGCTTCTTGGCTATGAAACCTTTGCAGTGGTATAGGGTCTCATGCTTAGATTAATACTCTGTTGTCACAGTCTTGAAATTCTCCATAATTTTATCTTTGAACTTGTGTGGTTTTTTTTTTTTTTTGAGGAAGATTAGCCCTGAGCTAATATCTGTTGCCAATCCTCCTCTTTTTTGCTGAGGAAGATTGGCCCTGGGCTAACATCCATGCCCATCTTCCTCTACTTTATAGGGAATGCCTCCACAGCGTGGCTTTGATAAGCAGTTTGTAGGTCCGCGCCTGGGATCTGAACTGGCGAACCCTGGGCCACCAAAGCGGGGTACGCGAACTTAATTGCTATGCCACTGGGCCAGCCCCTGAACTTGTGTTTTTTAAGTGAAGTCTGATAGTCAACGAAGCATGCCCATGAGCAGAGGAGATAAGTGCAATGTGCGTGTCCACCATGCCATTCTTGCCACCTCCATTCTTATATAGTGTTTGTGATATCCTATGAGCACAGAATTCTGATAGACCCATGATGCATGGAAGTTCACCAAGACTCAAAGCAAATAGAAGGTAAGTGTATTATCTCTATGACTGAATAAGCGAGGACACTGATAGCCCTAAGTGGCCATACTTTCTGTTTGAACCAGAACTTTCTTTGTATGCAGAAAAAAGGCAATGGCATTCTAAGAAACATGAACAATGAAAGAACTCTATCATCTTTTCTTACCATTGTTACTGCCCTGTATTAATCAACCACTTAGACTGAAAATGATGACATAGAAGCAAAGAGAAAGATAGGGCAACCATAGTTCCTTTTCTTTTTGATCTTCCATACTCATCAGCAAGTTGAAGGTTGAGAGTTTAAGTAGAATGTGCATGTATAAAGAAGTGAAATAAAAATAGTTGAGTTAGTTTTGTGCAGCGTTTCCACCAGTCTGGTAAGAATGAAATATCTGTGCATGCATGCACTACAAATACAAATTGAGTAATTTTGGTAATTCTGCATAGGAATTAAATGCTTTTAAATTTGTATTTAAAACTAGCATTGCACAATATGAAGATTAACAGTAAAATTTATGCTAATAACTTAAAATGTTAATTTTTCTCTACTTAGACTGACATTATACAGCAAATGAAAAAACACCTAACAAATCAAGAGAGAGACCACAGAAGAAAGGCATTATGGTTTAGTGCCATTAACAGCACCTTTTCCCTGCTTTTTGAATAAGTGGTCCCACGTTTTATTTTGCCCAGGGCCCTGCAAATTATGTAGCTTCCCTTATGGACTGCTTATTGCCCATGTGTGGAGAGTTGGCAAGGAGTCCCATTTACCCTCTGATTTGCTGTCCTTGGGCACTGAGTGGGGAGTGAATGAATCAGTGGGGACTCTTGGTGACATTTGAAGGCCATCAGACTCTGGCCACAGTGAAGGAGTGTCTTCAGGAGTTCCTAAAGATGCAGGTCCTGGAGGCCAACCTCCAACTGTTCCAAGAAAGCCTAGAGGATGGGAGGCTTCTTAAGGAACGATTAGAGTACAGATAATGAGGGATTCCTGTATGGATAGGTGGGCCTTAAATTTTGACCTGGTGGAAACTTCTCTCCCATCTTTGACAATAAAATGATAATAAAAAGACATTTAAGCTGCAATTCACTATTTGATAATAACTTGATCTTTTTTTTTTCCCACTCAAAATACCCACTCCATCCTATGAAGACGCTGCAGAGTGAAGTGTAAACCAGACTCTGGAGCCGGCCTGCCTGGGTTTCATCCCAGCTCTGATGTATCCTAGCAACGTGACTTTGAGCAAGTCACTTAACTCTCTGTGATTTGGTTTCCTCTTCTGTAAAATGGGAATAATAATTGTATTTCAGGGGTAAATTGTATTTGCAGGGTTGTTGTTGTAGCAATTAAATGAGATTAACTGAGACGGATGAATGTAAAGCTGAGTGCCTGGAACATACTCTCAATAATTGTTAGCTATTGTGGTTAATATGATGATGACGATTTGATATATCTGTGGAACTATCTTCCGAGTTAGATTGCTAGGTCTGTGAAGCCTACAGTATAAGTATCTCTGATGTTAAATGTGAGCACCTTGCACATTCCAGGTACTCAATAGACATCTTGATTGGTTAATTATATGGGGCATTTTTGTGTGTGTGTGTGTGAGGAGGACCAGCCCTGAGCTAACATCCAATGCCGATCCTCCTCTTTTTTGCTGAGGAAGACTGGCCCTGGGCTAACATCCATGCCCATCTTCCTCTACTTTATATGGGACGCTGCCACAGCATAGTTTAACAAGCGGTGCATTGGTGCGCGCCCGGGATCCGAACTGGCTATCCGAACCGGTGAACCCTGGGCCGACGCAGCGGAGCACATGCACTTAACCGCTTGCACCACCAGGCCGGCCTATATAGGGCTTTTCTGAGTGTAAAGTAAACTGGTTTTTGCAAGTGAAAGATTCGTTCTTCACAGTAAGAAGAGAGGTATCCTAGTGACAGTGGCCAAACCAAAGGTCTTATTCTCACCTGTGTGATATGGAGGACACAGATTTTGTTCTAGATACTCACATACCCTGAACCAAAAAAGGTGTGTGAGCATGTGAAAGACATATTGAATATTTCCTGATTGAGAATGAGTGCCCTGGTGGTTTGCTGATGGCATTGGCGGTTCCGTCCTCCTCTTGCTCTCTCATGAAGCACTTCTCACCTAGCTCCTCAGGGCGGCAAAAGGGGGCGGGGAGTGGAGCCTTCAACAAACTCCACGTGAGTCGACTTAAAATGTACACTGCTATAAATTAATAGGTATTGTTCAGAATATGCATAATTATTCAAACATGAAGGAAAATGAACCGTATTTCTTACTTTACAAAGCAAGTAATGTTTCTGCCACAGAAGCAAAGAGCACAGGCAAAGCCATTTAATAATCCTGGTGACCTCCCTGTAGGATAAGCTGTGTGTGACTGGCAAGTTGAACATTTTGGGGACCTTTCAGTAGTTTCCTCGCTCAAAGGTCCATCATCTAAACTATCCCTTTCAGGTTGATAGATCTCTGTTTCCCACTTTCCACCTGAGGGAGGATGGTGTCACATCTCCCGCCCTGCAGATGTGCCCGCCTTCTGTTTAAGCAGCAGACCACGCAGGCGAGGTGGAGTGCAGAGGCCGTCATGGGCACCCGGCACTGCACCTGCCTTTGAGGTGGGGTCTCTGATAGCAATCCTGTCCCTTAAAAACAGAAGAAACCAAACCCCACGTTCACTACATGAGAAGGTGCTTCCTTGTCCTTCTTGAAGGTCTGTCCTGAGTCAGGATGAGAGGGAAAAGCAATGCCTTATGAAGAAAATTATCTGATTCATAGTTTTCCAGAGCAGTCTATAGAACCGCATCCGTGGTTGGTACCTGAGACAAACTCTTCTCTCCACTTTCTTTTCTTCATTTTCCCATTCTATTACTCTGATTCCTATTACTTTTCTCCTTCCCCACCCTGCCTTTCTTTTTTTTTTAAAGAAATGAGTGTGGTTTTTAAGACACAGGCCTAAGAAGAGTGCGAGTACCTGAATTTGGATACAAGCTCCACCACTTCCTAGCTGGGTGACCGAGGACAAGTGACTTAGTCTCTGCGCCTTAGTTTCTTCACTGTAAAATGAGGCCAATAAATGATCTCCCTCCTGTGGAGCAGCTCCAGAGTAGACCACCCACACTGTCTTCCACAACCCTCAGGGATCGGTGGTTGCCGCAAACTCTACTCCTTGGTCAAGAGTGGTGACCTTTCCCGGGCCAAACAGCCATCCCCAAATCCCCTGCAGTAAGCCCGCAGGATGTTGCGCTGGGAGGAGCCCTGGCATTTCACAGTACAATGGTGGTCCTTGGGGTTACGCAACACATCCTCCCTGTTGTGATGATTAAGTGCACAAACACAACTAAAGCTCCTTGAACAGTACTTGGAACACAGTCAGTCAGTATCTATGCTCATCAAACTTTGGCCATTGCTGCTTGACACCTAGCCCTCAAATGCCCATGGCAACCGAGAGCCTGCGTCCGCTCACTGAGGGTGCTCTGTTGTCGTCTTTAGACCTGGTTAAGCTCGCGCTTCACCTGGGCCCTTTCAGTTCCACGTTTTGCCCTTCCACAAGCTGGTTATCCAAGCTCCCGATTACTTTCTGTACTTTAAGAAGTTCTTGTTTTCCTAGGCCATTCCAGCTTTCGGGAAGAAAAACTACTTGTGCTGCTGCCCCTGATGCTGGGGGAGAGCTTCCTTAAATGGTTGCAGATTTTCAGAAACCAACTTTGACTTGTCTGCTGACGTTTTTCTTAAGTTTCTAAAAAGTGGCCTAGCTCTCACAGCCTGTATCTGCCACTCTCTCATCCAGTATGTTTTTTTTTGGTGAGGAAGATTGTCCCTGAGCTAACATCTGTGCCAGTCTTCCTCTATTTTGTGTGTGGGCTGCCACCACAGCATGGCTTGATGAGCGGTGTCTAGGTGCACACCCAGGATTCGAACCCATCAATCCCCGGTGCCGGCAGCCAAAGCAGAGCGTGTGAACTTGACCACTATTGCCACTGGGCTGGCCCCTCATCCAGTATGTTTTTATCTAGTATCTTCTGTATGCCAGACACGATGCTTGGCACTAGCGCTAAGCCATGAGGCATTTGGTGAAGACCCTCCAGTGACCCACTGGGGTTTCTCCTCACACACAATTGACAAGCTGAGGCTCAAAGTCCTCTCCTACCTCCGGAGAATTTCCACCAGGTCCATTCACCCCACGGGCTGATTCACCATATTCTCTATATTGAAGGCAGGGAAGGCACAGTGGCCCGGTTGTGTAGTGTTGGGGAGGAGGTGTGGGTCTCACTTTGGCATGCCCCTTCTTCATCGATGTCCCATTGTCACCCCCAAAGCCACGAGAGTGACCCCATGGGATTTTACCTAGAAGCAGCCTTCATTGTCTGTTGTGTTCAGGAGGTGAGCTTGCACATGACGTTTCTTGTGCAGAGAGTGTTTCCTTCTGTGGCGCTACTTCCCAAACCAGAAGTGATCAGATTTTTATCCTTGATTAAAAATTACCATAACTTAATTACATTGTAGGTATACATCAAGAGCCTATTGTGCCTCAAAGTGTCTACTCTGAAGATTATTTGGCCAGCTGAGATTTTGGGAAATACACGTATACATAAAGGAAGCACTTTATCCTAAAAACTACTTTGCAAATGATTCCTTTTCATCATCTTCATCAAGCCAGTAAAAATCCCAGAAAGAATGAAGTGGCACCCACAGTGCTGCTAATACAAACCCCAAATCAAGGCACTCAAATTAAACCTTTGGTGACATAGCCAGTTTTCTGGGTAGAATAAAGCTAACAAATAAATCCAAAACCAAAAAATTCTTCTTCTTCTTTTAATTTGGTTTTTACTTTTATTAGTGGGCATTCCCACCTCTCCCACATACATCAGTTCCTGCTCCCAGGGAACAATCACTTTCAACTTACAGCTGATTTTTTTGGGTCTGCATTTCTGTACTTCTATATAAAATGCTGTAGTGTTCCCACTTGATTTTCTGGTTTTCGACATTTCTCCTACCTTTCCAATATGCAAAATGAGTATTTTGAATTTTTTATCACACATCCACTTCTTAACACACACACCCCTTGCTGTCCCTTCATCCTCCCAATATTGTTAGCTCCAATTTTGTTTAAACAAAAATTTGTTTTGTTTAAATAATTAGCTCCAGTAAATATTTTTATTTACATTTGTGTTATATCAACACAATTGAAAGCTACGTGAGATTTTATTGTTACTTCTTTTCTCACATCTTTGGATTTCTTGGAAGTAGTAAATGGTCTTTTTTTTTTTTCACTTCTTAGTTTTCCATATGCACGACACTAACATATCCCTAAACTCCTCCTGCTGTGTAAATTTCTTCTGGGTATATTCAAACACACCTGATAGTCTCCCTACTTTATCTGACTGGACAAATCTAAGTAGTCTTCTGACCTGCCTTGTTGGGTTTGATTGGTCTCTAGCCCTCTCTCCAGCCAGCTGTCATTTTGGGATCTCCTTCACCATGATCTTTTCATCCTGGGGATTCTCTTTGCCACTCTCCAGAGTTGGGGCCCCGCTTTCCTGGATTCCATATTTTCCTTTCTTTTTTTTTTCGTTTATTTTTTCATTTTACTTACTGCACGTGCTGCAGTTTTTCCTGAGAAAAAGTCCATGAGTGGTAAATTTTATGAGACTTAGGTATATCTTTATTATACCTTCATACTTCATTTAGGATTTGGCTGGGTATAAAATTTCGGGTTTGAAGTGTTTTTTTTTTCCTCTCAATTTAAAAATTTTCTTCAATGTCTGCTAGTTTTCAGTGTTGCTATTGAGAATCCAAGGCCATTTTTATACTTGATCCTTTGTATGAAACCTGCTCCCCCTGACTTTCCCTCTCCCCCAATTAGAGAGCTTTTAAGATTTGTTCTTTTTTCTTTTTAACCTCAGGCATTCTGAGAATTCACACTGATGTGTATTACATGTTCAATTTCCAGGAAGCAGACTCGGAGATGGAGATTAGTGTGGGGGAGATTTTTAGGGAGTGCTCTTGGGATCAACACCTGTGGAGAGAAGGCAGGGAGTATGAGAAGAGAGAGGGAGAAGCAGAATTGTGATTTAATCTCAAAGGAACTTAGCAAGTGAGGTCTGTAGTGGCTCTATAACTGAGATGACCCTTCAGAGTAGTCCTGAGTGGAGCAAGGAGCCTGGTCCTTTACAGCCCCATGTTGATTGGATATGGGCTGCCCTTGGAAGGAGACATGACCTTGGTAAGGCAGTTTTCTTCTGCTAAGGCAATCCCCAGAGAGGGCTGACAGCTGAAAGCACTCCCTGCATCAAGTGGAATAAGTCCTTCTTTCCGGCAGGGAGATCTGAGGAATGCATCACAGCACTGTCCCAATGTGCCTTGTGGTAAGGGTCTAATTTCAGCCGTGTACTAGGCACATGGGGAATCCTCTCAATTGGAAACTCATCCCTTCGTCTGGACTGTTTTCTTACTACTTCTTTGATTTGCTTCTTCTATTTTCTTTGTTTTCTCTTTTTAGAACTGCTATTATTCAAGTGTTGAATTACTTCTACTTTCTTATCTTTTGACCCTCTTATCCTCTCTTTGTCTTTTTGACTCTCCTTCCTGTGATTTTGTCAACTTTATTTTCCAACTCATTCCTTGAAGCTTTTTTTACATATACTATCTTCTTTCTAATTTCTTTGAGCTTTTTTATATTCTTTGGTTTTTTAACATCATACCATTCTTGTTTAATGATGCAATATCTTCTCTTATCTTTCTGAGAATATTAACAATAGCTTTTGTGAAATATTCTTTTCTTGCATTTTTTTTTACTGCCATGTGGTTTTTTATTTATTTATTTATTTTATTTTTTTTGAGGAAGATCTGCCCTGAGCTAACATCTGCCAATCCTCCTCTTTTTGCTGAGGAAGACTGGCCCTGGGCTAACATCCATGCCCATCTTCCTCCACTTTATATGGGACGCAGACACAGCATGGCTTGACAAGTGGTATGTCGGTGCGCTCCTGGGATCCGAACCTGTGAACCCTGGGCCGCTGCAGCGGAGCACATGCACTTAACTGCTTGTGCCACCGGGCCGGCCCCAATGTGGTTTTTAAATGTTTATTTATTTGGACCTCTTGTTTTTCATGTTAGGTGCATTCCTCAAAGTTTGGAGAGTAATGTCTTTGCTCATGTTTGGGGGTAGAGCACTACAGAGCTAATTGCAAACTCTATGCATGTTGCCGAGGTCAACTGTGGGCTGAAGATCAGGTGATCTGTTTGGGTTGTTTCATAGGGGCAGCTCCAATGTCAATATCTTTGGGCCTTTTCTCTTGGGATATTCAGATTCCCTAGAGAAGAACATTATAATATGTAATTGGAGGAAATAGTCCAATTTTCTGGAAGGTGGAAAGAGACCTGCAGAGCAGAGGCTCTCAACAATACTTTTGTTTAACCACCTGATTTTAGTGTATCCCCATCATTAACTGGGCCTGGTGTCCTTCAGCTCAGAGATCCTCTGTTTTACCTTCTCTGGAAGATAAACATTTGTTTCCTTCCATAGTAAGGAGCACAGTCATCTGGCTCTTAATATTGAAGTAGGTATTTGGAAATCTCATGAAGACTGTCAATCAATACTCCTTTTTTTAGCTCTATCTTCTCCTCTGTTTCCAAAAGCCCTAGGTGCTGCCAATTCCTGAGACTCTTGGAAGTTCTATGGCATAAATATGGTTTCTTCTTGACTTTCCCTACTACTGATTTAACAGTTAGCTTTATCGGGTCTGCTAAGTCTGTTTCACTCCTTCATTTTCTTTCTAGTATCCAGAATTTTGCAGCTTCTATCTTCTCCCCTATTCCCTTGGTCCTGTGGGTTTATGACCAAAAAAAAAAAAAAAAAAAAAGAAATCTCTTTGCTGTCATTCTGGTAGAGTTTTTGGAGGTAACAGAGATAATACAACAAGCCGCCATCCCTAACCAGAAGTAAATACACAAAATCCTTGATCTTTACATTTCTCTGAAATTCCCTTGAAGTACTTTAAATGAAACCAAATTGATTCTAGTATCCATTAAAATCTTCAAACTATAATTTCCTTTTATTTAATTTCATAGTTAAAATTTTAATGTTCTCCAGTTTGTAAATTTCCTCTGTAAACATGGGAATTAACGTGGGAAACACAATACATTGATCAAATTATAGTTTGAAAGTTAGTGAGAACCCAGCAAAAGAAGCTGTGTGTCTTGTGCCCGGTACCATTTTTGTGGTAGAAACAGTAAAAGCTTGGATTTCTATCTTGCCTCTGCTACTTGGTAGCATAATAAAACTTAATCCATTTGAGACCTCTGTAAATAGACATAATAAACTAATACTGCATTTAGCTGAAGGCAAGATTGAGTAGGGGATGGATGTAGGGTGGCCACCAATGGCTGGCATATGGCTAGTTTACAGCAGAAGTTAGTTCTCTTCTCTGGCACCGGAGGGATGTGGGAAGAATGATGGCACCTTTTGGAGGAGGTGGAAGATGATGGGGCTAGGAGATGCTCCCCATTCCCAAAGGTCCTCAACTAATCTCTGGGGCCCATTCTTACACCTGTGGAACTTACATGTTTCCTGCTATGGTAAAGAATTCAGGGAAAGGTGACTTGGAGAAAAGAGGGCTAGCTGGTGATGAACAGGAAAAAGAGAGAAGAAAAAAGAAGGTGAGAAGAAGGATAAAATGAAGAACATGTTAATAGACACATTACTGACAGGAGTGGCAGTGGTCACCTGACTGGTGTCTTAGGAATAACGTTGAGAGTAAAAACATGCAGTTTCTAAAGTAACCTTAAAACCAAGGAGAAAGCACCTTCTTCAACTTTGACTGAAGGGTGACTATTCAGTTAAGGTATTATATGATTTTCTTCTTCTCAGATCTCCTTCTCTTGTTGCCTGACTCAGCGGCTCATTAGTCCCCTCACTAGAGTAACACTAAGATAAATAAAAGAAGATGAAATTTGAACCAGTCCTTTAATATACTGGCTAGTAATTCTGGTGGAAGTTTGATAGAGGAGAAGGCAAATGAGCTTTCTTGATCACCAGTGGAATTAGTGATGTACTGTACCTAAATGATGCTGTACCTAGTCTCTGTTATTGGGGGTAATTGTGAGTTGGCTGCATGTCAATTTAGAGGAATGGTATGTAATTTAAATAAATTTCTACATCTGGAAGTTTCTGTTTCTCTAAAAAAATCTAAGGAGGAGTTAAAGAGTTGGATGACTTTCAAAATTTTGCATTTGTCAGATTTTAATGGTCATTAGTCGAGAAGCAGAAAGAGCAGCAAAGGGAAGGTAATTAATTACCTGGGGAGAGAGAAAAAAACTATTAAAAAAATTAAGGTAACAATATACCACTCTGTGCGGGTGGGAAGGAGTTTGCGTCTGTTCTATAAGGCACTGTTTTATAAGGAAGGCTGCTCCTTATCCTTTGTCATCATCCAGAATTCTAACTCTTAGCATAACCCTTAGCCATGTGTGGTTAACGGAATGCTACATTCCTGGGTTTTGTTCAAACCAGCCTCTTCTTTCATCATCTTGTTCTGCGTCATTTCTGGTCTTCAGTGTCCCATGAGGCTCAGCATCCCATTTGAACGGTCACATCCTTGTAATGAGATGAATATCCGAATTGTGGAATTCTCACTGTCACTGCTACAGTTGCTCAGAATTCATACTTTTAAAGTGTCATCACTAGCTATATTTCTACAGTGAATACAATTGCTGTTTCTAATTTTCTCACACAGGGCAGATACCTACAGGGCTGGGATATAAAGGAGGACCTCTCTTCACCACACTGCTTTCAACCCTCCCCAGACCCTGTGCTGTCTCTGGGCTCTGTCCCTGTGCTCTGCACATGCTCAGGAATGGTAGGAGTTTTACAGACAGCCACAACTTGAAAAACACACACATACATATACAATCTTTTTGCTGAAATTTCTACCATCTGGAAATTTCTTTGTTGAAGTCATTGACTGAAGTGTATCTCTTGGGCTATATTTTCAAATATCTTTCTAACTATGGAACTACAGGGTTTTCCATTTAACTATTTGGGGTCTATTCTGTGTGGCCATAGGACCAAATAGTAGCTTTATAATTACTGAAGTATATAATGTAATTTTACATTTTTATTGTGAAATATGTCATACATAAAAGAGTGTGCATAAAATATATGTACAATCTGCAGACTAATAACATGAACATTGATTTACCCACCACTTAGCTCAAGATGTGCAATATTGTCAGTCCATTTGAAACCTGTGTGCCTCTCTAATCCCATCTTCTTCCCTTCTATCAAAGGTAATATGAGCTTGAATTTTGAGTGAATCATTCCCTTGCTTTTCTTTATAGTTTTAACACATATGTATATCACTAAACAATGTATTGTTTTTGCTTTGTTTTTGAACTTTAAATAAATGGAATTCTACTGTATACTGTATACATTCTTCTGTGGGTCTTTTTTTCCACTCAGCTTACATTGGTATCATTCATATTAATGCATATAGTTACAGTTTGTTCATTTTCGTTGCTGTATAATATTCTATTTTATGAATATACTATAATTTATTCACTGTAATGTTGATAGACATTTGTGGGTTGCTTTTTTTTTTTTGCGCTGACAGTCAGTGATGCTCTAAATATCTTCATGCCTATCTTAAGGGAAAACCTGTGAGGAGAATTGCTGTCTCATAAAGTATATATACATGCACCTTCAGCTTTCCTATTTAACCCCAATTTTTTTTAAAGTGCTTGTAACAATTTACCCTCTACCAGCAGTCTATTAGAGCCTTCATTGCTATATTTTCTTGCCAATACTCAGTATGGTCAGAGTTCTTAATTTTTGCTCATCTAGTGAGTGTGAAATAATATCTCATTGTGTTTTTAATTTGTATTTCTTGATTACTCAATGAGGTAAAAGCTATTTAAGATGTTTGTTGGACATTTCTATTTCCTCTTTTTGAAGTGCCTTTTCAAGTCCTTTGCTCATTTTCTATTGGTTGGACTGTCTTTTATTAAGGATTTGTAAAAGTTCTGTATGAATTCTGGATACAAGTTCTTTGTTGTTATTAGAAGTTGGAAATATCTTTTTCTACTCTGTGACTTACTTTTTAACTTCCCTTAGAGTATCTTATGATGAACTACTTTCCTGAATTTAATGTTGTCAAATTTATCAATCCTTTCTTTATGGTTGTTGCTTTTTGTATCTTAAGAAATTCTATCATACCATCAAGTCATGAAAACATCTCCTTCTAAAATCTTTTATTTTTTATCTAAAATTATCTTCTAAATAATTAAATATTACCTTCTAAAATCTTTATAGTTTGCATTTCATAAGTAAGCTTTTAATGCTCCTGGAATTAGCTTTTGGTATGGTGTGAGTTATGGGGTCCTATTTTCAAATTTTCCATATGGTAGCTATTTTCCCAGCATCATTTATTAAAACGTCAGATCTTTTCTCAACTGCCCTGCAGTGCACTTCTCCCCCTGGAAATCAGGTGTCCATGTGTGATGGTTTCTTCCTGGGTTCTCATTAGTGTTCCATTGGTCTGCTTGTTTTTCCCTGGGATAATTCTGTGCTATCGTGTTTGCTCTAATTTTATGAGTCTTCATACTTACAGAGCAATTCTTTCCACCTTCCTTTTCTTTCTCAACACTGTCTTGACTTTTTGCACATCTATATACATTTGAGAATCAGCTTGTTGAGTTGCTCACACACAATATTTATTGTAATTTTGATTGAGATTGCGTTGAATCCATAAATCAATATGGAGAGAATTGATAGTTTTATACAATTGAGCCTTCCAGTGGATGGCCATGACATCCTCCCGTGAGGCTACCATGCTGCAAGGCAGTCAGGTACACGGGGAAACCACATGGAGGGCTCCCTTCAGCAGGCTAACTTCGAGTCCTCCCAGGCATGTAGGTGAACAAGTCCTCCGCTGATTCGCGTTTCCAGCTGTAGGGTCCCTCTCAGCCTTCAAGTCTTCCCAGCTTAGGCTCTAGACATCATGAAGCAGAAACAAGCCTTTTTCCTTTTCTGACTTCCTGATCCATGGAAAATGGGTCAAAATAAAATGATTGTTGTTTTAGACCCCTAAATTTGGTGGTTTGTTATGTAACAACAATAAACAGTAATAGAGAAGTCTTCTTAAATTTGTCTCAATAAAATTGTATAATTTTTCAGTAAAGGCCTTAGACATATTTGTTAGATTGATTTCTAAGTATTTGATAATATTAGATGTTGTAAATAACGTGTCTGAATATTTATCGATTGTGGGGTTACATTGTTTTATATCATTTTCTAACAGCTTGTTAATTGAATTGATTTTTAAAAATTGATTTGTACCTGGCAAACTTATTAAATTCTCCTATTAATTAAAAAATTCTTTGTACACAGTTTTTGTATTTTCTACATACACTATTATCACCTGTAAATTTTGCCAATTTTGTTTTTTCCTTTTCAGCACATGGTAACGTGTAAAATATATTTTTTTCTTGCATTACTGTTCTGGCTAGGATCTCCAATACAGTGGCAATTAGAAGTGATGACAGCCAATAACCTGTTGTATTCCTGATTTGAAAGACCAATGTTTCATCATAGGTTTCTTGTGGGTTTGCTGTAGGTTAAGGAAGTTATTTTTAATTTACTTGGAGCTCTTATTAAACATTTAAAAAATTATTTAATGTGGGGCCGGCCTGGTGGCACAAGTGGTTAAGTGCACGCGCTCCATTGCGGCGGCCCAGGGTTTGCTGGTTCGGATCCTGGGCGCACACCGACGCACTGCTTGGCAAGCCATGCTGTGGCGGCGTCCCACCTAAAGTGAAGGAAGATGGGCATGATGTTAGCCCAGGGCCAGTCTTCCTCAGCAAAAAAAGAGGAGGATTGGCAGATGTTAGCACAGGGCTGATCTCACACACACAAAAAATTATTTAATGCATATTCTGCAAGTATTGAGATAAATGCATGTTTCCTATACATTTCTGGGTTTGATTTGCGTTCACTTTGCTTAGACTTTTTGAATTTATGTTTATGATAGGCCTGTAATTTTACTTTCTTGTTCTGTCTTTGGTGTTGATATCAATGCTGTACTAGCTTCATAAAATAAATAGAGATATGTTTCCTCTTTTTTTGTTCCCTGAAAGAGTTTGTAAAAATGGAAGTGTCTTGTTCTTTTAGCATTTGGTAGAAATCATGTTGAAAATCATCTGGTCCTGGCATTTTCTTTTGTGTGTCAAGATTTATAATTATGGATTCAATTTCTTTAATTGATAGAGGACAAGTCAGGATTTCTATTTCTTCTTGAATTAGTGTATTAATTTATATATTTTTAAAGAATGTTTCCATTTCACCTACATTTTAAGTAGTCTGTTTGCTATAGATTCTTTGAAATGTGTTTTTAATTCTTACTTTATGACCTAACACTCGTATAATTTTTATAAATTGGCAAAAAGTTGTCCATAGTATTTTTTTATTGTCTTTCTAATCTATGCCGCAAACGTGGAGTTGTAATCTTTTTAGTTCTTAATATTGTTTATTTGTGCCTTCTTTATTTTGTTCTTGAAAAATCTTTCAAAAGATGTATCAATTTTACTAGACATAACATAAACGGAAACTTTTGGTTCTGTTGATTTTCTCTAAAGTGTCATTGTTTTGTATTTCATTAATTTCTGCTCTTATCTGTATTCCCTTTCTTCTATTTTCTTTGGTTTTATTATATTTTTTCTTTTTCTACCTTGTTAAGTCGGATGCCTAAGTCAGTTATTTTCAATTTTCTTTCTTTTTTAATATAAACATGTAAGACTTTAAATTTATATCCAAGTATTGTTTGTGGATGCCTCCAACAAGTTCAATAAGAAGTATTTTTCATGATCATTCACTTTTAAGTATTTTAAACTTTTAAATATTTTAAAATTTCTTAAAAATCTATGTACTATTTAAAGTATATTTTTCGATTTCCTTATACAAGTGTGTTTTTAGTTACTGTTTTCTTCTTAATTTCTAATTTAATGTGTTGTCATAAAATGTGGTCTTCATGCTATGGACTCTGAAATGTGTTCAGAATTGTTGGGCCTACTCTTTGTTTAATTTTTGTAAATGTTTTCTGTGTGCCTGAAAAGCATGTGTATTTTCCAGTTGCTGGGTGCCACGTTCTATATATGTCTATTGGCTCAAGGATAGTGTTTGTGTGTTCAGGTATTGCGTTGCCTTGTCATACGTTACAATATGTTTCTAATGTCGTTTGATGGTGAGCTCCCCTTTGACCTTTATGCGGCCTGTTTGTAAAGTGCATTCCTCCAGAGGCAACTTTCCTTTGCCTCTGTCAGGCACTATCACCTGAGACCATTTTAAACTACATTTTTGGTTTAGGGTTTTCTGGTTTGTTTGCTTTTTGACCATGTAGGTGGCACAATTAAGGCCCCTAGATCAGTCCTCAGTGAGTGTGGCTTGAGGTTAGGAATTCCCAGTGGAGAGGCTAAGGGAGGCATATATTGGCATTGTCTCCCTCCATGGGGTGGGTTTTATTCTACTTTATCCACTGAGAAAACTGATCCCCAGAGATCCTAGCTTTTAAGTTGGTGTCTGTGACCTGAAGCCTGCCCTGCTCAGAGCACTAACGATTGGTCTGTATCTCCCAGGCAAATGCTGGCTCCAGAGTTTACTTACCCCTGAGCATTTGTGCTTTCTCATTGTTTCTGACATCTGAGGAATTCCCTTACTCTCTGGCCAACTTATACATGCATTAAAATCATGATTTTATATTTTAACTAGCATTTTTATTTGTGCAATACTTGGAGGGGTTTCCACGTTGCTAGAAAGATAAGTCTATAATGTAATTTGGAAACCAAAAAAAGTTAGAGCAATCCAGCATCAAACTATGATTTCAGGTGAAAATGGCTCTGGATTTAATTTTCCAGTTGGACTGTTCCAGAGTACAGGAGGGAATAGTGTAGTTAAAAGAACAAATGGAAAAAGAACTAGAGAGCATGGAAGAGTTCTCCTTATAAGCTCTTTCCTATCTGCCAAATCAGTGTAAATTTTCTACTTTCTCTCTCTGAGTTTCTGTGTCTATAATGAAAGTAATATTGCTACTTCCTAGATTTGTGAAGCTTTAATAAGCAAACACATACAAAAATGCAGTGTGTGGGACTTTGCCTAGGGTAAGCCCTCAGTAAATGTGGGATGAAGTTGACTCTGAGCCTCCTAATAGGACCTTGATAGATGCTACCCAGAGTTTGCCTACAGACAGAGTCAATGCCCCTCTGCATGTGGTAGTTTCAGAATGAGAACTTAGACTAAGTCGAATAGAATGGCAAAAGACAATTCCAGGCAAAAAGAATCACTTTGAAGAAAATATTCTGATGGGTGCCCTTTAAACACAGGTCTCAGAGAATTCCCACAAAATTCCAAGGGACACGAGCTCACAATAACGCAAACCACTGCAAGCTTGATAGATTTTAGACACATCCTGATACTTGGAGTCTCAACAGGGCTGCTCATTCATAATGGTGGTAAATGTGGGACGTTTCCTTGGATCGTAGAATCAAGGATAAATTGCCTCAACTTACTGCTTGCGTTCTTATTTGATCTTTTTCATGTGCAATGTTTTTTTTACAGAGTGGGTTTTAATTGCTGAAAGACAAGAGGATGACTTTGGGTCATTTGGGTATGCAGCCTGGGAGTCCTAGGATGCCTTACTCTTAGGTGAAATGTGGAGGTTTCAACTTGGCTCACTCAGGGTGAGTGCAGATTATCTTCGATGTTTACTGGATGGGGACATTCTTGCCACAGGAATGAAGTGTTTTCCAGTTTAATTTAAAATGAGAACTCTCAGTTCATTGTGATACTTGGTTTGGCAGAGTTACTTGCCATTAAAAACTCCCCCATCTTGAATGAAACTTAAAATGACTCTGAACCTGAGTGAAGAAGGAACACTTGACGCAGTAACCCCTGGGCACTGCTGCCCTAGGAGTCACAGCAAAGGAGGAACATCAAGGGCTTCTGTCTCTGCATGTCTTGAAGACCTTGAATGATGGGGGGAACTGACTCCAACCGGTCACCTGGTCACACCCGTGGCTTTCCTCTCTGGCTCTTGGACTGCTTCTCATGTTACTTAACTGAGGCTACAGAAAAAACTGCCTGCAGCATATACCACTCTCAAGTCTTTAATAATCTGTACAGGCACATATGTTGAAAGGGCAGTGAAACAAAAAAATAGAGATAAAATGAGGTATTTTCATCAATGGTTGGAAAATTTTGAAGCAAAGAAAAAAAAGAAGCGTAGTGTAACTCAAATGAATTGCTGGGAGAAAGGCAAAGTTCATTAGAAAACATATTATGGTTTTACCTGCATTTCTTTTTGCCTCTTGGCACAGAAGTATGAATGAATAAGCTTATAATGTACACTATACAATATTAGGCTCTTATCAAAGGCTTGTTATCTAAAAAAATTATATTATTAGATTGAGTTATAAGTATGCTTATTTTATGATGACAAAAATGGGACCCAGAGAATATTTTCAATTACATCTATTGTTTCATTATGAATGTAATAACTGTCAACTGAAATGAGGAGTCTGGGTAAAGGTTAATTAAAGGAATTTATTTGGTAATCAAGGTGAGGAACTTGAGTCCTGGGAAACAGTCCAACAGAATATTCTGAGGAACTGCTCCAAGGTCTACAGATCTGAGTGTGATTTATATATCTTTAGCAAAGCAGTGTATGTGCAGGAAAGGGCTCACACATCTTATAGTCATATACTTCAAGGATAACAAGAACTTTTGGTTACGTTGCTTAGAACGTTGGTGTTATCTATGTGTGGAGGGATGCAGGACCAGGGTCGTCACTTTTCCCCTCAATCTCTAAGAAATGCAGCTGGGAAATGTGTGAGAGAGATGCCCATTATCTCTGATTCATCCTGCTGGCATCTTCAGTCATGAGATGAGGGGTCACAAGGTCACTTAGACACAGGCTTAGGAGGCCTGCATGGCTGCTTCACAGAACAGCATGGGTTTCTGTGCTGACTTTAAGCCTAAGCAGCTGGCTTGCTAGAGTCGCCTGTTAGATCAGGGAGAGGGGTCCCACTTTCGTTCACATAACCATAGTTATTCTTACGATTTATTTGACTAGAATATGGGCAATAAAAAGACACTAATTCTTAGATTATTATGTTACCTTTTCCCATCAAGAACACTTTCAGAGAACTGATGAAGAGCAGCATCCAACCACAGGCCCTGTATCAAGCATTTGGTCCTCCAAAATGAGATAAATTTTTTTTTCTACTCCCCATGGAATTGAATTTGATTCTAATCTTCAAATCAAGCATTAAATATTTTGTTAATTGATCAAAATTAGATATAATCTAGGTAAAGACTAGAGAAAGATTTGTTTCCTTTTAAGACACAGTTCACCCCATTGGGCAAGTGTCCCTATCCTGAGGCTATGAATCCCCTGAAATGTGCAAAATTTTGTGTGTGAGAAGTAGTGTGTGTGTGTGTGTGTGTGTATGTATGAGTATGAGAGAGAGAGAGACGTGTTGTTTGTTGATGTCATTTTTTTTCTGCGGCAAAGGTCTGCAGCTTTCATCAGATTCTCAAGGGGTCCGTGATTAAGGACTCCTACATAAAGGTAAAGTTACTTTTTCAGGTGAGCTATTTGGTTATAAGAGCCTTTTTTGCAAATGGAAGCAGATTGTGTTGTATTTCTGATATAATCTTTTCTAATAATATTTCTCATCAAAAATCTTAATGTTTTAGAAATTAAAATGGAGCACTTTGGTAGTGTTTAAGAAAGAAGTGTTCAAAAATAGCTTTTGGGAGCTCCTCAGGATTTTACAATATTCTGCAGCTATATTAATGACCAAGATATATGGCTTTATTTGACCTGACATCTTAAGGCTTATAATTTAGTTGTTCAATTTTACTTTGTCATTTGCCAAGTGCTCATATCCATCGCTCTTCAACAGTGTCTAAAATTATGAAATTCAATTATGATGTGATAGGAACTTTAGGATAGCGTTCAAATAATCATTCTCTTATTTCTCTCTCTTTCTCCCTTCTTTCCTCCCCTTCCTTCTTTTTGTTTTATTCTTTTTACTTTTTCTAGTACTCTAAAAATGAATGTGTTTTGCAAAGAACTGTGTGCAATATTATGAATAATAGTAACAACAACAATAACAATAAAGCTTGACTACCTAAGAGCTTTCTTTTATTTATTGCTTATGATTTATTTCTTTAAGAAATAGAAAAAAAGGCTTCTACCTCATTAAATAGGAAAAAAATAACTATCCTCATTAAACTAGCATCTGATCTACTGTAGTTCTGACTTTCATTTCAAAGCATTAATAACTTGTCATTTGTAGAAATGCTTTGAATAGCACACAGTCCCTGATTGACTGCAGGGCTATAATTCAATCACCATCATCTACTGACATCGAGATCCCCAGGGGTGTGGCTTGAGGCTTTACGAATGGCAGCTAAGTCCCCAGCCTGAATTACAGCTCCGTTATTCAATCCAGAACCCCGCTTTGTTATTTATAGTACATAGAAAAAAAGCGTGGACTTTTTGAACGAGGAAAACGATAAATTAAACTAACAAGATGACCAGCTCTAACATTAAAATGTAAAACTCTATGATGTAGAAGTAGAAAGATTCATGAGCCTATGACGTAGGGTTATTAGAGGTGTGATGGTCAGGAGAGGGAATAGATTATGGGGAAATTAAATGAAGTATTTCACTGGAAGGCAATCAAGTTCCAGGGAAGTTTTTAAATGACCAGCTAATAGAGCCGGTCTTATTACCATAGTGACCTAACCCAAACAGACAATCCTTTCTCTGGCACCTTTTCTCCCCAAATTCCCGAGTCTTGTGTGATTGTGTGACACACAATCACAACGGCACGCAAACACCCTTAATAGTTACAGCACTGCTACTGATGTTTCCTTGCGTTACTGCGCTCCTGGGATGGGTGCTCATGACATTTGGGAAGGCCTGAGACAAAGGAATAATAAAGTGATGGTTTTCAGGAATGGTCACCAAGCAATAAATTTACCATGCAAAGATATTAATATGGCTTGAGGAATAAGAAGAAAAACATGTTTTCTGACGGTTTTGCTTGAGAGAGTATACTGATTAAGATATTTACGAGTTGATATCAGAGGATCGCAGGTTATTGGCTCCTATTTCTGGGTGACAGAATCAATCGCTGAAACCAATTTCTCGGCATACACCCTGTAACCTTCGTTGTGGTGTTTTTGCAGTGCATTTACCCGATCCTTCCTTCCCCTCTCCTTCATCATCCCTTCAATACTTTAAGCCTCATTTCCTGTCTAGCAGTTAATAAAAGAAAAATGTCACCCCCATAACCCTCACCCAGGCCACCCTCCCTTGCCTTCAAATTTATAGGTCTTTGTCTTACAGTTAGTTATTTCACCTTTGTTTCAAGTGTGTCAGCCTGTCAAACCCAGCAGGTCCAGACCTTCAGCAGTCTGCAAGCTGACACTCAGTATAACAACTGAGGTGTCATTCGTTTACATTCAGATTCCTGAGGCAATGTCAGAGGAACCACTCTGAAATATGGAGAAGGAGACAAATCTGGTGTAAAAAAACCCCAAACCCCTAAAAAACAGCAAAATACCTCAACGAGATATGGTTTATAAGGTTTTCAGGGCATATGACCCTCCAGTAGGTCCCGTGGGACCAATAGGTTCATACTCTGTTCCGCATTTGCTGCGTTCTCTTCCTCCAGTCACTTACATGGGGTCTAAGAAGAACCTGACACTCTGCTAAATTCCCCTCCAGAAATGTGTTAAAGTAAAATTTTAGGGAATATTCCATATAGCTGCCTATAGAGAAACAAACATTTTTAAATCCATGCACGTAAAAGTTGGTCTCAGTACTTAGCAATTGAGCCTTAAAAAAGAATTAAAAAAAAAATTTTTTATATAGGACTTGGTTTGCTAGTGTTAATCAGTTAACAGTTTGAGAAATGATGAGATATAATACATTTAAAAAAAACTTTCATTGTTGATTAGAATATTTTATATTTTTACTTTCCTTGAGGAGAGAGATGATCTCAGGATGGTAGAACCGAAGGCGACCTTGGTTAGGTAACTGTATTTGTTTGCTGTGGTACCATCTAAGCCTAAAGCCTGAAACAATTCCACATAGAAACTGCTGACTTATATTCAGGGCTTTGCCCATGGACACAGAAACTACACAGAAGACAAGACACATATGCTGCTCACCGCTGAACTGGGAAAAGGACCTCATGACTTATTTCTTGAACCAGTTTGTGCCTCACCCTTGTCTCCCACCTTTAAGATGCCTTTTCTATGACCTACTCGTTAGTTATCTCATACAGTAATTTAAACATTTATTGGATAGGCTGTATATGTGTAGATCGATTGATTTTATTTTTCTTAAATATATTATCCTCTAAGCAGGGAGTGAATGATTCTCTGCATGAATTCTGGCACATCATAACTAGGCACATCACAAACCTATCTGGGAAATTCTGTAACCCCTCCAGAGGGCATGGGCTGAGCGCCAATCTCCTTCCACTTTTGGCTCAGTCATCCTCCGACCTTTGGTCAATCTCTCTCCCTCTCGCTGAATCTCATTTAGATTTTGCTCATGAGAAATAATAACCTATCTCTTTCCTGGTGTTCAGAAATGATTGAACATTGGAGATTCCTGGGAACGAGTTTGAAAAAAAAGGGTATGCATATGGAAATCAAAGTGGTAATTTTGATCATCATCATGACATTCTCCCCTGAATGTGAAGGCACCTTAACATCTCACATTGTCTGATCCTCCCCATTTTTTCAGGACAATCTTTCCCTTCCTTTCCTTGCCATTAAATAATTCTTATGCCATGATGCAGAATAATGCCACTCACTCCCCTCCCCTTCCAGAGGCAACTTTTGTTGCAGAAAGTATAAACCCAGGAGACACTAAGAGGAGCAGTAAAGAGCTTGCCTAGGCTTCAAATGGTGCTCCAGTGAGGTGCTCTCCAGGTAACCTTAATGTGGCATACAAAACCATTTTGGAAAACAACCTGAGAGAAAAGTAAAATCCTAAGATTTATATTTTTTAATGGCAGAAAATGGTGTTCTGACTTGAGTCACTTAAATCCTTACAGGTTTTTTTTTTTTCAAGCTAAGCTAACACTATTTATGCAATGCTTCGTATGTGACACAGCAAATCTGCTTCCTTCTCCTTTGAGTCTGGGTGAGGCTGAAGTTGGCAGAGAGAGGGCGAATGTTGAATATCGTACACAGGGAGTTGGGTAGGAATGTTGAGAACTAAGGAGTAGCCTCTTCTACCCTCCCTATTCTCTTAAAATTGTCTGGAGCATGTTTGCTCATACTCCCTAAATTTAAAAATCCCAGGACCCAAGTGAAACAAATCACCCTCCTCCTTAGTGGATGTGTTGACTCTCAGAAAAATAAAACACAGCCAGTCTGGAGGGCAAGTGATGTTAAACTTGTATTTTTCCCACCTCCAGTTGTTTCTCCCTATGAACTTCTTAGTTTCCTTCAGCTTCGCACTGAATAATCCACCATCTTGAGCTGCAGTCTCATTGTTTGTTTAGCAAGGTTCTTGCTTCTCCCACAGATTCCAAGCTCTTTAATGTGAGGACCAAGACTTATAATTCTCTTCTACTCCTAAAGCATTAAACCTAGCACTCAGTAAATATGATTTAATTGATTGATGGAAGAGAGGAGCAAAGGATTTGATAGGCAAGTGAAGACAGAGAGAAAAAACTTAGGAAGATTTCTAACATTTGGAAATGTCAATGTCCTCTTATGTTTTCATATTATGTGAATGTGGAACTGTTTGCAAAATCTCAGGGCATTCACAGGAACCCTTAAGACTGCCCCAAACACAGTTTCTGCAGGAAAGGTCTGATGGATCATGATAGTCCAATGTGGACAATGAAGTGAAAAATACTTATGTGACCATGTCTCCTAGAATTCCCAAGTCTTCAGATGAGTGTGCTTTACCCATCTGAAATTAAGACCTATTGATGTCCAATATTAGTTGACTGACAGGCAGTATCAGATATATTTGACATGCCTCATGTAATCTTCACGATGATTCTGTTTGAAATGTACTGGAATCCCCATGTCAAGGTTGATAAAATTGAGCTTTAGAGCGTTTAAGTAACTTGTGGAGGTTGCATGGCTCTTAAGTGATGAACTCTACCTGTTTAACCTAGAGGCCTTAACCAACCACGACAAGCACTGCTCCTTGGGTTAGGTTTGTTGTTTTTGCTTTTTGGCTAAGGCAAAATGTAGAAATGCATTTAAAAGAATAAAAAAGAGGAGAAACACTTGCAGCATCCCTGGAAAAATATTTGGAAAGATTTAATAGGAAGTAAACAGTTAAAAAAGTCTTTTGTTGATGAAGACGTACTCATTTTTGTGGCAGAAGAGTAAAAATAATTTGAGGGATACATTGAACAGTAAAGTCCTCTATTTCTTTAAAAATAGACTTCTTAAAAACAAAATAAGAGGCCAGAAAGGAATTTCTGAAAGGGTGGTTTTATTTTGCTTCTTCAGACATGAATTATGTTAGAATATTATGTGCTATACATGTTTTATATTCAACAATGTCTGTGTGCACATTCTAAAGGCAGGACTAAGACAAGGGCCGTTATTCCCAACAATTTGAATAATAAATTCCTACTTACCCTGGAAAAGCTGTTTTCATAGGGAAGTTTACTTTGAGATATTTTCCTTATTTTTAGTCACTCAGTGTACTATTAGATATGCTTTTTCTTTTTCCAAATTTCTATTTCCAGACTCAGTCTAAGTCTGGAAAATTATTAGAACTTATTTCTGTATATTCGTTTTACCTGTGGTTTAGGGAAAGACATATTTCCTGACTGTTAGTGTCTTGGTGGACCAAATTCATACATATTCTGTGTGTTAGTGGAGATATGTGTGAATTTGGTGAATAGATTTATATATATATATAAGAGATCATATCCCCAGTACAAATTGGCTGGAATTGACTTCTGGAGCTGTTTATTCTAGTTTTAATAATTATTAGTTGGAGTCAGTAGAACGAAGTGGTAGAAAGACCATGAGCTTAAGCAGCAGACCTACTTGAGATCTAATCTTCGGCTGTGTCCTTAGGTTAATCATGAAATTCTGAGCCTTGATTTTCTCACTGTGTGATACATAATTCCCTGAGTTTAAATGAGATAATATATGCAAAGTATGGCTCTTGATGGGCACTTAACACTGTTAGTTTCCTTTTTATTTCCATCAAGCTTATTTCCTATTCAAGGATAGAGTTCTGGTGAACTACAAGGGCACTTGGGAACAAGGTTCAGGACTGATTGCTATTACTTAATAAATTCATTGGTTATTCCTGCTAATCTGAACCCACAGATATCCTTGTGAAATCCTGCCAGGGGTCCTTGGAGGATGGCATTAGTGTAGCATTGACAGCTCAGGGAACTGGAAATAAGCCAATGGTCATAAATTGCAAAGGCTTTTACAATCGGAACATGATGGAAACTATATGCCATTTTGGGGGTGATTTGAAAAGCACATGGTTTGGAGTTATTTTGATGGATTAAGTATTTTCCCTGAATCATCTAGTTCAGAAGATTAAAACTTGATTATAGAATACCAAAATGTTTTTAGATGTAGAAATAGTTGAGCATAAATCAAATGCTCCAGGTTCATGAGAAAATAATCAAGAGAACAAGTGATGTGGTGTTCTTCTAGTTCTGATATTGGAACTAAGCAATGTTACAATAGTTTATTGTTCATAGAATAATATATTCTTGCAGAATTGTTTTGGAATGCAGGCACTACCCAGAGTTGATTGGTGCTTGGCAACACACCAAAATAATGCCCATGATGAAGGGAAGTTATGAGAATGTAAACTTTTTTCCCTGTAGTACCTTATGTCTTTTACTTCAAATCCAGATAGAGGTGGTTTCATAATTCTTCTATGGTCAAAGGCATTCCAGAATAGAAGTTCTCTGTCAGAAAAGTTACGTGATGGTCTAGAGCAGTGAGGCTTAACTTTTTGGGTCACACACCCCTTTAAACAAACTTTGTAGAAATACTTAAGGTGTACATGATAATATGAAGACTCCCAAAATGGCTAGAAGTTGCCATTAAAGGTTCTTGGCAGTTATAGCAAGTCTCAGTGGGACTTGCAGTGTGATGGGAGAAATCCTAACCCTCGCCCCCAAGCAGTTCCTCCTATTCTCAACAACTTTTCCTTAATTTGCTCTTATTTTCCATAATTCTTGCCCACACGCATTCTCAGCAGGGATCTTTTTTTCTTTCATTAAAAATAAAAAGATGTTGTAAGAATGAACCATCTTAATATCCTCCCCCACTCTACCCCCACACCTCTCTCTTTCCCTCCTTCCCTCCTTCTCAAATTCAACCACCTGTACTCCAAACTCTAAGTCCCTTCTGTTTCTTCCAAACTTTGCGGGAAGATCTTCCCTTTTCCACTATCTTTAACCTCTCCTTTTCTAGTGGCTATTTCTACTCTTTAAATAAGCACTCTCAACTCTGCCTGAAGTTATGCTAAGAGAATTGGAAACAGGAAAGCCCTACATGTACACATTATGGAAAGTACCAGAGTGGCAATGTGAGACTTCTACCTGGGCAGCCAAAATGATGACAGCAAAGAGAAAAGATGGGACCGTGGTTGGGTGGATATGAGAGGAATTTTCTGGCCACTCTCAAGAAGCAGACCTTGCTTAGAGGGTGCAGGCTAGCCTTGGGGATGGTGTGAGCTAATGACCTAGGGAAGGTGTTGCCAAAGTGAGACAAGGAATGAAGCCCTAGAAAGGGGGGAGAATGAGCACAGAAGACCATGAACAACACCAAGGTCCGGCATGCCAGCCCAGGAATATAATTGAATATCTTGGGCCGGCCCCGTGGCTTAGTGGTTAGGTGCGCACACTCTGCTACTGGCGGCCCGGGTTCGGATCCTGGGCGCGCACCGACGCACCGCTTCTCTGGCCATGCTGAGGCGGCGTCCCACGTACAGCAACTAGAAGGATGTGCAACTATGACATACAACTATCTACTGAGGCTTTGGGGAGAAAAAGGGAGAAAAAGGAGGAGGATTGGCAATGGATGTTAGCTCAGGGCCGGTCTTCTTCAGCAAAAAGAGGAGGATTGGCATGGATGTTAGCTCGGGGCTGATCTTCCTCACAAAAAAAAAAAAAATTGAATCTCTCTGGTGGTGGATGAGGCGAATAGGTTGTGTAGACTGAAGTCACCAGAATTCTCAGTGTTTCCAGGCGGTCCAGCCATGAACAATTTAAAATATGCTATATAATATGACGCCAGCCCCGCTGGTCTAGTGGTCAAGATTCAGTGCTCTCACCACTGTGGTTCAGCCTCATTTCCCGGTCAGGGAACCACACCTTCATCTGTAGGTTGTCACACTGTGGCAGCTGTGTGTTGCTGTGATGCTGAAAGCTATGCCACCGGTATTTCAAATACCAGCAGGGCCACCCACGGTGGACAGGTTTCTGTGGAGCTTCCAGACTAAACAGACGAGGAAGAAGGACCTGGCCACCCACTTCCAAAAAATCGGCCATGAACCCTGTGAATAGCGGTGGAGCATTGTCTGATATAGCGCCAGAAGAGGAGACGATGGCGCAAAAAGACCAGCTTTGTTGTTCACAGGGGTATTAGGAGTCAGAATCGACTTGACTGGACTCAACTGGCAGTAACAAAATATAATATGAGGTTTTTGGTCTACTAGACTTTTTAATGTGTCTTTGTGGTAAGAATGTTAATTCAGTATTTCAGATGTTCCCAGGAGTACTGAGAGAGAGGTAAGAATAGGAAGAGGAGGGCTTGGAAGATAGAAAAAAAGAACACACAGTTTAGGTCTACGAATAAAATCTTAGGACATTAATAACCAGAGGAAGTGAATATAACAAATGCATGGATTGGAGGATGTTTGTCAAGTAATTGGCTAAAACAAAGACCCACCCTCTGAATCAAAAGCCTTGTTTTACTTCTCTAAGATTCTACAAAAAATTACATACTCCAAAAGCCTCGAAGAAAGAAATGCCTCCTTATGCTTGTATGATTATGTTTTCATTCGTTATCATAATCTGCCAGTTAGGTGGGTAAGGATGGAAGTTTCATTGTTTTTCGTTTGTTAGTTAGAGCAGTAAAGTGGCTTAATTCAGGAGGGAAAGAGGAGAACTGAATCCCACTTACCTTTCTAGAGGTTTACTCACTAGATCCCAACCTCCCTGCTGCAGCCACATCATGTCATGCCACACATGTCACATGCCACACAAGACACAGAGACTCCAGGGGACACTAGGGCTCTCCCTCCCATGTGGGCCAGGGAGAAAGCAGCAGCATCGCACGACCCTGCTGGCTACGGAAGACCAACCTCTTTCCCTCTGCCCTTTAAGGAGTACTCAGTGTTCTCTCTCTTTATAAGCTTCAATTAGATTTTGGTTATGGAGGACTTATTAGAACAGTTTTATTGATGCTTTAACAAGTTTTCTTAGCTGGAAGCTAGTTTAGGAGCCAGTTTGAGAAGCTTGTAAGTAACTGCGTGTAGTGGTCTCTCCCTAACAAATTGTGAACAATTGGCTTCCTAACATTACTTGAATTTTTGTCAGTTTCCGGGTAGACTTTCTTGCTTGGTGAATCTGAACCCTATTATTTTGCAGAAGAATAAATTGGAAAAGAGAGCATATGATAAATAATTGTTCGCACAGCCTTTTAAAAGTCTTCGAGCCCTGAGTCATGTTGTAAGTGCATGAGGGCTGCCCTGGTCCACTGTCAGAGGTCTAGTACCTCGAGGGCTGGGAGTGCACTGAGCACGTGCAAGACCCCCCATGCCCAGGGCAGCAGGCTCTGTAGGAGTGGGGGGCTTCACCCTCCCTTCCCAAGCCTGGAGGCCCGTGACTTAATTTTTCTTAAATAAACTATTGATTTTAGAACAGTTTTAGATTTACAGAATAATTGCCAAGGTAGTGCAGAAAGTTCCCATATACTCCATGCTCAGTTATCCTTCTTATTCTCATCTTACATGGGTATGGTACATCTGTTGTAATTCATGGACCGATATTGATACATTCTTATAACTATTAGCTAAAGTCCATAGCTTATTTAAATTTTCATAGTTTTTCCCTAATGTCCCTTTTCTGTTCCAGGATTCCAGCCGGGACCCCACATTAGTCATCATGTCTCCTTGGGCTTCTCTCGGCCATGGCAATTTCTCAGACTTTCCTTGTTTTTGATGACCTTGGCAGTTTGAGGAATACTAGTGAAGTATTTTGTAGAAGGTTCCTCAACTGAGATTTGTCTGATATGTTTCCCATGATTAGACTGGGGTTATGGGTTCTGGGGAGGAGGATCACAGAGGTCATCTTATGACATCACATCGCAAAAGTGCCATCCTTATCACATTGTATCAAGGGTACAGATTATCAACCTCACTGTTGTCGTTGACCTTGATTACCTGGCTGAGGTCATGTTTGTCAGGTTCCTCCACTGTAAACGTACTTTTTCTCCATCTTTCTATGTTGTACTCTTTGGGAGGAAGTCACTTTGTGCAGCCCATTCTTGAGTGGGGAATTGTACACCATGTCCTTGAGGTAAAAGTATCTATATAAACTACTTGGAATTATTCAGCATGGGATGTTTGGTTTGTCTCTTCTTTCCCAATTATTTATTTATTCAGTCATTTATTTATATCAGTGTGAACTCACTGATATTTACTTTATACTTTGAGTTATAATCTATTGCTACTTTATTTTGTTGCTCAAATTATTTTAGCTTTGGCTATTGGGAACTCCTTTGTGGACTTTTAAAATTTTTTGAGCCTTCCTTACTTTCTGGCACTATAAGATGCTCCAGTCCTATACTGTATATTTCCTGCCTCAGTCTTAGAATCAGTCATTTCTCTAAGAAGCCCTGCTTCCTTTTATTGGAGACTAGTATTAGGAACCAGCATTTGGGTGCTAGCTGTGCTGGTTGCTCCTGGCATGTCATTGCTCCTGGGCTCTGTCAGTTGGAGAAGCAAGGAAATATATCTGTGTATACTAATTCATGTATATAGACATATGTATAGGTATTTCTATAGGTAACCATCTGTATCTGTAATAAGCTAAACATGAGTTTACACTGATGTCTCTAACTCTAGAGACTGGGCACTTAATTTTTACATATGATAATGGGTTGTCTGGTTTGTTCTGGAAAGTTTTAGCCTTCTCCTAGTTTTAACCCAGAACCTGAAGGGGCAGCAGACAGCTGGTGGAAGTGGTGGGAAGAACTGTGGAGGCTCAATGGCAACTTGAGAAGCAGCAGTGGAAAACAGAGGCAGCCAGAGCTAGTAGTAGAAGAAACAGAAAGTGATACTGTTCTGGGCGCCTTTTCGTGTAGGGGGCAATGGTTTTATAGGCCTCATTGTAGCCACCTGGAGGGAAATGTCAAGGAAGAGAGTCAGAACTACCACAGGTTAGAACAGGTTTGAAGTCTGGGGCCCCTTAGAGAAACAATCAACGATGCCTACAACTTGAGAGAGTCACCAACTGTTCACTGTGGCCCTGGTCACCAAGAAAAGGTGTGACATGTTCACTCTGGGTATCACAGCTGGCAGGTGTACAACACATTTTAGAAAGATTTCCATTAAAATGGTTAAAAATTGTCTTGATGCTTTAAGCATTATTAGGTGTAAGTTTTCTGCCTTAGAATCTATAATTGCTTTGGGCCCAGATTGCTAGATCCAAGGCCTCCCATTGAGATTTCTAGAAGCCCAAATTTTGTAAAAAATTAAGCTGCTTATAAGAGGATTTGAGCTTAATGAATTTCTGGACAATGTCCTCTGAGGTCCCTGTGAGCTGCTGTGTTTCCCTGACAGGCTTTGCCTTGGCCCTTGGCCGCCAGAACTCCCAGTTAATCAGTCTCCCATTCCCAGGCCTGGGGAAGTCTGCCTTCTTTGAGATATTCACTGCCTGTTACTAAATGAAGCCCAAGGAAGCTGTTCCCAGCTGGGCAGAGGGTCTGAACACCTTGGATCCCAAAAGTTTTCTTCAGGTATCAGAAAAGTGTGTCATCCATCTCAGCCACCTACTCCCCACCCTTCTATGTTTCTGAACATCAGGTTTCCGGGCAGCAATACCGAGAGGCAGAGGGAGGACACAGGGGAGAGGTGCTGTCTTTCCTTCTCTCCCACTCCTTCCCCCTCCTCGTTCTCCCCCACCACGCCCTCACTCATTTGTTCGACAAATACATCTGCTGCCCTTATCATGTGCCGGGCACAATGCTGGCCCCGAACACACAACAGCAGCCAAAAGAGGCATGGTCTCTGATATCTCAGAGCCTTCATTCTATTTGGGACAACAGACATGAAACCACACATTCAGTTACTCAATTACTCCGTAGCGGTTGTGTTAGGTGCCCACAGAAGTGGGTTTCACTGTTCGTTGGAGATGGGATGAGGCTTCCCAGTTGGTTGAGATCTAAAGGATTCCAGTGCTCACTTCAGATAACCATAGCTGACATTCCTGGAGCACTTCTCTGTGTCAGCCCTGTGTGCAGCACTTTGCTTGTGCTGTCCTAATTCTTCAACCAATCCATAACATACCTACTTGGCCACCCTTATCTCATTTTACAGATGAGGATGCTGAGATTCAACCAGGCTAGGTAACTTGCCCCAGGGGTTCAGAGCAATTAAGTGAATGCATCAAGACTTGGACCGGGGGTCAATCTGGATACAAAGCCTGTGCTTGTTGTCACCTGGTACACTGCCTGCCTCCCTGTTTGGCTAGTTTCACGGAAAGTGAAAGCAAGCATGGAGCAAGAGATCAAATAATGAATAAGGGTGTCCCTGTGCCCAAGAATCAAGTCACTCGTTCCACTGATTTCACCAGCTGCCATTGAACAACATTTAGTTATAATTATTAAAAAAGGCAGACGAAAGATTTTCCTTTTCTAGCCCCACATGGTCTGTACACAGGTACATGGTGGTCCTTGCCTTTAGGGATGGATTTGAACAGAGCAGTGTTGCCCGTCCTGGCCACCTGCAGTTATTATGCCACACAGAGTGTTCATTGAATACATATGATAAAGCATCTACGTTGGTTAATTTGGTTTCCTAAAGACCTTAGAAGCCTCCTCTCCACCCACCTGCCACTGCCTTTTTTTTTTTCTGAGTCATTATCTCTTGCTTAGACCATTGCAATGGGATCTCAATTGGCTTTTTTGCTCACCTCTTTTCAATCTATTTTCTACCTGTTGCCTTTTCTGCCTAAAACCCTTCAATGAATCCCTATTGCTGACAGAACAGAATCCAGTGCGGCCTTTACTCGTGGCCTGCCTAGAGGAGGCCTCCCTCCTCGCTCAGCTTCATCTCCTACCACACCTTCATAGTCCTCCCCATCACCTAGCTGTCCTCCCAAGCAACCCCTTGATTTCTCACCTCCCACCTTTTTCTTGTTGTCCCTCTGCCTTTGCTGTTATTCCTGACTGGTCCTCCGCTCATTCTTCGGCACACGGCTGGGCGCTTCCTGCTCTGTGCAGGCACTCCTTGGTAACTCATCCTCCTCTGTGGATTGGACTGCTGAATATCGAACATATCTCTATTGTCATACATACCACACCACACTGCAGCAGTCAGCAAACTTTTTCTGTAAAGGGCCAGAAAGTAAATATTTTTGGCTTTGTAGGCCACAAGATCTTATATGCAACAACTCAGATCTACTGTTGTAATTGGAAAGCAGCCATAGACAATATAAGCAAATGAATGTGTCTATGTTCCTATACAACATTACATACAAAAATCGGCAGCAGGTTGGTTGTAGCCCACAGGCTGTGGTTTGCTGACCCCAGCTACATTCTAATCAACTGTTTACTTGTCCCTCTTCCTCACTAGCCTCTGAGTTCCCTAAAATTAAGAGAGTAGGTCTTGTTAATCTTTTTATTCTCAGCATCTAATCTGGGCCTGACACATAGTAAGTCCTTAATAAATGCTGCACAGATGAATATGTGAATGAATAAATGAACCAATATCAAGTTGAGAACTAGGCATTTAATGGCATCAGTAAGAATGTTGACCGAGTGAATCTTGGTGAAAGCAGAAACTTATCAAATCTGTACAGGGGAGGACAACACTTTTTTGTACATGTCAGGGAACTCAGAGATAGTATCTTTGATAGGATCTGGATCAGTGTGGTATAAAGCTTTGCCCCTTCCTTTGTCAGGCTGTCAAGGATTAAAAGAAATTTGAAGCCTTGAGGGGATGGGACCAGTTCTCCACCATCCAAGTGTCTGTAAATAAAGCGTTAAAGCCCAGAAGGAAGGTTATTAAATGTGGATTTTGCTTCATTCTTACCACTTTCCATGGAGGAATTGTCAGTCACTGATGAGGTTTGCTCCAGTGCGCCCTCAGGATCAGGTGTACAACCATCAGCCTCTGTGTAATTTAGGATTGGAAACTTCTACAGCCCAGCCTTTACTGACACAGCAAGCATTGGTCAGGCCTTATTCATTCAGCCTAAGGTACTGCCAGAGGGACTAGTTCCTTGTGGTGGGAGAATGTATAGGTTTTCTAAGTAAGGTCGTCTGAGTTGAGGGAGGCCATCTGGAAAATTCACTTACTCTGAGCATCTTCTTCTAAGACAAAGTAAGATGATGGAGAAATTAATGTGCTACCCAGGGAAAGCATCACCATGTGTTGGGTCTTTAAGCTACATTTTTAAAAGAACTTTTCCATATTACAGACATCTTGTTGAACCAAGGCAATTGAAGAGCTATGTGGAGTAGCATTTTGGTCTTGAATTTTGATTTGATAGGAGAGAGGCACACAGTACGTTTAGAAGTTTTTTCTCTTGTGTAAAATGAAACAGAGGAACACAGGTTGAACACTTTAATTGGAAAAGGGAATAAATGACCCGTACTTAACTGAATTGGATTGATTTTCCTTTAACTGAATACTTTCCTCTATTTTGTTCCATTTCAGTTTGCTTTGCAATAGCAAGTCCAACTTCCCCCATAGGATTTCGTATAACGAAGAAAGGAAAAGTAAAGAGACATTTTTGTAAGAATCCAAAACATACAAATCCAGGATAAACCTAGCCCATAGATGTATTTCCTGTGTTATTTTCAATCCGAATGTGTAGATTTCCAAAATTCTGTAAAGCTGAACATTAAAAAAAGATAACATGTAGCCGGCAGTCCACCTTTCAATTGCACTCAATAGAGACCTGGTGAGTGCCTCCTTTACGCCCCCGGATATCATGCTGTAAACTAGGGATACAATGATGACCAAACTTTTCCCCTCCTCCCAGGAGCCCACAGTCTAGTTGGAAGTGTTCTTATCTATTGTTGAGTAACAAACCACCCCATACTTAGTGACATAAAACAACAACCATTTTATTTTGCACAGATTACATGGCTTGGAAATTTGGATGAGGCACAGTGGAGTTTGCTTATCTCTGCTCCACAATGTCTGGGAACTCAGCCGGGAAGGCTCTGTTGGCTGGGAAAGACTTGGATCGCTGGGGCTGGAATCATCTGGAGGTTTCATTACTCCTATCTGGTGCCTGGGTCAGGATAAGTCAAAGTCTGGGTTCTGCTGGGGTTGTTGACTGGAGCACCTACACATGGCCTTTCTATGCGGCTTCATCTTCTTCTAGCATGACAGCTGGGCTGCAAAGGAGTACCTGAGAGGGAGCATCCAAAGAGAGAGCTTTCCAAGAGACCAGAGTAGAAGCTGAAAGACCTCTTTTGAACTAATCTTGGAAGTCACGCAGTGTCACTACTTCCACATTCCATGGCTACAGGCAAGTCACTGTGGCCACTCCAAATTCAAGGGGAGAAGAATTGGATCCCACCTCTCGAAGGTGGAATAACAAGGACACACAGCAGAAGAACATGGGAGACATTGTTGCAATCATATTTGGAAAATCTAGTCTGCGTGGGGAATTAGACATGTAAACATGTAACTATAAGACTATATTAAATATTTCAGTTACCTATTACTGGGAAATAACCCACCCCATAACTTACTGCCTTGACACAAGGATTATCAATTGTCAACTGGGTTGTGCTGTGCCTCATTGTATTGAATGGGGTCCCTCATGCGGCTGCATTTAACTAGGCACTTGGAATGCCCAAGATGGCTTCATTCATGTCTAGGGGCTCAGTCGGGGTGGCTGGAATACCTGGGGTTCCTTGGTTCTTGTCCACATGGTCTCTTGCCATGTAGTAGTCGGTCCAAGCTTCTTTATAAGGGGTCTAGTTTCTTTTAAGGCCTCGTCCCAGAACTGGCACAGGATTACTTCCACTGGATTCTAGTCAAGTCACAAGGCAAGCCAAAACTCAAGGAGTGGTAAATACACTGGAGGAGTGGCATGTGCTTACAGGGATGGGGAGCATTATTGGTGACCATCTATGAAGACAATTTACCACATTAGATGTATCATAAGGTATCAAAGCTACTCTGAGATTGCAGATGAAGGATCAGACAGTTTTGCCAGGTTGCCTCTGAGCGTTTCTGTGTCAGGCTGTGGGAAGTGGGTGGGTTCAGATGGGGGCATGGTTGGTAGTGGGGTATCCAGAGAAGATGTGACATTTGAACTCTGAGTGCTCTGGGTAGACAAGAAGTGGAAGCATTGTAAGCAGGGAAAATTGCCTGAGCAAGAATAGGGACGCTGGAAAGTGCATAGGGAATAGAGGGAGGTGCAGTGTGGCTACAGCATCATATATATATATTTGGTGGTGGAGGTGTGGTGGAGGTGGGGTAGAAAGGAATGTCAGAAGATCAGTCTACACTCAGGCATGTTTGTGAAGGACTTTCTAGGTCCTGTTGAGGTGTTTGGACCTCGTTATACTGGGAACATGAACTGAGAGTTTTTAAAAGGTGAATCGTAAGAGATGAACTGGAGGGAGTGGAGATTAGATGAAGGGAGAGCAGTTATGAAACCATGACAGCTCAAATGAGGTCTAATGAAGATTTGTACCACAGAAAGAATTGAGAGGAACCTCTGTGGGGCAAGATATAGAGAAAAGGCAAAACCATCTGTGAGGAGAAACAGGGCCAACAGAGAGGGTATGTACTGTTAACCTGAGGGCCATTGGGAGGGTAACCTGCCAAAATCCTCTTCTACTCATTACCATTCTGGAATTCTGCCATTATACTTGGTACATTTATATTAAGACTTGCCTGTTCCTTTAGTCCCTAGTGTCCATGGCTTTATCAAAACTATTTTCTTGGAACAAAAAGTCCCAAGTAGTGTACAACCAGCAGGGTGTTCTTGGAACTGCTGTCTTGGAAACCCTGACATTAAGATAAGATGTATTAGAGCTAACTGGATACCAGAGGAGTTTCATTTCTGTAGATCCTCAAAATTCTTACCACTGTAGAGGTGTTTACAGTAGCATAGACTACCCATTCATTCATCTAATAAATAGTTATTGAGTGTCTACCACATGCAAAGCACAATTCTCAGGGGAGCATACAGCAGTGGGTGAAATAAAGTGCCTGCTCTCATGGACAGTCTTTATATTCTGGTAGTAGAAATGGATTTGTCAAACCCAGAGAGGCCTTTAAAATTGGATACGGAGATTTATCTAGTTGACTTGGCGTAAGTGTTATCCTCACCTAAGTGGGATATGTGTGCATTTTGTGACTTCTCAGACTGTAGAATTTGGCTGCACCTACCACTTGTCATTAACTTGGGTGATCACTTATCATGAACAAGGAAGTGATTCCAAGAGACTGAGCACAGAAGTGATGGTAGGTGGCCTCCCAGAGAAGGAGAGTGACATGCTCAATAGTTAGGACGCAAAGTTTTGGTTTTTTGTATCTATTCCAATTCTGACATTTGAAGAGTATGTTCATTCCTACTGTGCATTTTGTTTCCATCCCATTGGTTTATTTTTAATAGCCATTAACTGTCAGGCCCTTTGCTGCTGAAGTGGATCTCCAGCTACTTGATGGGAGCATTTTGGCTGTGAGAGAATGTGTTTCCAATTACTGCCTTTTCTAATAACATCAGCAGGTGTAAAGAAGAGGCCCAGGAGCCGAGTGCCACAGAGAATTAGCTCGGTCCTTGTTCTGGGCTTGCCTTTAGACAGGCACTTTGAGGATTCCAAGTCTTGCCATTAATAAAACTTGGAAGGGCTACATTATAAGATAAATATCTCTCTGGATCAGCCTGAATTTCATCTACAGTAAACCTGTTATTTATCAGAATTCTATTAGCTGGCTCTTGCACACACTTGTAGCATAGTGATATTTCTTGCTGACTCTGGTGACCATAAGGCCCAGAAACATCTTGAAGAACCTTTAACTGACTCATCAAAGAAAGGCCATGTTCTTTAGAGTACTCAGTATTAAGTGTGTTTTATGGTAGTCTAAATTGTTAACTCACATATGGAACATATGATAACTCTCTATTAACCAAGCCCCTCCCTTTGCAACCAGGCAACATAACTAATAATTTATGATGGATTCTTTTAAACTCAAATTCTTTAACTTCCTTTCTTAGCCTGCTTGCACTTTTTTTGGACCATGTTTTCATTCGGTCATGCGTGCAACACTCTCGATGACTTAAATGGTCAAAAATTGTCCACAGTATATCTAAAACTCAAACAGCTCTTGTCTTTACATGTTTATTAATATGTATTAACATTTTCAAAGCAATTTTGCTGTTAGAATGAGTGTGTGCTTGTGTGTGTGTATTGCGTGCATGTACACACACACAATTCTTCTCAGATGCATTTGTTGGCAGATAGGAAAATGATCTGAGTAAGAGATCAATGATCTAATTTTTTTCCTCGGTTGTTTGCAATTTGGATTTAGGCTTAAAGGATTAAGTGTGTTGGCCTGTGATGATTTCACAGACGCCAGTTGCCTAGGACTTCTAATCTGCACCCTTAAGCTATTTAGTAATTTCTAATTATAGTAATTACAGAGGATAGTGTGAGCCCATTCAACTATGGTAGAAAGGAGTGTGCTGCCTGTATTTTTGGAGCATTATTGGAGCCTTTGAAGCCCTTAATACTTGTTTTAAACAGTTTGTTCCTCAACTGGAATATTTTAGAAGCAGTAGTAGCTGGAGTTTACTTTTTTTTTTGGCATTTTCTCCAGTATTTTCTTTTTTCTGGTGAGGAAGATTGTCCCTGAGCTAACATCTGTGCCAGTCCTCCTCTATTTTGTATGTGGGACACCGCCACAGCATGGCTTGATGAGCTGTGTGTAGGTCTGCGCCTGGGATCCGAACTCACAAACCCCAGGCTGCAGAAGCAGAGCACATGAACTTAACCGCTATGCTACTGGGCTAGCCCCTCTGAGTTAGTTTTCGCTGGCAGTTTTTGATGAAAAAGACACCAAGGGTAACACTATATGCATAACTATCTAAAAATGAGAAAGTGATGATTATTATCTTCTAGCTGGGACTCGCAAGGCATTACCTAACCACTGAAAACGTGATCATCCAAATAAAAATGGGACAAGAATAGCAGATATCAGAGGTTGGCAAACACTCACAGCTGCTGTGTCATGTTGCCTTTTCCTGTTCATTCATCCTAAAACTACTGATTTACACCTATAATGTGCCAGGCACTTTTGGGGTGATAGATCAGTTAAAATAGATAAAGATCCCTGTTTTCATGAACTTTACTTTCTAGTAGTGGGAGATGGGCAATATAAAATAAACATAATGAGTAACTAGATTGTATGGTACAATAGAAGGTAATCAGTGCTATTCACAGACAGAAAAAGGAGGGCAGGATGAAGGGGATTCTGGAGCTTTGGAGCTTGTGGGGGGATTTGCAGTCTTAGGGAGCCATGTTAGGTCTTACTGAGAAGTTAGCATTTAATTGAACTAGTGAGACAACTAGTCATGCATAAATCTGGGAAAGGAATATTCTGGGCCAGGGAACAGCCGATGCAGATTCCCTATAGCAGGAAAGTGCTTGGTGTGTTGGAGGAGCGGCAGGGAGGCCAGTGTGGCTGGAGAGAGTAGGTGATGAGGTCACAGCAGTGACTGAGGAGTCAATCCTGTAGGACCGTCTAGACCTTCGTAAGGTTTTTAGCTTTTTCTGTGGGAGAAAAGGGAAGCCACTGGAGATTTTTGAGTGGTATGACCTGCCTTATATTTTAAAGAAACTCCTCTTTAAAATATGGTTGCCATGTTGAGAATAGAATGTAGTGGGATGCGTTCATTTCCTAGGTTTTCTGTAACAAAGTACCACAAACTGGGTAGCTTAAAACAACAAAAATGTATTTTTTCACAGATCTGGAGACCGTAAGTCCAAAATCAAGGTGTTGGCAGGGTCACGTTCTCTCTGAAGTCCCTAAGGGAGAATGCTTCCTCACCAATCCCGAGCTTCTGGTGGCTACTGACAATCATTGGTGTTCCTTGGCTTGTAGCTTCGTCACTCCCATCTCTGTCTTGTCACGTGGCCTTCTCTCTGGTGTGTTTCTTTGTTTCTGTATGTCCTCACCTTTTCTTATAAAGACACCAGTAGTTGGAGTTAGGGCCCACCCTAATCCAATATGATTTCATCTTAATTTACATCTTAATTACATCTGCAAAGAACTTAATTCCAAATAAGGCCACATTCACAGGTACCGGGTATTACAACTTGAACATATATTTTTTGGGGACACAATTCAACCCATGAAGTGGTGTAAGGGTAGAAGCAGAGCAACCAGATGGGAGACAGAAGCACAGATGGTGGTGGCTAGGACCAGAGTGGGAACAGTGGGGTGGTGAAAAGTGATCTAATTCCAGATGTGTTTTGAAGGTAGAGCTAATGATTCCCTGACAAACTGGCCAAGGAGTTTGAGGAAAAAAGAACCAAGGATGATATAATCATCTGAATGTTTGTGTCCTCTAAAATTCATATGTTGAAATCCTAATGTCCAATGTGATGGTCTTAGAAGGTAGGGTCTTTGAAAGGTGCTTAGGTCATGAGGGTGGAGCCCTCATGCATGGGATTAGTGCTTTATAAAAGAGGGTCCAGGGAGATCCCTCACTTATTCCACCAGGTGAGGACGGAGAGGGAAAGTGCTGGCTATGAACCAGAAAGGGGGCCCTCACCCAATCATGCTGGTGCCATGATCTTGGACTTCCAGCCTCCAGAACTGTGAGCAGCAAATTCCTGTTGTTAATAAGATACCCAGTCTGTGGTATTTTGTTGTAGCAGCCCAAATGGACTAAGACAAATGACTCCAAGACTTCCGGCCTGAGCAACTGGAAGGAAGAAGTTATGATCAGCTAAGATGGAAAGACTGGGGGAGGACTTGGTTTTGATGAAAAGATAAGGAGTTAAGTTTTGAATATAAGTTTGAGATGTCTTTTAGATGTTCAAAAGGAGGTGTTCTTGTGCAGTGGGGCTGTAATTAATCCATGTTCCCTCTTGTCTCCTTAGCAATCCATTAACCGTTGGAAATTCACAGTTTGGGGACAAACTCGAAAGCAAATCATGGTTTGCATTATGGATAGGCCAAAGGCAAAACTTTATCTACTAATTACCTTTTCCTTCAGCAAAACCTTCTAACTCTTCTTGCTCTTCAAAAGCCCAAATGGTTGGGTCTCTGGGTCTCCTCTCCCTGTCCAGTGCCTCAAGGAGTAGCTTGTGAACAATAAGGAGCTCCTCAGTCAGTTCTGGAGAATTACAGAGTGGATCCTCTGGGGCTGAAGTCACCAAGATTTGGCAATAAATGCAAAATGTATTTCTGCTCTCTCATCTGATCACTGTGGAGACTCCAATTCATCACTTCTCTCCTAAACTTCCCTGTGCTCAGTCTCTTTCCTCTCCGTTTTCCTCATATAAACAAAAGCCCAGGGAGAGTGAGTGCTGGTTTAGCAGGTTAGCTGGCACGGTGGTTGTGCGGCCACCCCGGGTCTATGGAGTAGCTGAGTTCTGATGCAAACCTGCACTCCTTCTGGCCAGCAGAGTCTCCCTTCAGTAATCTAAAGTCACTAAACATACTGTGAAACAATGGGTTTGAACATGTAGGGTTAAATTTTGGTTGAAAAACCATACTTACATTTTTCATTATTTTCTTCAGGAAATCTTTTTCTGGCACTACATAAATTTCTTTTGCCAATTTCCCTTACTTTTAGTCCAGGGTAACACTGCACTGTAATTTGTAATTTTCTGGGTCTAAGCATTCTTAGCCTAAGTTTTCAACACCAGTAGTTTTCGGCTCAATATATATTCTTGTCATTATGCAGTGACCACTATTACTGATGTCTACAAGTAACACCTTCCACCCAGATCTCAAGCATGAGGAAGACTCATAGGGTTGTAAATTGTATCAGTTGTTTTTCACCTTTATCCAAAGATTTTAATTTTAGAATTTTTTTAGCATAAGGCATTGATATAAAAATTATGGAATATTAATTAATTTACTCAGCAAATATTTCCTAAGCAAATGTTACTCAGGGTAATGGGGATACATGATGAACAATATGGACAAAAAATCCCTCTTCTTGCATAGTCTTCATTCTGGGGGGGGGGAGGCAGAGATTAATGAAATCTGTAAGTATAATATATCATCTATCAGATGATGGTGAGAGCTATAGAAAAAAATAAGGTAGTAAAAAGGTATGGGGAATGTTGCAGTTTTAAATAGGGAGATCAGAAAAAATGTTAAAAGGAAGGTACTTGAGTAAAGACCTTAAGGAGATACAAAAAGCATGTAATGTGGGGGCTGAGCATTTCAAGCAGCAGAACAGCAAGTGCAAAGGCCCTGAGCTGGGAGAAGGCCTGGCATCGTCAAACACAAAAAAAGAGGCTACGTGGCTTAGAGTGAAGAAAGTAAAGGGGAGAGTAGTAGTAAGTGAGTTCAGAGAGGCAATAAGGACATTCCAGGCTGTCATGATAACTTTGGCTTTTGCTCGTAGTGAGATGGAAGGCATAAAAGGGTTTTGAGCCAAAAAGTGACACAATCTGACATACATTAGGCAGCATCACTGACTGCTGTGTTGTGAATAACCTTGAGAGGGCAAGAGATGAAATGGGCAACCAATAAAGAGGCTTTTGCAACAATCTAGATGAGAGATGACCAGGGTGGTAGCAGAGGGTGGGACCAGGGGGCAGATTCTGGGTGTGTTTTGAAAGCAGAGTCACGGGATTTATTGATGGATTAGATGTGGGATTTGAGAGAAGGGAGTTCAGGCTGACCCTCAGGTTTGGGAGAAAGGGTCAAGATTTCGATTTTGGATGTGAAAGGTTTCAGATACCTATTAGTTATCCACATGGAGAAGCTGCCTAGGCGGTTTGGAGTTCAGAGGAGGAACTGGGGCTGGCGGCATAAATTTGGGAGTTGTTTGGGAGTGTAGATGGCATTTAAAGCCGTGAAACTGGATAAAATGATGGGGGCTGAGTACTGTCAGAGAAGAGAAGAGGCTGACGGGACAAGTTCTGGGGTTTCCGGGGTTAGAAGGTGAACTGTCTTTACTCTCAACACTTCTGACACCAAACATGTGGGGGTTTCGCACAGCGACAACCAAGTCTCCCACTCTCCAGACACCAACTGGGTGTCCTACAATTCAATTCAATTCTGACGCTAACTACCCAGAGGTAGCGTCCAACTCCCACGTATGAGGGCTCAGCCCACGAGACTGCGGTCACTTCAGAGGCCAGTCACGAGCATGGGGTCCCCAGGTTGCCGGCACTTCTGTCTGACGTAGCTACAAATTGAGGGCTCCCATAACTCCCCACTTCTCAGGTACAGAGAGGCTCACAAAACTCAGGAAAACACTTAGGTTTACCAGTTTATTGTAAAGGATACAACTCAGAACAGCCAAATAGAAGAGATGCACGGGGCAAGGTATGGGGGAAGGGGCATGGAGCTTCCATGCCCTTTCCAGGTGTGCCACCCTCCCAGCAGCTCAATATGTTCACCAGTGAAGCTCTCCAAATCCCATTGTTTAGGGGGTTTTGTGGAGTTTTCCTCACACAGGCATGATGGATGAAATCATTGGCCACTGTTGACTGACTCAGTCTCTAGCACTTCTCCCCTCCCTGGAGGTCGAGGGTGGGGGTGGGGGTGGAGCTGAAAGTTCCAACTCTCTAGTCATGCCTGGTTCTTTCTGGAGACCAGCCCTATCCTGAATCTACCCAGGGGCTCCCAGACACCAGTCATCTCATTATAATACAAAAGACACTCTTATCTCTCTGGAGATCCCAGTGTTTTAGGAGCTATGTGCCAGGAACCAGGGACAAAGACCAAATACCTATGTCCCATTGTACCACAGGAGGTCACGGAGATAAAGAGGAGAGGAAAAGGAGATTGAAATGGAGCAGCCAGCACAACAGGGGGAGCAGAGTTTTGAGGTGAGAATCTTTTGGTATAAAGTGTTCCCGCTCCACTGTGTCCATACACTGCTGTTTATACTGATCTGATTTTACTTTTTAGATGATTAGAGCTATTGTCTCAGTTGGATCCTAGAGAAAGAATAAATGGATGCCATGAACCTGAGATTATAGGTTAGATGTAAGATGAGCCGTTTTCCAAGTAGGAGTGTGGAATAAAGGATCATACTGGGTTGGGAATTGAGATTTCCCTGGATTCTGGTCACAGCAACTCTAGGTCCCAGCTGTGGGACCCTGGACGGATCACTACACCTCTCTGAGCCTCAGTTTCCCCATCTGTTAAAAGAGGCAGGTGAACCAAGCGATCTTTCAGGTCCCCTCTGCTCTTGTATTCTGTGAAGCTCCCTCAGTTTTATGAGAAGTTTTCACCTCATTGAAGAGCTAAGAGAACATGATAAAGTCAGCGACCACAAACTGACAGCCTGAAGGCTGGAGTCAAGCAAACAACCTATCATTGGAAGAACTGTTGATCTTGAACAAAATGTCAGCGTGATTGTGAGCTGTGGGAGAGGTGATCTAGAGGGCTGCAGAGGGGCGGGTGACAGAAGGGCATGGTTTTCTATCTTTGTATGGGAATATCATTCACAGGTTTTAATGTAGTTTCCAGACCATTGGTCACGGAGTGGGGATCTGCCCGGAACATGGCGGGTTGCAGTGGAATATCTGAACTCCCCTCATTTTCCCTGGAGCCAGATCAACACCTGGTCACTCCCACCCACACCTTCCCAACTCAAGCAGCAGATGCCGATGTCTGGACAGGCATGTTTCCAAGGGTCTTGATCATTCCCTGTGGGTCCCCAGTGTTTGGTGCAATGCCAGGTACATCATAGCCACTCAGAACACACTTGTTGAATGAATGAATGTTGAATACACTCCTTAGTCTCGGACTTGCAGGAAAAAGTTCATCAACTCAATATGACAGGTGAAGGATCCTGTCATGTTTCTGCACCTGTTGGGCTGTGAATCCATGCCCTTAATAAATTTGCTTAGCAGCCCTTGGGAAAGCCACATCGAGTGATGGAAGGAGCACAGAGCTGAGAGTCTGGGTCCCTGGATTCTAGTGCTGGCTTAGTCATCCCAGGCTGTGTGACTTAAAGATTAGATGAGGTACATAGCCTCTAGAAACCTTGGTTTCCTCCAAGAAAAAATTAGAGAACAGTACTGATTAATGTTTCTTGGAATCCTTAGATTCTCTATTTCTTCCCTATTTTTAGGGGAGGAAATGAGCCTCACTGGAATTCAAGTGCAAGTTTCCTTCTGATAATAGATATTCTATTTGGTCCAGTTCCTATCATTTTAGTAAAACTAAAATAAATCATTTTGGATTTGAAAATTTTTAAAGATGTGTAATGAGTCAAAAGATTCTTTATATAATTTATTTTTATAATGTGTTGACTTTCTTCTGTGTTACATACGAAATCTAACACTTTTCACATGATTACTCTCATCCTCCCAACCAGCAGAGACCTCCCTGCAGAGTTTCAATAGCCACCTATGCCTTTCTGATGGCACAAATAGTCTACATCACAGCTCGTGTATCCTAGTCTTACTTCCATTACAGATGCTTGGGTATCAAGGGCCTGGATCATTGGGTAATCTCCTGAAGGCGTCTCTAGCACAGTCCTAATATTTGTTGAATTAAATTTTATGAGCAAATTATTCTTAGTATGCACTTACATTGTAAATTATTCAACACAATATGGGAACGGTACATAAGGTAAAAATTTAAAGTTCTTAACAGAAACGCAAATTATAATTTAGTTATTGCCTAGTTTTTTTTGATTGAAACAATTTCAATGAAGCAATCAATTAAACGTGACCAGCTTTTTATGCACTTGCGGTGAAGGAAATATTTCTAATGAAGAGAAACAAAAAAGTGAATAGATATTTAATTCCAAGAATAAGTGGGTGAGCAGAATTTTTTATAATGAAGAAAACTGGAGGCAATTTAGCTGTCCAATAGGTTAAATAAATTATGGTACGTCCATAGAATGTGATACTGTGTAACATAATGTTGCAGAAGTATTTTTATTCCTATAGAAAGATGCTTGATATTTTATCTAATAAAAAGTGTGAACAAAAAATACATGCAGTATATTACAGATCTGTAAAAGCAATGTGTTTAAACACATTCACCTACACACATATCTCAAATGTCAACAGTGGGGATTACAGTAATTTTCTTTCTCTTTTTTTATTTGTAGTCTTTAATTTTTCTACATTTAACAATGTGTTTTGCATGTAGAATATGTGCAGCAAAGCTATGGTAGAGACAATTCTGTCCTATTAAAAATGTATAAATGAAACTGATAAATACTGTTCATATCATCATTAGTATTTTTCCCCCAATATTTTATTTTCCTCTTAGGTTCTACAACTTAGCACTTGAGTGTGCTGTTCTGTGCAGACACAGAAATGAAGTTCAGTGATGCAGACCATGGATCTAAGGGCTGATCCTGGTCAGACACTATCTGTCTAAACAACCATTGGCAAATTATCTGGTTTTTCATGCCTATAACCATGTCTATAAAATGTCAAAAATATTGACCTGTCCCCAAATAGGTGAACTTTGAGAAACAGGCTTTGGAAATCTTAGGGAAAATGATTTACAAGTACAGCTTCCTGACCCAGTGACCAACCTAAGCATAGTGTGTGGAGGAACACAAACTATAAGCTTTTCTTATCTAATCAGCCACACTGAAGAGCTGTGGGTGACCAAAATGTATCTGTTGCCTAAATTGGATGTGGAAAAACCATGTGCCAGGCTGGAAATCAACAAATTCTCATGTTGTCTATTGCTCCTTCAAGCTGAGCTGTGATATAAATGAACTTTCCTAGAAGCAAAAGGAGGAAGACGGAGCGTGACCACGGCATCTGCTGAACGTCAGCGGAGATGGTCACATTCTTATTATCAGGTAGAGACTTGGGCAAAGGACGACCGAGGGGCAGGCCTTGTGCTGGGGGTACACCTTCCTACCACCTTTTGATAGAACTGCCTCTGCCCTTATCTCTGCAGCTACAAGTTTTTCTCCCACCATGTGAGAAGGTGGCAGAGACCCGCAATTCTGGAAAACTGAGTGTCCTTCTAGAAAAGTCTCTCTTCCTCACCTTGACATGCAACAGGCCCTTCAGCCCTGTTGATGAGATTTTTTGAATTTCTTTCCTCTCCATTTCTACTATCTTACTATTTCCCATCATAACTAACCTCTAAATCTCCCGTAGGTGGTCCAGGCTTCACTTCTGATCCAGGTCTGTGCACCTACTTGTAGCTTCCCAAATGCACCAGACTGTGTTCTCAACCTCTTGTCAGAAATCGCCTCTTGCCAGGATCATTCAGGGCCTGACTCCGTGTGTAGGACACCCTGTGTTCACCTGCATCACACTCTATGATTAGTGCCGACTTGCTTATCTTCCCCAGTAGAGTGCGAGCTCCTAGAGGCAGGAACAGATTCCCTCACCTCTTAATCCTCATCTGGGGCTGCATGGCCCATGGGCATCCTTCCCCACCCATGAATGCCGTCCACCATTTTGCAGGGCAGATATGAGCTCCCAGGTAAAACACTGTGAATGGACGAGCACAAATCCCATAGTTCCCACTTGGAAAACAAAGGACTGATCATAACAATTTTTACAGTTTCTCTTTTTATGGCAAGTCCCACTCTACAAAATTGAAAGCTTTGAGCAAATGGGAAGAAATTTGATCCTAGAGAAAGAATTGAGGTGCAAAGAGAATCAATAGTTCAACAACTAGATAATATCCTAATTGTCTGGGGATTTTAGAGGAAAAAAGAGTTCTAATGGGGGGCTGGCCCAGTGGCATAGTGGTTAAGTTCGTGTGCTCTGCTTTGGCGGCCCCGGGGTTCACGGGTTTGGATTCCGGGCGCAGACCTACACACTGTTCATCAAGCTATGACGTGGCGGTGTCCCACATACAAAATAGAAGAGGACTGGCATGTTAGCTCAGCGACAGTCTTCCTCATCCGCCCCAAAAAAAGAGGTTCCAGTGAGTTTATGTGTGTGCATGTGTGTGTGCTTAAAAGTGCCTAGCTGTGATTTTGCCTTTACATGTGCGAGCTGTGCTACTTCTTTTCTTCAAAAAAGGGCAAACCAGATTTTCCTCTTCTGGGCCACCTTTCAAATCAAGCCTCTAAACCTCATATAATTTACCAGCTCTGGGTCAATGTTCTTTTGGTTCAAGTTCTTCACACTTGGGAGGGCTATCATGACAAGGTCTGGCTGTAGGCCTTAGGGACAGAGGCTGGAAGAGGTTTAATGGAACATGTGGCTTTAGTCACATTAACATCAGCACCTTTGGGTACCTTAGTCTGGCGTTCACCTTCAAAGCTGGCTGTTTCTGGGCGTTGTTGATTGAGCCCTGGGTAACAATCTCCAGCAGCTGCATTTAAACTTTATCATATCCTGCCTCTGCTTTTACCTTTATTTACAGGAACCACTAGGGGGATGACACGAACTTTTCTTTACCCAACAACGTAACAACATACTAGTTGCCCCTCACCAATCCCCTCCCCCATCCCACCCAGCCAAGACCCAAGATGTTTCCACTGCTTTCTCTTCTGGGAGGCAGGCTGGGTGGCTTTCATTGGGGCACTGAGGTTCTCAGCCACGTGGCAATCTGGCCATTTGGCCTTTTTTTTTCTGCCTCCTTGAAAATTGGTTGCCTGTGAGAGGCAGTGGATTGCAGGTGGCTGTTGGAGGGCAGTCAATTATTCTAATTTGCTTTTCAGGGGCCAGTTTCTTGTTTAGCAGTGGGATCTAATTTTAGGGCACAAGATGTAAGCAAGATTTAGTCTATGCCCAGCTCATGTCAGATGCTGTTGGAATCCAGAAAAAGTATTATTAAGGAGTAATTCTTCAACTCCATAAAGACATTTGAGTGCCTACTATGTGCATAGCCCTGTGCAGATGTTAAGGTACTCTTCCTGAAAGATCACGGGGAAGAAAGATAAAATCCACGCCGCGAATCAGAGAACCATTGAGTGTTATATGGTCTATTATTATCTGTACCGGGGGGCTCAAACTTCAGTGTGTATGAGAGTCACCTAGAGAGCTTAATGAATCGCAGATTGCTGAACAGGTCTGAACAGGGACGCAGAACCACTGGTTTATACGTATCAAAGGAGGTTAGAGAAGAGTAGGACCAGCACAGGCTCTAGTAGTGGAGAAGTCAAGGTAACTGTGTGATTCTTCTGGTTTCTTCGCATGAGTGTTGACCGAACTTCTTTAGGTGGGGTCTGGTGGGTCTTTCAGTAGCTTCGGGAAGTGAATGGCAGAGATGGAGCTCCAACTGGTTTTGGTAGAGGACTGGGACGTTTGGATAGGTCATGATCAGGAAGGGAGGTATTGCAGATGAGGGAAAGCCTGTGGACAAAATCACTGCACCTGAAATGACCAGGTCACAGGAAGGGGGTCATTGAGGAGACTTTGACTGGGGCAGAGAGTATGTCTCTTACTGCAATGGTGGCACTTACTGGAATGCACAAGGATTCTAGACAAAGGCCATGATGGCTGGTACAAAATAAGAAGCAGAGGTTCTTGGCTCACAGCCTCCCACATGCGGCTTTCTGGTCCACTAATACTGAGGCAGGTGCAATTTAAAATGTCCTCTGAAAGCCCTGTTCACCCTGTTGGAGAAGGTCGGCTCCATCCAATTCCAAGTGTAAGTCCTCTCTCTCGCTCCCTCTTTCCAACCATATGACCACTGTCTTGACAAATGTCAATAGTAAATTCAGATTTATGGAAAGGCCTGACACAGATATCATCCAGGCAAATCGAATAAAGTTTACTCCTAACTTTTTAGTATCTTCTAAAAGATATAGAAGAAATTGAGTGTGGGCCTGGGTACAAGGCCCCCCCAGATCTCACCTCAGGGGTGGTGCACAGTCAAAGATGACAATGTCTGAGTAAACGAGGGTCACATTAGACTTGGAGAAGTTCAATTTACCTCCAATCCCAACCTTTATACAAAGATTGTTTCTGCATTAAGGCTAGTGGCTAGTCCAGATGTGTGTCAGGGACCACCTTACCGGAGCCGGGTGCATCCCAGCAATACTTTGGTTGTATAGGCCATAACATGACCACAGAGGGTGGAACAGAACAGCACACTCAGGCCTGACCACCATCCTCATTTACTACCCCAGCCTCCCAGACCATCATAGCCTGGTCCTCAACCTTCCCTGAAATTAGACCTGCAAACCTCAAAACCATTACTAACATCACGCCCACAGGCCCTCAGGCCAGCGTTAGGGCCTATCCTGTACCTTCTTTTCTCTTTTCCTTAATCCAAAAAATCTAGTAAACCTCTAAGTAGTGCCAGGCACTCAGTTGGGTGCTGTGGAGATAAGAATAAAACTCAAGTTTTTCACAGTCTAGTAGGGAAGACACATATGTATACAGGTAAGAGCAATAAATAGAAGCAGACGAGGTTCAGAGGTGGCCCGGAGAAGGGCAAAATTAATCTATTTGGGATTCTTCCAGAATGTGGCAGTCTGCTGGAGGAGGCAATTCTGAGCTGGATTGGTAAAATACACCGAGATTTTCACAAAGGACCCGGAGGTTGAATTCAGTTATTCCAGGCCCAGGAACGCCATGTGGAAGGACACAGAGGCATGGAACAGTGTGTTTGAGGAACTACAGTCAGGCATGTTGTTAAATGATAAAGTGTGAGTGTGAGGTGAGGAGGGGGCAGGGGTGTTGGGTGATGGGGCTGGGAGTGGGCAAAGGACACCCTCACCTTCTTATAGTTTATTCTCAACAGGGAAGCCAGAGTTGTCCTGGTGAAATTGGTGAAATGGAAGTCAAAACATATCCCTCTGCCAAAGCCCCCTCACTTGGGGGACAAGCTGGTCTGTGAGGCCCTATAAGGCCCGGCATGATCCGCCCCATTTCTTCTCTCACCTCTTCTCCCCTCTCTCTTTCCTCACTCCTCATTCACACCACTCGAGGCATGCTGGCTGCCTTGCTGGTTCTCCAACGTGCTCAGGCACGCTCTGCCTCTGGGCCTTCAGACCAGCTGTGTCTGCTTCCTGGAACGCTCTCTCAGACCTCTTCACGACCCACTCCTCGCCTCCTTCTAGTCTTTGTTCAAATGCCCTTCTCTCCCGTTTAAATGGCATCTCCCCCATAGCACTTGTTATCCACCTTCCCAGTGTGATTTTTCTCTGTGGCATTCATAATTATCCAATAACCTACTTTGTTTACTGTTTGTTATTTTGTTCACTGTTTGTTTCTCCCACTAAAACATACATTCTGCTATAACAGAGGTTTTGAACATTTTGTTCACTGCCGCAGCTCCAGTTTCTATGATAGCTCTTGATACATGGTAGACGCTCAGCACGTATTTGTTGCATGAATGAATACACATCTTATATGCCAAGTCAAGGAGACTGGATGTTGTCCGGAAATCTTTGGAAAGCCATCAAAGGGCTTAAAGCAGGGAAGGAACAAGAGGGATTTGCATGTTTATAGATCACTCTGAAGGCTGTGTGGCTTCTCTGGATTGAAGTGGGGGCAAGCCAGGGGTTGGGAAAGCAGGCTATTGCAACTATCTTGGATTTAAATAAGTGAAAAAGACCCTGAAAAGTAGCAGTGACCAGGGAATAGCGAGAAAGGGGTGGCTTTGAAAGATATCCCAAAAATGGAATTGGCCTTATTTGAAGGCTAATACACAAGATGAGGGAGCAGAAGGAAAGAGTCGAGATAACTCCCAGGGCCTGTAGTCAAGAGAGGAGAAGCAGAGCAGCAGGAGCAGGATGCAGGTGGTGGGAGGTGAGGTGTTCAAATACACTCTTTCCAGGGTCCCACGTAAATAATGAAATGGTTGCCACCACCGGTGTTGCACGCCGATGCTGCCATGAGCAGTGGTCAGTGCACACCAGGGATTAAATTTCTCAACTGAAAGTTTCAATGAATCAAAGACTAAATTGAGTGCTACTTTCATCAGAATCGTCATTGTTCATCACTTCAGGTGCTGTGGTTTTGGAGGTAAATGAGATATGCTCTATGCCTGGTAGAACGCAGTCTAGAGACAGGTATGCAAACAACAAAAACAACACACACAACCTATCAGACATTATTGTAGAGGCATCAATAAAGAGCCCTGGGAGCAGAGAGGACCCTGATGGGTGTTCCGTGAATGCTGTTTGAAGGAATAACTCACTCCGCAGGGGTCAGAGGGGAAGTAAGGGCCCAGAAAAATAAGAAAATTGATTAAGAGGTGGGGCGGGGGAGGGAGATGGGGCAGAGATGGAATTCCAGGCAGATTAATGGACATGAGCAAAGGCAAATAGTTTGATATGACTGAGTACAAGGCTCACTGCTGGGGGGAAAGTGGCTGAAGATGTCAGAGCCAGGTTGGAAGAGACTTGAATGCCAGTGCTAGGGATTTAAGCTTTTGTCCTGCTGCCATGTGTAACAGGCTCTTTTAGAGCAGGGGGTAATATACTACTACTGGTGTTCTGAAGTCAGTTTGGATAACTGCAAAGGATGGTTGCAGGGAGAAGGGACTGAAGGGGGTCGGGTGCAGGTGGGCGGTGATCACAGCGATCCAGGCTGGAGACAACAGGTGCTTGAATAGGTGTTATGATGTAGAAGAGGGCATGGAAATGGGAGACAGTTCATTGGCAGAACTGATCAGACTTACAGGCTTATTTAGTCTTCTTAGAGAGAAAGAGAAGCCCAGGATGAGTCTAGGTTTCTCGTTTAGGAGGCTGGGTAGACAGTGACGTCTTTAACCAAGAGGACGAGCAGATTTGGAGGAGGAAGGGAATCAATGAGTAGGACACACTGTGTTTTGGATTCTTGCCCTTGAGAAAAAGTGCAGTGGTAAGTATTTTGGTCTGATTCCCCTTCCCTGGCAGGTTACTTAGGGAACTAGCTGGCATTTGTGGCTTCAGCAGGTCTAGGGCTGGTGGCAAGGCCTTTCATCCATAGTAGTGGATGTGCTGCCAAGGGTGAGTATCAGTAATCAAAGGTCATAGACCAAGATGAGGCCATTTTGAGAACAGTGGCCCCAAGTGGGTCATCCAAACAATGGTGACTCTGGGCTGGCAGCAGAAGGCAGACATCAAAGCCAGGGATGGGAGCAGGTAGTCAGGCAGAGGGAGGAGGTGTGGGTGGGGCCTAGCAGGACAGACACTCCCAGTGCTGAGCTCTGGCTGCTCCTCAAGGCAGGATAACTGGATCTAGGGAGTCCCAAGTAGAGAGGATGGTTTGAGCAATTTCTTTCAGCAGAGCCACGTCGTCTTTTATTGAAAGACCAAATCCATGTTTGTTTATTTCTAAGTTTGCTTACCAGTATATTCTATATTCTTTTGCAATTCACGCTGTAGTCTGGACAAATTCATGCCCAAGATAAACTCATGTCTTCTTTCTGAATGTGGAGAGGTGTAGGAAAGGAAACTGTCAGGAGATGAGGTTCATGTCAAACGCAGGGAATGACTTTTTCTTTTATCGCTTCATGATCTGGGTGATGGGAATGGGAGAGCCACTGAATTTCTGATCTACCTCATTGACTCTCACCTGCCCGCCCATTTATTTACTCACTCGATAGGTATTTGAGGGCCAAGCATGAGCTTAGCACGAGGGATGCAGCAGTGAGGAAGACACGGGAGGCCCTCCCTCAAGAAACTTGCAGAGAAGATGAGTGATGGCTGAGGGCCGTGAAGGAGAAATGCAAGGGAGGCAGGAGTTCCACATAGCCCCGGGCTCTGGGATGCTTTCCTGAAGGGAGCAGCATTTATAAACTAAGGCCTGCAGGACAAGGAGACGCTAGCCAGGCAAGGGGAGGTGGGGTGGGGAGAGATAGCGGAGGGGGTTTGCTTCAGTGCGCAAAGACCTGAAGCAGGAAAGGAGTTCTTCTAATGTCTCTAAGAAGAACTGGAAACAGTTCCTCATGGCTGGAGTAGACAATGAGGATGAGAGGGATACAAGTTAGGCTGTAGACATAGGCATGGACCATGGGGGCCCTTGTAAATTATAATAAGGGTTTTATTTTTATCCAAAGAGTTGTTCATAGTGACTATTGGTCTGAAAGGAAGTGATAAGAACCGATGTCTTTTTCCAGGAGGGCTGTGGTTGTACACTGTGTCCTGCCAAGTATGTGACATGTCATGGTGGGTCCCATACTCTTTCTTTCTTAGAGACAGGGTCATCATAACTGTGAGGGGAGAAGTGTCAACTGGAAAGGTTGGAGGCTTTTCTCTTTTAATCTTATTTAGTTAAGTACAGAATAATTTCAGTAGTTGCTGTACATTTAGTGTAAATCTCATCAAAAACCACAGCTCAAAGTTTACTGTCAACCACCACTTCGATAGAATTGGAAGCATCCCTCCAAAATAGTATGAACAAGAATCACCTTGGGCCAGTTTTACTAAAGCGTGCCGAGGTCTGGTGACAGCAATGCTAGAGTGTCCAGGTGCAGTACATCACCTGTACCATATGGAAGTTTCGGGATTGTGAGAATTCTACGTATCAGGGAGCCTTTTCTCCTTGGCCAGTCCTCAGCAGCTGTGTGCCTGTAGTTCAGCAACACAACACGTGTTCCTCATACATTGAAGGGGGAACATGGGGACATGGGGACAATGGGTTTAAAAGGTGCTAACATTTAATGAAACCAAATAATAGAAACCTTTGATTAAATACTTGGGGACAAAAACATGTTTTCTGGGAATATCATCTCCGAGAACAACATACTCTTGTTTTTTCAGATCTTTGACATTGAGCTTAGCCAAAAGTATTATATATCCTTTTTTTTTTCTGCATCAAAGAAGCTTTATAAGAGTCAAGGTCAAAACGAATTTGGAATCTTAAGAGGAATTTGGTACGTCTGTTCAGTGATATATAATTATTTTGGGTAGCTGTATCTTCATTTTGGTGTGTTTTCCACTTTCTCTTTTTCTTTTATTTCTATCATCAGTGCTTCTTGCTATATTTTTAAATTCCATAATTGGGTGTTTTTGTGCACTCAGTGGGCAGAAGATTGCACTGCCAGCACTGCAAATTATAAAAGGATGCTCCCGCTAGATGGATAAAGCACAAAATGATGCCCCTTCCAGGTGATAAAAAGGACTCTTTCCTCCTAGGCCAAGGCACAAGACTTGGCAGAGCATGGGCTGGATTTCAGCTGCTGCTTGCCCCACTAGTCCCTTTGTGGTGCCTTTGTGCAGTGCACAAACTGCACAACCAGACATGGTGATCCTGCAATATCTTCATTGTCTTCATCTTTAGTCTCCTTGTAGTTCCTTTAACTCACAAAATAGTGCCTTCATTAAAAAAAGCACTGTTAGCAACTCTGAAGGATATAAAGATAGGTGGATTTCAGTCCCTGTCCTGGAGAAGCTTACAGTCTGGTACTGGGAGTAAGACACACACACAACAACTGTGTCAATTCTTTCCATGTACCATGTCTCATCCTACAGAGTGTGAAGCTATTCACCAGAGGACCCCCACAGTAAAATGATGTTAAATTGGAATTAGGAAATTTTAAATTTAAAAAATCATGATCACACATAAGAAGGGGGAAAAACATAGATAGTAAGCACAGAGGTCAACCTAGAGCTTCAAATTCTGAGTTTCAAGTTCTGAGTTTCCTAGCATCAAAAGTGAAAAGTGAAACATGGTCAGGCACATAATTCTCAAAATCAAAAATTAGGTCACACTCAATTGGTCAGGATAAGCCAGGCCATGCTGGCTCCAAATCCTGGAGGCTTGCAACACAACCAATATTTATTTCTTATCCCATATATAGCCAGGACAGTGCCCCATAGTGACTCAGAGGTCCAGGCTGTCTTCATCTGTGGCTTACCATTCAACCCAAGGCCTCTGTGGTGGCTGTGGGAGAGGAGAGAGTAGAAAATGTGTCACTGCTGCTCACGGCTCATTGGCCAGGACTAGTCACGTGACCATGCATGACTACAAGATGCCAAGAAATGTAGTATTTGCTCAGGTTACCACTTCTGCCACACACAGGCTATGCAAACCTTCTCCCAAAGCTGAATTCTCAAAGAACTCTTTTACCTGGGGCATTATACGAGACAGAATATCAGAGGAATAAGCATTGTGTTATGGGGATTCAAAGAGAGAGATGGTCTGTTAATTTATTTAGGTGATCAGGGAAGATTTTGTTGGAGAAAGCTGGATGTAAAGTGGTTTTCAAAGGATGATGAAAACTTTGGAAGATATGAGGAAGTCAGGTAGGACAGAGGTTATTATCTGCACAGGAATTGGCAGAACATACTCATTGTCCCCTGGGAACATCAAATGGTCTAGTTTACCTGGTGCCTCGGGGGGAGTTGTGGGAAATCAGGTTGGCATCGTGGTTGGCGGCCATATTGCAGAGAGTCGCGGGATTTGGGTTTAGTTCAGTAAGTATTTAGGAGCAGGAAGTCCCTGCTGCTATCATTTTAAAGTCTTCTACTTACTGGAGCTGCTGAGAGAGCTTTCCAAAAATCTTTAATCACGTTTCGAGGGATTATAAAAACACAGAAATCACACAGTTCCTTTTTTCTCCTCCCTTCGGACACATACCTTAGTAGCAAAGGATGTATCCTTAAATATTTCCTCGGGAAAAATTAATGAAGTGAATTAAAGCAGACCTTCTTTCAAGCTGTTCCAAATGAACTCATTTCATAGCCTTTATCATGGCTTCCTTGCCATTTTGGAAATTTATTTAAGTTATTAAAAAAATTCCCTAAAATTCTCAGCTGAAAAATTGGCTTCTGTTTTTTCTACAAAGCTAACTCACCTGATTTGTCAGAACAGCTTGAAAATGAAGTGCTAACTGGAGGGTTTTATTGAAAGGAAACCAAGTGGAACAACATATGTATTTTCTTAGGAAACTCAAAAAGCTCACAGTCATGTGGCGTTCCTTGGGGTGAATTCTTTGTTATGAATTACAACCTGCTTACTGATGAGTTGTTAATAAAAAGTAGGCCTGCCGGGCCATTATTTTTTTCCACACAGTACACACAGTTTAGTTTTCTTTCTTTCTTTTTTTAAAGTTTTCATTAATGCACTGAGTGTGAATAAATCTGTTTCTAATTTGTAATTGTTTTCCCTTCATCTGGACAATAATTTATTGCCAAATCTAACACTTGTCTATTATTAACATGCCCTCAACAGGAAAATGTTTTAATTTTTCTTTTTTTCCCCCTTACTTTCTTGCACCAACCCCCTCCTTTTTTAAACTGAGGGAATGTGAAACCAAAAAGTTGCAGGATGACAGGGGTCCTGTTTGGGGAGGTAACATCCCAATCTGAGCTCACAGGAAGCCGAGGTACCGCGGTGCTCGTGGGCCGTCCACGTTGCATCATAAGGCCTGCCAGCTGGAGTTGTTTGGAGCTGAGAAAATAGGCTCAGGGAAAACTGTGGAGGAAAACTGGAAACAGATGGTAACCTGAGGTGGCAGGACAACTTTATTTAGCGTGGAGGTTTTAATTTATTTATTTATTTTACACGTGCATCTGGTCGCACTGGGGAGCCTCTATGCATACTCATTATTATGCTGTTAATAGTGTATCTGATTTGCCAAGGAATAGTAGCAATTAAGGTCACTCTGTATTCAAGGAGATTCATATTTTAGTGGGCCTTTGTGAGGCGTGTTAGTGGTTAGGGTTTTATGTGGAAAGGGCGTGTAAGCTGCTGTTTGAAGTTCTAGTGGTGTGGAAAATGTGTATCTACCAATTAAGGACGTTCAAGTGGCCCCACCAACAGAGAACACGCCAAGTTGTCAATATAAACAGCCAGCGGGATGCTAATGCACAGCTGCGGATGCATTCTTGATTTTAGAAAAATTTGGGGTTGCTACTTCATGGACACATGGAGGATGGGTCCACCATTATTTTCATTGGAGGAGCGAGTACAGGTCTAGGGATGGGTTTGGGATGCTTAATTCATTAGTCCAAGTCTACTTTTTCCTTCAATATCTCCATCAATATAAAAAATTAGAAAAATCATTTTGAGATGATTGAATCACTTTGAACCAAATTGACTCACTTGAGATACAATTTGAGATGGAAAATTTATTTTGCAAAAACAAAACAAAAAACTCAGACTGCTTTTTCTTTTAGTTCCTTTTGAGTATAATCTTCATCCCTCTGAGTTTTGTCTGGGTCTTAAATTTCTAAAAAATTGTGATTACTGTGGTGGTTTCCATTGAGTTGCTGGGACTCCATCTTCGGGACAGGTGGATTCTGGCCTGAACTATAGATAATTTTGCAGAATTGGGAAGCTCAGCTAATTTGAGTTATCACCTGGAAATCTGACTAGTTTTATCATTACCATCAGATGCAGTTTCCCCAACCACTGGGGGCTCATTCCCAATGTGCGCAAAGAATACTCTGTCTGCTCCAAAGGTACCAGTTGTTCTGACACTTGAATTGAATCCACCTGGAAGCTGTACCAGGGGATATTGTATTAGTGAGCAGGGCTGCCAGTTACATAGTCACTGCTCACCTAAGAGCCCCAGAACCTGTAAGCAATGAGAATTTTATTGAAGTGTGTCCTAGTAAGAAAAATGTGTGTGTGTGTGAACTAGATTCTTTTAGGCATATGTCATGATGATGTGAAAAGAATACCCTCTAAATCCCCTGTGCCTGTCAGAAAACAAGGACACTCCCATTCTATAAATGGGAGCAGGCCCTGCTTTGACCTGGACTTAAGGGGCGCGGGCTACCATGGCCAAGCTGGATGTTGCTGGGGAGTCATAAGTGTGACGTGTGAGCATGTCACCCCTGTGGGAGTCTGTGTGCCTCTGCTGTGCCCAGAAGACGGTGCCGTCATCACCAAGCCTGTCCTCCCAGGGCAGCACGGCAGATGAGTGCCAGCTGGCTACTTCTTCAGCAGTAGAGTGTGGGAGGAGAGAGCAGAGAAAAGACACAGAAAGCAGCTGGGAGCTTTAAACCAAGGACATTCATGTCAAGGTGTCACAGAGTGTCATGTCTTCCATCTGGGACAGCAGACATCTACAAAAATTTCACACATTTTCACTCAATCAGCAACTGTTTATTCAGGCAGGACCCACTATGTGCCCAGCCCCAATCTAGACGTACCTTGTTTTTTTTCAGTGAGGAAGATTGGCCCTGAGCTAACATCTGTTCCCAATCCTCCTCTTTTTGCTGAGGAAGACTGTTGCTGAGCTAACATCCGTGCCAGTCTTCCTCTATTTTATATGTGGGCTGCTGCTGCAACATGGCTTGACGAGCTGTATGTAGGTCCGTGCCCGGGATCTGAACTTGCGAACCCTGGGTCACCAAAGCAGAGCATGTGAACTTACCCACTATGCCACCAGGCCGGCCCCGTACTTTCTTCTTTCTAGACATTACAGTTCTGAGTAAACAAAAACCATATCCTGACTAGTTATGACGAGAATGTCATGTTCATTGCAGGAAGAATACTCTACAGCTGGTGGGTTGAGAAGACTCTAACATGTCCAAAGGCTGAAAAAGAGCTTCAGCTTTGGAGTCAAAGCTACTGGCTGTGTGATGATAAACAGGTTACTTAACCTCCCTGTGCCTCATAGAGAACTTATCTAAAAATAATCCTGCCCCAGTTCTGAGGGTTAAGCAAGATAATGATTGGAAAACACATGAAGATAGTAAGAATTTAAGCAACAGGCAAGAAAATCGGTTTCCTTTCTCCCTTGCTCTTCTGTGGAAAATACTTGTTAAGGATTCAAGATTAGATCATATTTTCTTCTATAACGTGTGGCCATGTGTTGATGGATTCTTCATGACTCTTTGAGCCAGAGTTAGTCACAACTGGTCAAGGAAGGAAGTTTTCCTTAGCCACCAAAGCATGACGAAGCCTGTTGGAACAAGACCCCATGTCTCTAACGTCAACATGTCCTGATGTTGAGATGAAATGAATCTAGCCTTTTTATAATCACAATTCTCATGAAGAAACTGAGCCATAAATTATTGCAGGCACACACGGATGACTGTTAAACCTCACATCCCCTTTAAAGACAGAACAACGTTACAGATTATAAAGGTCACGCAAAGAACAAATGGAAGTAGGCAAGAAGCCTTTTGATTAGAGGTTCAAATCCAAATGAGGGAGGAGCCGTACAACCACCCTCTCCTTTGAGCGAAGGGGTGGACTGGTCTCTCGTGTTATGCTTCTGTCTTACTAACCATCTGTCTCCTTCCGTTCCTCCCCTGGAGGATTATTTAAACAGTCTCTGCTTTCTCACCATAGGCAACCTGGGTTGGAAATATCCTCTGCCGAAACAATTTATATATTTAAAAAATTGGTGCATATGTGTTTGTGTGTGCGTGTTAAACCACACTTAATTCTTCCCTTTGGCCCTGGTTTTTAGCACTCAAGCCCAGAAACAATAGGAGCCTAGCACCTTACCATATGATCTTTTTTATCTTGTTGTTTAAAGCTGGTTAAAAAAATCCTGATCCCTTGAGTTCAAAGCACTAATATGTCTCACAACTCCTAAGGGACCTTCTCCAGCCAGGCCTCTTGTTGATTCATCTGTCAAATCCTCCTAGATAGCCCACTTGTTTGGCAACGTGTCTCAGCTGGTATCTGGCTCCCTCATGTCACCAGGGGCTCTTCAAACCCCACAGTTCTTGTCGCATTGGTGATTTCCCTCTCTGCAGTATCGTCTGCGTGTGTGTGTGTGTGCACGCATGTGTAAAAATTCAAGTTTTTACTTTCTCTCTCATCGTCTCCAGAGGGAGTTTAGTCTTCCTGTTCTGTGTTTTTCACAAGTCTGGATATTTTCAGCTCCCACCGTACAACTTTACACATTCCTTGGTCTGGATCTCAGTCGTGGATCTGGGAACACGATGAATCTGAGTACATTTCTCGGATGAATGAAACTGATAAAACTCCCAGCATTTCCAGCATGTCTTCACCAAAGAAAATTGCTGCTCCTCTAGTTGTGCCGTCTTTCTTTCCCCTTGGTTCTGAGAGAGATGAAGGATGGGATGTGGGTGAGGGGACGTAGAATCTCTCGATAGGACTGGGAATATTTTCTCTTCATAGTGGGGCTACATGACTGAAGCATAATCCTTGAAGCTGGCAAACAAGCTGTTGTGAGAGTTTCCAATGGACTTCTGAGCTTCACCCCAAGCCAGCTCCTTCTCAAGGTCTGCCCTGCCCATCACGTAAACTGGCACAGTTGTACGTGTGAGTGTTACCCTGGGACAGTTGGCTTTTCCTCCTTTTCACGAAGGTGGCAGTGTGACATAGCTGGAACATCCATCACGCCCGTGGTGGCCAGGGTCACTCTGGCTGGTCCACGTGCTATTTAGTGAATCCAGACACACCGTGAGGAAGAAGAGCAATGATGAGGAAGGCTCAACACTGTTGCCTAGGGCTTAGTGCTGGTTGGAAGCCAGAAGAAAGCCCAGGAAAAAAACTGGATGCATTACTTCCAGAGGTCTTTTCAGATCAGGATTTTGCTTCCCCTCGCAGACAGGAGAAAGAGGAAAAAAATTGCTTCCAGAGATTGCAAAGATATGTGATTTTTTACACACCGTGTTTCTTCTTTTGGCTCTATTACAAGTATTACCCCCACTGGGCTTGTATTGTCTTGTTCTTTTAAAAAAAAGAGGTTAATACACAGTAAAATTTCATTTCCAGGGAACTGTTTTAGAGGGAAAGCTAGACTGAATTAATAAAAACTCTCTGTTAATAAAAACTCTCTCTAGCTGATGGACTGAATTGGGTCCCTCCAAAAGCCTATGTTGAAGTTCTAGCCCCTGGTACCTCAGAATATGACTATATTTGGACATAGGTCTTTAAAGGGGTAATTAAGGTCAAATGAGGTCAGTGGGGTGGGCCCTGATCCAATCTGATTGGTGTCCTTATAAGAAGAGGAGATTAGGACACAGACATGCATGGGGGAAGACCATGTGAGGACACAGAGAAAAGACGGCCATCTGCAAGTCAGGAGAGAGGCCTCAGAGCAACCCAAACCTACCAACACCTTGATCTTGGACCTCCAGCCTCCAAAGCTGTGAGGAAATAAATTCTGTAGTTTAAGCCACCCAGTCTGTGCTACTTTGTCATGGCAGCCCTAGCAAACTAATTAATACACTACCTTTGAGGGAAAAAAACACTTTTAAAGGGATGCAAATTTACTTAAAACAAGTATATTGGCTTGGACTACTGTTAACAGTGTTTTTCCTGAAGGTTCTTTCCTCCTGAAGCTACATTTTACAGATAAAATATAAATGTGCTAAAATTTTTCTTATAAGTAGGCAAGCTATGTTCCCCACAAACTTTCTATCCTATTAATTCACTTAGCAGATTGTTTATTTCTTCACTGATAGTAGAAAAATAAGCTTAGACACAATGCAGGCAAATGATCATATATTACAAAGGAAAGAATTCAAATATGATCAGGCTATGCCACTGCTGGGTATTTATCCAAAGAATATGAAAACACGAATGCATAAAGATACATGCACCCCTGTGTTCATTGCAGCATTATTCACAATAGCCAAGACTTGGAAGCAACCTAGGTGTCCACCAGGGGATGAATGGATGAAGAAGATGTGGTATATATACACAATGGAATACTACTCAGCCATGAGAAACGATGAAATCCAGCCATTTGTGACAACATGGATGGACATTGAGGGTATAATGCAAAGTGAAATAAGTCAGAGGGAGAAAGTCAAATACCATATGATCTCACTTATAAGTAGAAGATAAAAACAACAACAAACAATCACATAGACACAGAGATTGAATTGGTGGTTACCAGAGGGGAAGGGGGGAGGGAGGAGGGTGAAAGGAACGATTAGGCACATGTGTGTGGTGATGGATTGTAATTAGTCTTTGGGTGGTGAACATGATGTAATCTATACAGAAATCAAAATATAATGATGTACACTTGAAATTTATATAATGTTATAAACCAATGTTACTGCAATAAAAAAATAATAGAAATAAAATAAAATTTTAAAAAATTAATTTTTCCGATATTTCTGGGGTTTAAAAACTGGCTTAGCTTGAAATACAGTCTCCTACATGAACCATATCTGGAGTAATCGTGCTCTTGCTTTGTCTCGGACAGTCTTTGTGTGTGTTGTCCTCCTGGGTTTCATTCTTGTCCGTCTCTGGCTGTGTGTGTCTCCTTTGGCATCCGACAGTCAGCACAGTCTATGTTATAGGGGGATTTCTTCCCAAGTCCATGAGTTTCCATGTTGGAAACACCCCAAGATTATTTGTGTTTTTGTATTTTCTTCATTGGGAAAGATTGACAGAGCCTGGATTTTGTAGAACCTATGTCCCTCTTTAAATTTACTTATAAAAAGGAATTGAAATTTGTCCAAAAGTTTACTTTGCAAAATGCCCAGGGAAGCACTCCATCTGAAGAGGGACTTCTGCCTGCCTCACACGTGGCCCCAGCCCCGGAGGCTTCTCCCACCACCCAGGTCACAGCCAGGTAGCCGGGAAACCCTCCAGCCTGTCAGTAGACCGGAGGCTCCCCCAGGTCACTTTGAGGATGCAGAAGCAAAGTGGGGATTCTCTGCCAAGGGGGCTAAAGGCTCATGTTGCCAGCTGGTGGGTAGTAAGGGTCTTCTTCCTTTTTTCCTTGGTTTCATCACACGAGCCTCTTACCCTCCTGTAGTCCATAGTGGAGGAAGGGATGTGTAGTGGTCTAGGGCATGAAGGATGGGAGTGAGGATAGTTATTATGGAAAGAGGGTAAAACCGAACTAGAGAAGAGGATTCCTTTGGGGTGGAAGAGAACTTGGGCTGGGAAAAAGGACCTTGAATTAGGACTATTTTATGAGAAGGTTTAAGCAGTTCCCAGAGTGGAATCCAATTCAGAGACAAGGATTCTTGTCAAAGGGCTTTATTGGGAAGCGTTTCCATGGAAAACCCACAGGGGAACGGGAACACATGGTTAGGAAGGAAAGGAGGCAAGCAAGGTGCAGTATTGAGCAAAGACCCCTGGAGAGAAGCTCTATTCCTTCTACATTTCTGTGTAACAAATTGCCCAAATCAACAGTAAACATGTCTCATCTCTCAGAGTTTAAGCAGGTCAGAATTTCAGGAGTGGCTTGGCCAGGCAATGCTGGCTCAGGCTCCCTCACGTGGTGAGTCAGGACGTCAGCCCGGCCTGCATCCTACGCAGGTTTATCTGGGGCCGGAGGATCCTTGCTAAGGGTCTCACTCATACAGCTGGCCGTTAGCGCTGGCTGGCAGCGGGAGGCCTCAGCTCCCCTCCACATGGCCTCTCCCAGGACTGCTTGAGCGTCCGCATGATGTGGGATCCCCAGTTGTGTAGTCAAAGAGAGAGCGCCAGGAGAAGCCATCCGATTTTACGACCCAGCCTGGGATGTCCTCTAGCATGACTTTCCCATCTTCTGTTCTTTACACGAGAGTCACTCGGTCTGACCTACATTTCAGGGGCAGGGAATTAGGCTCCACCTTTTGAAGGGAGCAGTGTCAAAGAATTTGTGGACATATTAAAACCCACTGCAGTAACTTGGGCTCAGTCCTGCAGGGAAGTACACAGTTTACCCCTCAGAATGGTTTCCATCAGCGGCAAGGGAGCCGGAGGACTCACACTCCCACACCTGTCTATCACTGAACAAGGGCTGCCTCCGGTGGGCGGGGCTTCCTGAGTTGCCGGCAAAGCGGGAGCATGAGAGCAGCTCTTTGGTGAGCCATGCGGGTGGGTGCTGGCCATGGAGAGTGAACGCCATCAGGAGGCGCAGCCCCGCCATGCAAACGTGGCAGAGGGATCTGAGGGGATGAGAGGCAATGCACTGACAAGGTCTGCTGCACTCTCAGAGCACGGTATCTGATTCAGCGTAATAAAAGAGATCGTGTCTATGGGGTGGTTATTCCATTTATACGTTTGTTTGAGGAATAATTCAGTAATGTGGCTAGTTGGCCTCCGGTCCAGCAGTGTTTAGAGGAGAACACTGCTTGCAGTTCTCCGAACTCGTTTAATGAGATCATCAGGTTTCTGCCCTATCTTCCCTTCCTCCTGTGATTTCATCTCCAAGCAGAATTCACTGTCGTCTCGGAGACCCTGGGAGCAGATGTCGGAAAACTACATAATGAAATCAAGTAACAAAATAGGACTCGGCAGATGCTTGCCCGAAAGAGCAGGGGAACGAGATGGCTGGACACCAAGGGTTATTAATAACACTCTCTACTTTGATGGTGTCTTTCATCTGAGCCTCGGAGAGCTGCACGGCCATTTAAGTAATCCAGGGAGTTATTTTCTTGGATAGAATCTTTAAATCCAACAGGTCTTTGAAAGTTTGGTGCTTTGAATGTTTTACTCTTTCTGGATTGTTCTCAAGGGAAAAATGATTTTGATTTATAAATCGTATGGAGGTTTTTAAAAGTCAGTTATTTCTTAAAACAATAGATAGTGCACTGCCTTTGGCAATATTCTATGGAATTCCCGTGGTCTTTTTCTTCGTTTTCCGTCTCAAAGCTGTCTTCATAAAATTATTTAAGTAAGTGATAGAATATTTCTGTTCAGCAGGGAAAACATATCTAAAAATCCTGCCTGAGATTCTACTAGCCATTGGTCCCAGTCTCCTAACCATCTATTCATCCTTTTGCATGAGATGCCAAATCACCGGTTACAGGTCTCGTCTGTTCCTTCTCTGCCATGTGCCGCTGATGATGGAGCAGGGCTTCAGCAGGGAGGCGGCTCTGGCACGAGGAGAACAGGCCGTCACTAAACTGATGTTTGCCTGGTGGCTGGCTAAGTCCATAAGCCAATTTGCTTTTGAGATCCTCCACCAGAGAAGCAGAGCACAGAGAGGCACGCAAGTCTCCACGTGGACACGGAACCGGAAGTGGGTCTCCCACCCAAGCTGATGCCTACGTGAAGCAGAGTCAGCCGGCGCCAGGCACGTTGCGGCCGCGCTGGCCTCCTGTTAGCATTTGACCGCCTGTGTGGAAGCACGAGATGCAGTGGGGAGGAGACTTGGGCTGTATCTCATTAACTTGTCACATCTCTTCCCCCAAAGTGGACGAGGATGTGTTTTGCCTACTGAGTGGTCAGTGATTGTTTCATCACCGAGTCCTGAACTGAAGAGGGCTGCAGCATAACAAAGCCCAGATCCGGAAGAGAAAGAGTTGGGCTGCCAGGACTGGAACCGCAGCACAGGACGTGTCCCCGAGGGGTCGGGGATGCACCTGCTGTCCTCTGCCCCGCCTGCAGGGTTTCTCCGGCGCTCAGCATGAGGAGTGTTGCTGGGCCTCGCAAGCCTACAGAGTGGACTAACAAGGGATGTGTTTGCAGCTGTCAGGAGGCTGGTGGCTGCCGCGCTGCAGACTCTGGACCGGACAGTCTTTTCTGGCTAATATTTTCCTTTTTTTTTTTTTAAATTGAGAAGCAGGCAGTTTTCCTTTCCTGGCAGTTGCCGAGCATTTGGAATTACCGACTACTTCCACTAGGTGGCAGCACAGAGAGCACAGCCACAGCACTCTCCAGCCAGGGACTGGGTGTTCACAAGACAGGGCAACCCAGAATGGCCCCCCGCCCCCCTTGCTCCATGGACGTGGAGCAAGTGTCCATTCTGCGTCGCCCTTTGCTTTGAGAAAAGACCATTCCGAGGCTTGTGCTTTTGCGGACTGTGTTAGCAGTGCGTCCAGCTTCCTCCCAAATAGTCCACTTTACATAAGAAGTGAGATAGTATTTTCCGTCCCAGCTTTATTTTGGGATAAGGCAGGAATTTATAATTCCGTTTGGAATCGTGCCGCCTTTCTTTTTATCCTGTGTAGAAGTCTGCGGAAATGAATGTTTTTTTTCTTGAGGAAGGAATTCTGCTCACCCCTTAACAATTCCTTTCTTTTACTGGGTTGGTCCCCGACCCTCAGCAAGTCAGGATCTGCTGGGCCCCGCAACATTTTGCCAAGCAAGAGGGGAGTTCAAGGGGAGTGGATGACAAGATCCTAGCCTTTGACGGGTTGAGCGTCTCCTCAGAGAGCCCTGAGGGACCAAAATAAATACAAAAGTCCGCTTAGTTTATATTCTGTGAAGGTTGCTCCAGTTTTCTGTCTCCTTGTCTTGACCCCCAGTTCTGGCTTCCTTCCGGAGGGGCAGTCTCTACGGTTAAACGTCAGTTTGTTACCTCCCCAGGTCCGTTTTTGCCGGCCGCCGAGAAAGCCAATCATCCAGAGGACGGGATTGCAGAGAGAGAGGGTTTAATCACAAGACAGCCACGTGAGGAAACAGGAGAATGAGTCTCAAATCTGCCTCCCCAAAAATAGGGACTCAGGGGTATTTATGGAGAAGGGGGCAAGGTGGTCTGAAATGATTGGAGCTGAGGGGAGAAGAGGTAATTGATGATCTGTGCAAGCATAGTCAGGCTTCATGGCTCTTCACAGGACGCGTGTTCACAGAATGGCAGTATTAGCATGCCCTGAGGGTGGGGTTCCAACCTCTTGCCATCAAAAGGGCACAGTTAATGGGTTGGTGGTCTCAGTCCAGCCTAAAGTGGACAAGGGGTTCAGTTCCTGAAAAAAATAGCTCAAACACCCGTTACCATGGTAACCCAGGCTCCAGAGAGATGTCATCTATAGGAACCTAGTGGGAGTCAGATAGCATATTGCCCAAACAGCACAGTTAACAGTGAGGAGGTTTATCATGCAGATTTAAATCCACGCCTTCCATTCTGATAAGTTTCTAGGTAAGGCCATCCCATCCTTCTTCCTGGTACAGGGAAGAAGATACTTTTACAAATGGAGATTTCCTTTACAAATCTAAATGTCTCCTATAAAGGGTAGCCAGAACTAAGAACGGGCTTAGCACAAGCCACCCAGGTACCCAGAGATGTCTATGATGATGGCCTGTTCTGGGGGCAGGCCTTCCATCCCAAACTCCTTTGGTCAGTTAGTAGGGGTAGGGGTCAAAATGTCATTCAGGCAGAGACATATTTTGAGTTGCCAAATTCCAATCCCTGGTAGTTACTAGCTGCTTAATCATCAATGGCTGTTTGCTGGTTTCAAGTTGGTCAGCTCTGCCGGGCAAGTTTTAAAAGCCAAATGTTGTGGAGTCGCTCGTGTCTTCCTCACAGCTGTGCTTCTAAGCTCCCTTCGCATTTCTCAGTCTTCCCTGCTCCAGCCCCTCGGCCCCCACCCCGCCCCATGCTGCTGAGCAGACAGAGCTGTCTGGTCTGCCCTGTGTCCACTGCCCTCATTTCAACACTCGCTTTCTCTTTAGCTTCCTGCAGTCATTGCCCAGGACTCCCACCCCTCCGCCCCGGGAGATCTGTGGGGAATCCGTGAGGAAAGGCACCAGCAACTCTCAGTTCTCACTCTACCCACCTCTCTCCTTCCCCTCACTCACCCGGCCTTCCAGAAACTCTTCCCATCTGGCTCCAGTGACTCTTCCGTGAACCTTCCTGATTCTCCTCTTCCAGGTCTCTTTGTGGCGCCCTCCCTCTTATCTCTGACAGGTAGACTACTCCTAGTCTTAGAACCTCACCCTCTGCCATATACCCCAGGACTCTCACCCACCCTTCTAAGTCCTATCCTGCTTTCTATTTAGTCCATTTGAGTGACCACATTTCCAGCCCTGTCCTAGCTGCCAAGCTCCAATTCCACTTTCAAGGTCTTCTGGGCATTCCACATCATTGTCCCATGATCACCACAGGCCAGATACATCTAAAATCAAACTTATCTCCTCTATGGATCAGAAAATAGACAATATTTCCTTTCCTGTGCCAATTTTAATGCTATCTTTATCGACAACCTGAAAATTTGGTGACGTCTGTGCCTTCTCTGTCTTCCCTCCCCCTCATATCCAATCGATTAGCAAGTCCATCAACATCTCCCTCCTTTTTTATTTCTGCAAGGTGACAACTGTGATGTACTAGAAAGAGCCTTTCACTTTGAATTGGAAGGGTGGTGTTGGCAGCATTTGTCAGCTGTGACACATTGAGCAAATAACTTTTGCAACCCTATCCCAGCGTCCTAGAACAACAAGATCACAGTATCTAGAGATGTTGGGCCTTTGGAGACCATATAGTCCATCCCCCTTTATTTACGAATAAGAAAACCAAGTGCACGAAGTGACTCATCTGAGGTCTCAGAGCTGAAACCCATCACTAGGTGTTTAGGCCAAGGCTCCTCCTTCTGATCCAGTGGGTCTTCAGGAATTCCCCATTAAAATAGAAAGGTGGCTTTAGAGGGAACAACACAGAAGCCACTGCTGTTACTTAACACTAAGACCATCTCCCCCAACCCCTAGATTGAAACAAAAGAAAGGCCAGTTTTGAAGGGGGCAAAGGAGAGGAGCAGAATCTAAGCAAGGCAGCCCGGCAGCCTATGTCAGGGTTTTTGGCAGCCTTTCAATCTTCTTTCTATAACAGAGCACCTGAATTTCCTTTGGTGGGATGTTATCTGCCTTCCCTACCCTCCATGGACTGGGGAGACATGACCCCACCCTCACCCCCAGGGGCAAGCCTGATTGGCCTCACTCAGTCTGCATATGCAATTCTCCAGGCTAGTTACTGATGGACCTTCAAGGGGGTGGAGGAGGCGTGTGACCTGACAGCGTGTGGAGCTCAAGGTGCCTGCTGGGTCTGCTGAGAACTAGATGTGACCCTTGGAGCTCTGGCATCCTTCTTGCTCTCATGAGGGGACATCTGCCAAGACCAGGCCAATGTGGAGAAAGGAGGGCAGAGGAGCAAAGAAGGAGAAATCCCATCCTGATGACATTGTTTGAGCCCGTGGGTGAAGCTTTGCCTCAAACCAACCCTACCCTTGAATGTTTTATGGGCCAATAAATAAATCCTTTTTTAAAAATTCAGTTTAAGTGAAGGTTTCTGGTACTTATAATCTAAAAATTCCTTGTTAATATACTCTAGAAAGGGTAAGAATATATATATATATAAATAATGTTGAGGACTAGACCAGAAAGGGGGCACTAAAACCAACCTTTCCTCACCTAACCCCACTGCTCATCCATCTCCCTGCCCAAGGCCTGGCCTGCTGCTCTTAGGTGAGTGCTCCCAGCCTGCTTCAGAGACAGAATCCCTAAGAAGGAACCCCGCCTGTGCCTCCCACTATGCTCAAAGGTGTTTACAGGCTGTTGGAGAAAGCAACTGAGAATGGCACTTAAATGGCAGTTTGGCAAGGGGAAAAGGGAAAGTATGCTCTGACCTGGGGAATCAAGGGTGCAGTTTAGGAGAATGAGATCATGTAAGGGAGGAAGAGAGAAAGGAGAAGAGGAGTGAACTCTGACAAGCGGACTCTGAATCTCACAATTCAGAATTGATGCTTTATCTGAGACCAGAATGTTGAAATATTAAAAACTTCCAAAACACAAGTGGAAAGGCAGCAGGGAGTGGAGAGAAGGGTTAGGTATGTCCTATTAGGCAGGCGCATCTTGGTTGCTTTTGGTGACGTGTGCAGATTCTGCAGGGGAGATGTTACGTAATAATGAATCTGTTTTCTTCCTGGTGGTCTTGCGTAGTGGCACTTTAGAAATGATAGAAAAGTCTCCATTACGTTTATAATATGCTGAGACTTGAACCACATGTTTCATGCAACCATGTGAACCCTGCAGAATCAGTTGCTGGGTGAAGTTGAGCATGTATTCAGAACATGTGAGGGGATGTTTTGTGTCTCACTGTACTAATTTTACTACATATAGGCCTCATCTCTCCCTTACCTCCAGGGTTTTTAAAAAAGTCTACCTCCTGTACACATAATGGTGCTCTGCTTCCAAGAGCCGTTTGTTGTAACCCTGTGGTAGTCATTAGGGCTGTTTGCCAAATATTTGGGGCTTCCAGGCACATGGGAGAATTGCATTTTCCCTCTTACTTTGAACTTAGGCATGGCCATGCGATCTATTTTGGCTAACAAAATGTGAGTGGAAATAATGTGGTGGAAGCATTAAAATCCAGTGTGCAATTTGCATGCTCTTTTTTTAACCTCTGGCATGGTGACAATCAACAGTTGGAATGGTGGCTACTCCATCAGTCTGAGTCCCCGAGTGACTCTGATGAGCAGAGCAATCCCACTGCTCCACCCAACCCCAATAGACTTGCAGCGTAAGCAAGAAATAAACCTTTGCTGTTTTTAGGCATTGAGATTTCTGGATTGTTTGTTAGTGCAACAGAACCTAATCCATCCTGATTTATATAAAACTAAAAATATTCTAGCAACTGTATTTGAAATTCTGATGAATCAGATGTGCTCCTTAACCTACAGTTGCTCACCATTTTGAGAAATGATGTGAAGAAAAATTATAGAAGGTAACACTTAAAATATTAGTTAAAAACTTTAAAATATTTTGTAATTTACTCTTAATTTCCTTATCTCTGATATAGCTGTTTTTTGTTAATACAATTCATGATGTATACGTGTAGATATATTCGTGATTTTTATATAGTTATAATTATATGGGATATACTTTGGGGGATTTTACTGTCTTATTTAAGATTATTGACAAATACTTGCCATGTTTTTACATTAGTCATCACTGTTATAATGGATATGTAAGATTAAATTAATTTTGATTCTACTAGATTCTTTTGGCAGCAAGTTACAGAAAAATTCAACTCAAACTGGCATAAGAAAGTTTAATATTTCACGTGTGTGGAGTATTTCACATAGAATGGAAGTTGAGGCTCTGGACTGATTGATTTGGTAGTGAAACGTTGTCATCAAGGACCCACATTTTTCCATTTCTCTGGCACACACTCCTTGGTGTGTCTGAAGATGGCTGCAACAGCTTCCGGGACCACATCCAGCACGGTGCCCAGAGTCAGAAGGTGAATGGTTTCTTCTTGTTTCTTTTTTTTGGGAGGGAAAGACTTTCCCCAAAACTCCTGGGAAAACTTTTCTTCTTATCGTAGTGGCCAGAATTGAGTCATGTGGCATTTACAAGCGAATCACTGGCCGGGGATAGAATTATTATGGTCCATGTGGGCCACAGTGTCTCCTATGGACTTCCATCATTAGATAACCAATCTTTCATTGTTGAATGTTCAGGCTGTTTCCTGTTTTCACTAGTATAAATGATGCTTCTGGAAACAATTTGGTGTATGTCATTTCTACTCTCCCACTCTTTTCAAGTTTTCCCAAAGAAGGAATTGCTGGGTCAAAGGGAATAAATATTTTTACTATCCTTCCTACGTATTACTAAAATATTCTTCAATCTGTTAAGGACTGTACCATGGTACAGTGTGCCCAGCCTTTGTAAATAATATTGTGTTTTATCTCTAGAACATGCTGTAGAGTAGTAACTTGTTATTAGTTTGACTTACAGTTCCTTAATTACCAGTGAGGCTGAACATTTTCCATAGTTTATGCTTACTGAAATGTGTTCCCTCAGAAGGTAGCCCTCCCTGGCACAAGGGTTGGAAATGTTGAAGTCTCAGTCCCCCAAGTACACTGGGCATCTAGCTCTGTCTGACACAGCAATGTTGGAACTAGGAATTGACTCAACATAAAGGAAATACAAATTATCCAGAGACTCAAACGATCCAGATGGAACCCAAGGGAGAGCCTTCGCAGGGAAATGTCACCAAGGCTCTAGGCCAAATGAAAAGAACTGCAGCCCTTGGAACAGAATCCTTGGAGAGCTCTTAAACACAAATTATTTTTATTACCACATGAAATTATTGAATTAGAAGCATCAAAAAAATTTAAAACGATATTCACATTTAAAAACTTTGAAGAATGGCCTTATCCTTAATAGAATATCTCTAAAGAAAATAAAATGGGATAGAGGGCTGTCTGTACCTGGATTTAGCATAAGTTTTTTGGGGGGGGATTTTTTTTATTGAGGATACATTGGTTTATAACAATATAAAAATTTCAGGTGCACATTAGTATATTATTATATTTCAAGCTCTGTGTAGACTGTGTCATGTTCACCACTAAAAGTCTAGTTTCCATAAGTCACCATAGTATGTGCCCTTTTACCCCTTTAGCCCTTCCCCCACCCCTTCCCATTTTGTAACCACCAATCTGTTTTCCATATCTATGGGTTTGTTTATCTTCCACATATGAGTGAAGTCATACAGTAATTGTCTTTCTCTGTCTCACTTATTTTGCTTAGCATATACCCTCAAGGTTCATCTGTGTTGTCACAAATGGCAAGATTTCATCATTTTTATGGCTGAATAGTAACCCATTGTGTGTATATACCACATCTTCTTTATCTATTCATCTGCTAATGGGTGCTTAGGTTGCTTCCAAGTCTTGGCTATTGCGAATAGTAGCATGAGTTTTGATTTAATAGCAGACTCATCTCCCTTCATTGAAGAAAAATAATCTTTGGTGGTAGTTTTGTTTTAAATGACACAGTTGTCTTTTTCACCAGTTTGTTGCTTCCCAAATATCTTGATTACATAATATCAAGTAGGCTTCAAAGATGTTTATGTTATTATTTACTATAGGTTGCTATAGGAGGCTCGGAGGGTGTCTATGAACTCCTTGACGTTGTTTGCAAAATACTGTGTGCAAGTGCATTTCTCACGAGAGAGGGCTCGTGGCTTTCAGGAGACCATCAGAAGGGCCCACAGTTGTCCTGCCTGCAGTTTTCATCCAATTTCATTTTTTACTACTGCTCTCTTCTACCTTCTCTGTAGTTTGCTTCCTTTCTATTATTTTTCACTCAATTTCACTGAAAAACCAGGGTTTTGGCTTGGGCTGCCCTACTTAGGGTTTCATCTCTCTGCTAATTTAAACACTTTATGTGGTTCCTTTTTCTTTATATGGGATGGTCAGGGAACAGGATTTTCTGATTAATATGTTACTCTGAATGTCTAATTTTTAAAACATGTGCTAAAACATATTCTAGTGTATTATACATTATTTATTGATTCTTTGGTTTGAAAGTCACTTCAGGATCTTTTGTTGTCTCATATCAACATTGTAAACATTACTTTTCATTCTGTGTAACAGTAAATAAAAGATCACGTGTGCTTTCTTGAGTTTTCTTTGGGCTCTTTGCATTTGTAAAGTGCAGCAAAATTATGGAGTGCTTCCAATGCCTCAAAGGAGGTAGACCTGTCTTGTCTGTCCCTTGTCAGCTCAGCTGCATCATTCAGGCTTAAAAATTATATAATTTACATCATGCATTTTCCTTAGTCCTAAAAAGCCTCCACATATGTAAAGAAGTTCTTGGTGAGTTCAGAGACTATAGAATTTTGGATATTTGCTCCAATAACATAACCTCAGGAGTATATTTTTCTCTATTCTGATGGAAAATGACAAAGAATACCATAAAGTATACAAGTAGATCTTGTGTTTTAGAAACAAGTAGATATAAGTGAAAAAGCTATTTAAGAAAAATAATACTTTGTCAAAAGATAGGGTCAGAAATACAAGGGCTGTAATAACACCTGAAAGGTGGACAGGATTCCAACGAGCATCAACAAAGTATAGTGCAAATGGGACCCACCTCCTTTATTTTTAAAGATACAATCATTCAGGGGACAGAAACAAGGTTCAATGTTGTTGCCAGATAGGTAACACACGATCCCTAATGGAAGACCCCATCTGGGTGGAACACGGAGAGGCAACAAAGGGGCCGAGGTTTTCACATTGTATGGAAATCCAAGACTGAGCGCTTGAGAACTTCTTGGGAAGACCCTGTGCAGAGATGGGCTATAGATTCTGGAATGCCTGCGCCTTCTCGCCTGCTGGGAGACCAGGGCAGGGACCACTCTCTTAGCGATGTTTGTGAAGTGATAGTTGAGGTTTTAGTGGTTGTGGCAGTGGGTGACTTAATGCCTTGCTCTGATCCCCGCTGGTACCAAGGAGGGGAAGACCACCCTGACCTGGAGTTTGGGGAATTCGTGGTGCACTGGGCTAGTTTCTTCACCCCTGGGACACATTCAGGACTGTATCTGGTTTAGAAGAGCAGCAAATCAGGAGTGTGTGTGCGCGAGCGGGTGCGTGTGTGTGTGCACATGCGCTTTAGTTCCACAGTGCAGGTAGGTATTGGTAACAAAATTGTGCATTTGGGGAATTTTGTTTCTGGAATCCACCTTTCCACACAGGCAAAATCACTCTGAATTTAATTATTTTCTCTCCCCATTCACGTTGTTTGTCCTGTTTCTACTTAATACATATAATGGTCTTTTGTTCATATTTGCTTTTCCACATTTATCTCTCCTTTTCTTTGAATTCCTTCCTATCATCATCTATTTCTCTCTTCTTTCTTTTTTCCCTCTTCTTCGACACTCTCTTTCTTCCTCTGATCAATTCAGTGAAGCCTGTTTTAGTGCTGTTTACCACCACCGCACTGATATAGGGTCTCTTTTTTTGCAATTAAGAGAGTTGAAGATTGTACTTAAAAATCCCTCTCCCTGCATTGCCAGGAAAGATGGATGGGTTTTAAGTAGCTGGGAAGATGCTTCCTTATGGAGTAGGGCAAAAGCGAAGGCATTTGCATATAAATGACTTTTAATAAATACCCTTGGCACAATTGTCTATTTACAACTTACTTTTGAAATCTGAGAGGAGATAAAATGAAGAAACTAAACTTGCATTGGAATTTTGGTAGGTGGAAATATGGTCAGACCCTGAAAAGTTTTAGGCACTACAAGCCAGTGCATGAAGTATAAGAATATGAGGAAAAATTCTAGAAATTTCTCAAAGTGCTGAATGCAGGGAACAAGAGGAAATTGGCTTCCAAGCAGTCTGAATAAGACTGTGTTTACAGCTGAGAACGTAAACAAGGAAACCAAGCACAGGGCTCACAGCATGAGCGCGACATCGTGTTTTTGTTACAGGGACTGAAAACTATGCATAAAAATTGGAAGATTATTTGGTATTTAAAAACAAATGTGAACTTAGTTACAAACCTCTAAAGATGCATTTAATTTTACAATTCCTCTTAACTCTGGCATCTTGTCTCAGGTATTTACTCTTTAGCCAGCCATGCCTAATTTTTGACCTGTCAGGCCCTCTGCTGACTCAAGAAAGTAAAAAGATACTTAGGTCAAACTAGAAAGATATCACAACATTGCTAGAATGTTACGGGCCCAAAGGGAGAAGGCTGATTCTGACAGCAGGGATTATAAATGTTTTAAAGTAATTAAAACCTGACTTGCCTTACTTGATGTATGCCATTTTCAAAATGTCTAATTGTTTGCACAATTTAAAATAAGGGGAAAAAACATGGCAACTTTACTGAGCCAAGAGAGAGTTGTTTGAAATGGTTCAAGTTATGTTTAGATTCATGGAGGGGAATTTGAAAGCGCTCTGAGGCTGCTATAAAGGATATTTTTTCAGATGATTAAATGCAAATATTGTTTAAAAATGCTTAAGAAAATGATTTCAGAATAAGCAGGAAATAAAAAAAGATAGGGTGGAGAGCACAGAGGTGAAGGAGGGGATTGTTTGAGAGAGATTTCTCTTCCTGCCGTGACCCAGTCTTGATCTCCCAGGATCTGAAGAGTCTTTGTTCTGCTGGAACGCACTGGCAGGAAGGGAGATGAGGATGCTGAGGCAGCAGAGTGAATGCCTGGCCAAGAAGTGCCTGGGGTGCTCCCTCATCACTTTCCTCTCCAAGCTGGCAGGCAATGCCTACTTCCCCTAGGATGCCTGAGGTTTTGGAATTCACTCATTTGTACAGAGCCCTGAGCAAGTATGGGAGACCTGTCCTGACCTCCATGCATCTCCTTTCAAGTATTTGATACTAAAACCAACACCACAATGCCCACACGAAAAGGCCAGCTGGAAACCACAGTTCTGATACATCCTTTCCTCCTATCAGTTTGAATTTGGCTTATGTATGGATTACATTACGTATGAACAAAGTGGAGACTTACTTTAGTCGCTGCCTTCTACAGCTGATGCTGGGCTACTTTGCATGTTGGATACTGGTGGATGAATTTGGAGACATCAAAGGCTCTTGTGGCTTAAAAAGTGCAATGCTGAGGGAAGTGACTCCAGGTTTCCTGAAGACTGGAAGCTGAAATATCTGTTAGCAAACGTTGGGGCAACCGTTCTCTATGGTGTTGCTGCTGCGGTTGAGGTGGGACCTGGTGCAACGTCCATTTATTCCTCAACTTTTCTGTTTTGGATCTAACATGAGTTCACACAGGGGAAAACAAGCCCTGAATTGGAGGAAGTTTCAGGAGCTTCAGGGAATTCTGTTTCCCATGGGTTTAAATCGTCGACTTGCTGACAAGAATGTTTTATCAAGACAAGCGTTCTCTTTCAGTTCTGGGTTTAGATCCAACTTAAAGAGATTCAGGACTGGAATTGTATTTAGCATTGGCAAGGGAGAAAAGGCGTAGGAAAGGACTTCTAAAGGCTTCTTGGACATCAAATGGCTATTTCACAACAACTTTGTGATGAGTTAAGTGTAAATGAATCAGAAACATACGGACCAAATTTCCTTTGAAATTCACATGGGTTTAAGAAATTAAGGCAAAAAAGTTCTTGGCAAAGAGTATTTTGGGATTTGCCAAATTCAAACCATTTAAGAAAGAGTTGGAGACTCTCTTGATGGACCCTAGAATGCCGCTGGCCTCCATCTTGGTTCCTTTGTCTTTTCTGTCCATTCGTCAAGGTGCCATGCAACCTGGAAAGCTTCAGGTTGGCCAAAAGTCAAGTGTACGGGAGGTCCTCCAGTGCTTTCTGGGTCTGCTGGGAGGACCAAAGCCATGATATGGAGCCAGCAGCAGAGACCTGAACTTGATTTTGGAGTCAGAGGAGCCAGCTGTTTGGATCCTATCCACATGGGTGCTGCCTTGGAGAGGGGGATCTCGTCACGGCTGCTTCAGGAAATCGTGTAGTTGAGGAGAGGTTTTTCAACTCTTGTGGGAATGATTTGGCTACTCAGTGGGGAGCATCTACTCTGGAGGCAGGGAGAAATGTTGGGTGGAAGAACTGACTTCTTTCTGTGGACTCAATCTCACTCCCTCTGCCAAAGAGAGAACCTTTCCAGGGCAGAGACTCTGTGGTGTTATTTGTTTACTGTGCACAGACTTTCCCATGGGAGATGTCTGTAATAGTTGCTGTACTGAATTGAGAATGAATTACAGAGAAAATGGTTGCAAAATTACAAAGCAATTTTTTTGGTGAGAATCAGGAAATGTCATCAGAGGAAAGGGTCATTTCAGCAATGCTTTGGGATTTGGAAATCACTTACTTGTTGTAAAGATGTTTTCACTGGAGTGGAATTTGTTCAAATGGAATTTAACCTGGAAAATGGGCAAAAGGATTGGAGAGTGGCACTTTTTGTAAGAGGAATGGCATGTAGGTGGGTAGCAATATATAATATCCAGCAGGGGAAGAGCAGTAAAGGGGAGGACAATACAGAGAGAAGCTAGAAGTCCACAATTTAGAAATGTTACAGTACCAAGCCATCCTGTTCCTTGAACCACACATCTGCTTGCCAGTGTCACATTTACTGTGCAAGGAAAATTGACACCCTCTTGGCACCCCAGGTCTAGCACATTCTCACAGAAGTGGTAACTGAAGTCAGATGAGCCAATTCTCTCCTCAAGGACATGAACATGATACCTGATTCATAGTAGATGCTCAATAAAATTTTGTCAAATGAATTCAAGTTGATGTTTTGTTGATGGCTGTTAGCAAATATTGAAGGAAGAAAAGGCAAAGTAGGCTGAGAATGAATGATCCAAGAGGAAGGCAACAGAACCCAAAAGAGTGAGAGGTCCCTAAAACAATAAGAGCAGGCCGTAATGTATACTAAAGAGACTCAGAAGGAGAGGAGAAGATGAGAAGCTATTTGATTTAGCTGCCTGAGACTATTTCCTAACTTTTTCAAAGGAGATTTCAGAAGAGAGAGAGATAAAACAAAAAAAACCAGGAGGAGAGAGTTTATGGTAGGGAAGTAGAGGCGGTGGATGGGGATACTGTGATGACCTGTACCACTGGTCTGTCCTCCATCGATTCATTGCAGCAAACATGTGATGAGCACCCACTGTGAGCCAGGCGAAGAGGGAAGCAAGTGGAAGCTGCCTTCAGGAAACTTGAGGTCTTTTAAGAGAGAAAGGACAGGCTCAAAAATGATGCCTATAAGCCGATTAAGATAAATGCTAGAAGGGTTGCACAAATTGCTCAAATCTGAGAAAGGAGGAGGTTCCTTCTGGCTAGCCTGAGGAAGAAGGTGATATCCGAGTTCCTTTCCATGCCCGGCCTCTTTACACACCCCGAGAGAGCTCCCAGCCTTCCCACCTTCAACAGGCCTCAGCTTCCCAGCCCAGCTGTACCGCGGCCAGCAGAATTCTGCTTGCCTCAGAATTCAAATAATTTCTCTTCCAATCCCAGGGTAGGTGCTAAGCAAAGCCAACTGAAGCCCCAGGCCAGGAACACATGAGCCCTCGTCTGTGGGAACACCACTTCTCAGAGAGGAGAAAGGACTGTCAGAGTGGAGCATCCCAGTGTGCATCCCCACCTCCTGCACGCCCCACCCTCAGTGATGTCATAGTGACCCTCAGGGCTAACTTGCAGTGAATTAATTCTCTGGATGTCTGTATCTCCCATGAATGTATGCGAGCTGTTTTCATTTCCTAAGAGAAAATCATAAGAAACCAGTTTTCATTAGTTCTGGTGTTTGCCTCTTCCGAGTGTTTCTTTTTGAAGGCAAAGACGGTCTGCTGTATATTTTCTTGACTGCTTTAAGGTCATCAGATTTGTAGGGTCCAGGGCCCTTCCTTTCAGTTTCTCTCCAACGCTAAGTGCTCTGAGGTGGCCTCATCCCTCATCTTAGCTCTCTTTTTCACTTTCCTAGTTCTTAGCCACTCAACCGTCCCTCCTCCATCCATCTAATTCAAAACAGTTTGGCCATCTAGATCTGTCCCAGGAGTTTCGGGGAGCCAAAGAATGGTAGATGACAGTCTGTCTTCAAGGAACCTCAGGGCTTCTCAGGATTCTGCCTCATCTCACTGAGTTTTACTGACTCCTTGGATCCCTGCCATTCACAACTGCTTGCTTTTTCCATAAGCCATCCTGTATAAAATAATGGAATTTCTGTAAAAAGAATTAAGCTGGGAAAGAAAAGACATTTTGGCAAAATTTGGAATATAGGCAATGTTTATTTTTTAGGAGTGTTTTATAGAGCTGAAGTCACTTGAGTAGTCTGAAAACATCAAAATATGTAATGCATTCACCAACTTGTTTTGCTCATAAAATTATCATATTTGATATATTCAATATAAAATATAGTTTATTCAGAAATAATTGAAATTAGCTAAGTTGAATTTACTTTTAAATGTTTTTAGTTTTTTTACAAAAGAAACTTTGAGTTGATGAGCTCTGAGGAATCTAACAGATCTACTTTTTGCCATATAGACAGGCACAACACTGGAGGACAATACCCCAAATATGCTAGAAGGATTCTTGGGAAACGTAAAAATAACAACAACAACAACATGAAAAATAAGTCTGCGTTTTCTTCCAAGTCTTTCTCCTGGGACCTTCTTTTTTCTAGTACTTTCCTTCGCTGTTTGTGGTTGTCTAATGCTCCTCAGACTTCTTTCTGTGTCCGACCTGATGGGCAGGTTGTTCTCTCTGCCACCCTAGATCTAACTGCTGGCTTCTTATGTCTTCCCTCATCCCCTGCTCTCTCAAGTCCTCTTTCCACGTGGGTTATTCTGAAGTGTTTGAAGAAGGAAGTGCAGGCATGGATTCTTTTGGTTTTGCAGCTATTCTCCATGGTTGTGTGAGCTGCTCCATGTGTAGACAGACATCTTGGAGTATCTTGGGGAACACAGTTGCCATCTGTTAGCAAGCAGGCCTCTTTGGAGTCAGTCTGTGGTCGTTCCTCAGCCAAGATTCCCACTGACCAAGGAAGGGGTTGGGTTAAGGGGTCTTGGTCGATGGTTAGGAGTGCTTCTCTGTAACTAGATGGAAAGTTATTGAGGACAGATCTATTTTATTCATCTCTGTCCCTCCAGTATTTAACTTTGTACCCAGCACACAGCAGGTGAACAATATTTCATATTGTTCCAATGAATGAACAAAGAGTTTGAATAAAAAGGGCCTTTAGGGGGCTGGCCCAGTGGCATAGTGGTTAAGTTTGCACACTTCGCTTCAGCCGCCCAGGCAGCAGCCCGGGCAGCAGCCTGGGCGGTCACCTGGGGTTTGCAGGTTCAGATCCTGGGCACGGACCTACGCACCGCTCATCAAGCCATGCTGTAGTGCTGTCCCATATACAAAAATAGAGGAAGATGGGCACAGATGTTAGCTCAGGGCCAAACTTCCCTATCAAAAAAAAAGAAAGGGCCTTTAGTAATAGAGTATATATATATTATTTTGAATTTTAAAAATATTGCTATGGGGTATTTATACCAACTCCATAGTTATAAGCCTAGTAAAATGTTGCCATTGTATCTGGAAAGAAATAATGTCATAAAGTATTTAGTTGCTGACGTAGTTAAAAATAATCCACGAGAAGAACTTGAACTTGTTGGAGATTCATGTGGACGTAAAACATGATCCTGGAGATGTTCTTACTTTTAGCAAAAGTTTGGTTTTGCCAGAAAGTCTTTTTAATCAAGAAATTGCATAAGTTGTATTTCTTTACAAAATATTGTTTTGTTAATCTGAGTCCTCCAAGAAGCAGATGTGAAGACAGGATTAAACAGGAAAGGATTTTATTAAGGGAAGTGTCTGTGTGAGAGACAATGGGGGTGTGGGGTGGCTGGAGAAGGTTGGGAGACCACGACGCGATTCTGATCTGGAGCACAGATAGGAGGAAGAGAAGGCTGGGTGGAGCATCCTGGACTGTGGTGCAGTCTAAGGAAGTTTCGGGAAAACTGTCCAGAGTCCTCTGGCCAAAGTGGGCTGTCAGAGAAGTCCTGAGTCCCCCAGGAATGGGATTGTCTTAGCAAGCCTGCCCTGTCGGTCATTGGCTGGGAGCAGCTGGTGGAAGTGTAGCGTGTGGTCAGTTACACAGGCTGCCGCTCACAGCTGTACTTTGATTTGTCTGAAACGCCCAGGAATAGCACTATGTAAGGAAACATCTTTCTTTTTACACTGGAAGTCAGATTCATTGATAATACTAGGAAATTGCCTTACATTATAGTATAAGGTATACACTTTTATGTATATCTCAAGCAAACATTTTAGCAGCCTGTTGATATTGATAGGACAATGTAGCACACTGGCGTTACTTTCCAAATCCTATTCCCTCCTTCTCCCTTTGTACTGGAATCCCTGGCTTGTAACTAAGTCCATAACTATCCAGAATAAGAATTGATTTCCCAGTCTGCCTTGTAGTAGGTGTGAATGTGACTAGCTTCTGACGAATGAAAGTGGAAATATTGTGTACAACTCACAGAAAATGTGTGAAAAGGAAGTAGCGCAACTTCTTCCTGTTGGCTGGAATACAGATGTGATAGTTGGAGTTTGAGCAACCATATTGAACCTGGAGGTAGAAATCTCATGCTGAAAATGACAGAGCAACAATGTAGAAGGAGCCTGGATCCCTGATTCCGTGGGGTAACATACCAGCCCTGTATTGCCCACTTCCAGACTTCTTTCATGAATAAATGAAATAAACTTCTGTCTTTTTAAAGTCACTCTTATTTTTGGTTTTATATCACCCAGAACTAAATCTAATTTTACTATTATAGGCAGCTCTTTCTGAAATTGGACCCAGAGAGACTAAACTGACACACTCCTTATGACACAAATAGTAAGTGGTCAAGTTGGGGTTTTAACCAGTTCTCCAGACTTTTAGGTTGAAAGTCCTTGGAATTAAATTTGAAATTTAACTAAATTAAGTGTAATTGTGCCACAATTATCTAAGCACTACTGAACATTTCAGGAGAGGTCTTCTCTCTTAGCCTAAACTTCTTTGTCTGTAAAATGGAGAGAAACAAACCCAACATTATAGGGTTTCTGAATTATTTCCATGAGATAATATGAGATAATAACATATATAAAAGTGCTTTGTAATCTCCAAGTTCTCAGAATGAAAAGCCATTTTATCATCATCAATTTTCTGACTCCAGATTCAAACAACAGAAACAAAAAGTATATATTCCTTCATAGAAGGTGGGACTGAGCCCAAGAAGCTTCAGGCCAAGTCTTAACCAGATTATTAAGTGGTAGACTAGAGGATGAGGGAGAAGAAGAATTTATCACTTCAATAGATGATATTTCATATTTCCCACTAATTGTTTCCATGTCTTATTGTCTCAACTGCATCGTAAGCTTCTTAGAAGACAGAACTTCTCCTTGTCCTTTTGTGCGCCCTTCATTTACTGTGCTTGGTGAATATTTGTTGGTTAATTGGTTGGTTGCTTGATAATTACTGTGTATATTACTCCTTGCGGTTTAAAAAAACTCTGAGATCCACTAACACTACCATTTTTAAATCACGTTCTTTTAAATTCTTGACCTCACCTTTTATTTTTCCTGACTTAAATATGGCAAAATATATAACAATTGTTTAAATTTCCAAATCTATGGTTCATTTCTTTAGGTTTTTGAGCCAAACTCCCCTCTTCATAAATTTTACTTTAACTCATAATCTTGATTCTAACTATAAAATATGGGGACAATTCTAAAACCTTTTTTTCCTGAAATTAATTCAGAATAAATTATTTAGCTTGTTTGTAAAATTCATAGCTCAGAACCATTTTTACATGAATCTATAACATTCCATTTGGTGATAATGATTAAACATAGTGAAGTAATGGAAATTTTGTTATGGAATATTTGGTTGTACAGATCTTCCTCGACTTACGATGAGGTTACGTCCAGATAAACCCATCATAAGTTGAAAATATCTTAAGTCAAAAATGTGTTTAATATACCTAACCTGCCGAACATCATAGCTTAGCCTAGCCTACCTTACACATGCTCAAAACAGTTACAATAGCCTACAGTCAGCAGAAGTGTCTAACACAAAAGTGTTGATTATCTCATGTAATTTATTGACTATTGTACTTAAGGTACAATAGTCCTTAGGGTGGTTGTCTGGGTACAGCATGGTTGTAAGCGTGTCTGTTGTTTACCCTCCTGATCACGGGGCTGACTGGGAGCTGCAGCTCACTGCCGCTGCCCAGCATCACAACAGAGTATCATATGGCATATCGCTAGCCCGGGAAAAGATCACAACTCGAAATTCAAAGTACAGTCCTACTGAGTGTTATTGCTTTCGCCCCATCGTAAAGTCAAAATCCTCAGTCAGGGACCATCTTTCCCACAATTCTCAATGAATGAATTAGAATTAGGGTGAAGGAGCAAGAAGTCATAGGGTCGTCGTCTCACTAAGGCTTGAACAAATGGCCCTGCACTCTCAGGCCACTCTTTGTGAAGTAAGAGACTTACTTTAGAGGACAGGGGTTTAAGCTTCCCCCTTTATATACTTATATAAAAGAAAGGTAAGCCTGCCCTGCCTATTGCAAATGAGATCATATTGCATGAATGTGTTTGATTGCTATATTACATTCCGTTCCACAAGGTCATAGCAAATATATAAAATTGTTACAGAAATATAAAAAGACAATCACATATATGAGCTAATTCATATAACAGCCCCTTTAGACATAGTGGCCACATGAGTTGGCATTAAATATTTGAACAACAAATCCCAGGAATGGTGGGTAAACAGACAGGAATGACAGCTATTGTGCTTAGATATTTAGCAATATTCACAAAAATTTTAGATTTCTGAACACTGAACTTTTTTGGATGTTTAGATGGAAGCATTTTAGGGATGATCAACACCATTTAAGGTCGCTCTAAATATATTCATAGCCACAGAGTGCCCCTTACTGCAACACAGTAATGTAACCAAAATGGACAGGTTATGACCGGTAGAGGCAGGGTGGTGTGGCGGTAGCAGTCAAAAGTCCCAGGTTAGCCTCAGCTTAGCCACTAACTAGCGATGGAACCTTGCACAAGTAACTTGACCTTCCTGAACATCAGTTTCCTTCTGTGTAAAATAAAAGGTTTGATTTTGCCCTTCTGAATCTATATTCACCTTCCAACTCGAATATCCCATATTCTACTGCCATTTATGCGACACAGAGTTGAAATACAAGACATATGATTCCAAAACGAATGGTTGCTCATGGAGCTGAAATTTTGATGCATTTGCATTGAGGAAACACTGCACAGGGGAAACGTTAAGTGGGGGAAAAGGTGACATCACATTTGGGCTGGGGGCTGACTTTTAAAATAGCGGAATGGAGGGTGCAGAGATTCGGTTCCTTAACTCTGTGCAAGTTTGGAGTCACCACTGCCATGTATCCACGATTCAGATGAAATCTGAAACAATTATTAGATATTTTCTAACTACCCAGGGGTTTGTAATTGTGTTTGACAAAACACATGGTTGACATCACATTTTTCAACTTTTATCCAGATGTTAGGTGTCATATAAGCCCAGCCAAAGGCGGTCCATACTTCACCAAGGTAATTCCAAGTGATGAAAAAAATCAGTTCCTTTAGTTGCCACAGAGAATATTAAAAAACCAAATCACTGACTCGACCTTGACATTAGCATGGTTGAGTTCAGCCAAACTGAACTGTGTTTTATGGCCTAACTGGGTGATTATTGGTTAAGACCCTTCCCTTTGCTGTTTATGCTATCAGTCTGCTTTTTATTTTTTTAAAAATATGTCCCACCCCCTTCACTTTCAGCAGACAACCTCACTCTCTGGTTTAGGACTCTTTTTAGCAAATGACAGAAAACCCAGCCCAAACTGGCTTAAGAAAAAGTGGAAATCATTGGTTAAACTAATTGAAAAGTCCAGGAAAATATGTGGCTTCAAATGAAGCTCAGAGCAGGAGCTTGATCCATATCATCAGGACCTGTTTTTCTCTGTCTCTCTCTTCAGCTCCATTCCTTCTGATTTAACTCTGTTCTCAGAAAGGCTTTTCCTGCCATGGGACCAAGATAACCTGTATCCTCTCTGCTTGAAGCCCTGTGGGAAAGTTTACCTGCCTTTTAACCAGAAGCCTCAGCAAATGTCCCATCACATCTTATTATCTGTAGTTGCAACACAAGCCTGGACCAATCACTATAGACAGTGGAATGTGACGTTCTGATTGGGTTAGGACTGAATCATGTGCTCCACTCCAGAGTCACAGGGTGGAGAATGGAAACTGGTGATTCCCCAAGAGAAATCAAGGTTTGGTTATCAAAAGAAGGTGGCATGGATGCTGGGTGGCCAAAACCAGATGTTCTCTGCTCTTGGAACCTGCTTCATCAAGACAAGTGGAACCTCTTTCAACTTCCCAGCTCACTTACTTTTCTTGCCCTGGTCTTAGAAGAATAGAATACCCTTCCTCCTCTTTATGGCCAATCCATCTACTAGTAGACTTTACTCCTTCCGTCTAGTCCAGGATCTGACTTTGTCAGTCATGGTTAGTATTTCACATATCTTTACTTTCTCTCTTTCTACTGGCTCTTGCCTTAGTTTATAAACATCCTCAGCTCTATCTTATCATAAAACACACACACACACACACACACACACACGCTCATTATTTTGACACATCTCACCTTTCAGCTGCCATCTAATATGTTGCCTCTCCTTCTCATAAGGATTTGTTTCCCTCAAAAAATGTGTCTATGTTCCTTGTCTCTACTTTTCTCACATATCACTCACTCTCAGCCTGCTGTCTCTATACCTCTATGACACTATACTTTCTATATTAGCAAAGGTTTGTTCATGACAACAGGCCTTGTTGTGAGTATTTTTGAGTGGGAAGACATTTAATATAGGGACTTAGAGGCTTTTGCTTTGGGAGGCAGAGTTTAAGGAAGCCACTGCTAGCTTCACAAAACTGTAGTAAAACACAGCCAAAAACTCTGCTGCTGGCAGCAACGAAGAGAATGATTTCAGGACAATGCCCAGAAGCCTCTGGTAAGTCTCCAAGGCCACTACCTACCGATGCTCAAGCACATGCCCTCAGGAAGCCACATCTCCTTTTCCTCTGCCTTCTAATTCTCATATGAGCACCTTCTATTTACAGAATCTAAATGGACCGTTACTGTCAAGGGAATTGGAGAGATTTGGTTTCTAGGCTTTCAGCCCCTGCAGTATAAGGGAGAGCCTAGAAGGGTGACACTAGTTCTGAATATTAATAGGCTATATCTGACACATGATCACACACAGACATTTTGTTCTCCTCTCTCCCTTAAATCTTTTTGCAGAGACTTCTGTCCTTGAGCTGCTACCTGCTCACACGGGGAACACCCCTGTGTTATCTCGTATACTGTCATCATTCTAGTCGCCTGCAGGCTGCTGATGCCTTAGTCTGTAACTCCTCCACAGATTTCTTCATGAATTTCATGTTAGTACTACCCTCTGCTGGACCTTTCCATCTGATTCACCCATAAGGACCACAAACTCAACTCATTTAAAAATGAAATCTTTATTTTGCTCCCAAACCTTCTCTTCCTCCAGATTCTCTGTCTCCTTTGACCACATATTCAATCAACCACTAAATCTAATTTTTAACGTCTTTCCTATCTTCCCCCCCATCCCTACTCTACTCTCCCGGCTCAATGGCTCATTACCTTTTACCTGGGCCACCACAGCCTCCTACCTGAATTGCCTGCTTCCTACCTCACCCACCTGGAATCTGTCCTTTAGAGTCTCTGAAAGGATGGCTCTGAAACACAAATCTGCAATGATTCTCTTTTGCTCTGAACCCTTGTCTGGGTATTGTAAGCTAGAAAAAGGGAGCAATAATTCATCAGACAACTCTTAATAATTCATTAAATAAAGTAGACAGATGGGCTGCAAGTATTTGTGAAAGACCAAATGAAGTTGATAATTGGAACAGGGAGAGAAAAAATTGTATTTCAGATGCTCTAATTCTAATTACCCAGAATGAATGTTCCAGTGTATATTTGAGGTTTTAGAAGGGGAAAACCTGATGAAGAATCCAATCTTTTATGCTCTAGTTTTTAGTATGAAGTTTATTAGACAGTCTGTCTAAGTTTGCAGGCCTTGTATTGGTTTTCTTGTGTATTCCTAGTTTATTTATTTTCAGTGTGTGGACCTCAGTGTGTGGTCTCTTTAGATACCAGATACAATACGATGTGTGGGAAGAAGATGGTCAGAAAAAGACAGAGAGACTAAGAGGGAAATACAACTCTGCTACATAAAACAGAAGAAAGAAAAAAATCCCCTAGAAAGGAACAATATCCACCTGCCTTCTGCTACCCCAAAATGCCTTTGATTAACCTGAATCATAACCCTCATTGATAGTGGTGTTCTGGATGCTTCCTTAGTCTGGGCCAGTTGGAGTCTGTAAACAGAAAAGGTACAAGTAATATTGTCTAAATGTCACTTGGAGGGCAGGAGTGCAGAGGCGGGAAATGCTGGTAAAGTAACTTTCTCTCCCGAAAGTAGGGTTGTTCCCACATCTGAATGCCAAAACGGGGCAGTGATCTCTGTGACTGTCAATCCTGCCTTGTTTCCTAGAGAGAAGACTTTCTTCAGTGTTGGAGGGTTGGTATGGACCTAGGGCTGCTTCCTCTACTTTCTCTCTCTACATCTTTCCACATCCCTGCTCTCTCTCTACCTTTGTTTTCTATCATCAAAATTCACCCTTATCGCCCTCACCATTGACCATCATCATAATCATCATCATCATCATCTTCTTCTTCTTCTCCAACGCCATCATGAAATGGGTTATCTATTGTGAATCCTTTAAATTCTCACTCCATACTGGTATTTGAGTCATTATGAAAACCGATGGAAAGTGATATACGAAATAAGAGGAAATAAAAATGTTTAACATTTTAAGCAAAACTGTTGATGAATTTTTATACCAATTTAGGGATTAAATCTCCTATCGATTAATATTTTACCTCTAGAAGTGGAAGCATTGTATATAAGCAAAATTACAATCTCCCAGTGTATAGCAACTTATTAACATGTTTGTCTTGAGCCTAATTAAATGGTAAATACAGTCTCTCCTCACTTACAAAAGAAATGGGAAAGGGAAAGTTGGACTTCTAATGCTGTTAACAATGACACTGATATTTACCTGTTCATAGGATCTTTTTTGAACACTAAAGCTCTCAGTCCATCCATGAATAAAGTCAGCGTTGCATAGTGGTTAAGACCCCAATCTCTGGAGTCTGACTGCTTAGGTTCAAATCTAGGCTTTTCCAGTTACCAGATGAATGAATTTGACAAGTTTTTTTAACCGCTCTGTGCTGCCATTGTTTTCTCTCTAAAATGAGAATAGTGTAGTTCATAACTGGTGGGGCCATTGTGAGGATTATGTGAGTTGATATAAATATAGTATTTAGAGCCACTCCACTGGCATATAAGACTTACGCATAAGACATATTTTAAAAATATGTAATTGAAGACCAGCCTAAGAACTAGTTTTAAATTACCTTATTTATAGTTTCGGGGCATTTTTTTTTAAGTTCCTGTAGTGGACTTTTCCTGTCCAAAAGTGGAGTTGATACTTGTTCTGTAATGCTGATGCTGGAAGCTTCTTAGCAACCAGCACTTTTTTAGAAATGCTTTATAAAGTAGTCTGTCAGTTTGAAAGTCATTAGGTATTCCTCCTAGAAGTCAAAGACCACATTCGAAGCAAGTTATATGCATGTTTCCTAAAAGTGTTAATGTGCTAATCTGTTGGTTCCCTGATCTAGGCAAAATGCCATAGTGTTCCACGTGAGCAAAATACCATAGTTCTTGGAGATTTCATGTAAATATTACCCACTGTGTTCCACATTTCCAAGTGTTAGAATACTTCACCATTAAAGTCAACAAGCTGGAACTGGCATTGGGATCAGTAGAATGACTTCACTTCAAATTACACCCGCAAGTCCTTCTAATGAGGAAGAGCTAGCTGATTAGCCTAGTAATTCTTTCACTCTAGTAAAAATTTGGATACTGCATTATAACAATGAAACCATTACCTACAGGACATAAATTTTCTACTTTTCCCATGGGAAACATCTCTAAATATTTCTGGGGTTCATGGATAGTGCTGTTGAATATTAAGTAAAGGGAGAAGCCATCCCTTAGCCAGGGAGAGGGTACTTTTGATAGAAAGAGAATGAGACAGCAACTGCCAGAGATGAGGTAAAAAGCTACTCTGGTTATACTCAGGAAGGAGTGAGGTGGAGGGTCGGCTTTAACTGGACACGGAAGGATGCACCTTCCCCCTTTCATGGCTCATGAACTGTACTGTTACAAGCTGATGCCCTTCCCTCCTCAAAATGGTTTTGACCTTCAGACCTTAGCTGAAATCAGGAGATTCTCAAGCATTCGGATTTGTACAATTTCTCCAATTCACATTTCCAGTCTTAAACAAATGGTTGCAATTGCACATGCTCAAGTTTCTTCCTCTTTCTTGCTTTCGTCTTTTTTGGTTTGGCCTTCCTTTTTATTTTATCCGAAACAACTCACTTCTTAAAAATAATAATGATAATTCATGCATAATTGGGTTTACAAGGTATTCAGGGAGCACGACGCTACATGTTATGTGCGAGGGTTCACAATTGAGCCACAGGTTAGGGATTCAGACATGCCCATGTGCCCATTCCTGGCCAAGAGTTACTTCTGCTTCAAATGTACTGTAGCACTCTATAATCTGAAACTCACCATAAACGACACGCTTGCATTTCGCCCGAGGGCTTGTTCATAGGACTACCTTGTCTTGCTCTCTGCTCAGCAGGAAGCCTCCATGCTCTTTGAGGCCTCTTATGGTTATACTGTTTCACTACATTGCCAGTAGTGTCTGTTCCTCTGGGAGAGAGAATGTCACTAAGTGTCAGAAAAAAAGAGCTAAATCTATCATTTATGGTGTGTTGACCCTCAGTAGGTGCTTTACATAAATTATCTTGAGATTAGGGTTTAATGTTTCTATCTCCCTTAATCATCTACCTTATATTTGAGGTAAATGTTGAGGGGTGACCTGGTGGCATGAATCAAAGCTATGTACAAGCTATTGAATCATTGGTGCCAAAGGCTCATGTGAGCTGGGCCCAGCGTTCCCTTATTCTCTCCACATTATCTTGACTACTGATGATGTTTATTTAATATACCTTTCAATTATTATGCTTTATTCTGACTAAAAATCAATACATATTTTTCAAGAAAATTTGGACAATCCCCTAAAGCAAAAAGAAGAAAATAAAATCACTCATAATCTCAACAGTCAGAGACAATAACCTGGACCATTTGGTGTCTTTCCTTTCAGCGTTTCTTTTCTACATCCTGCTTTTGTAACCAAACTGAGTCTCTCAATTGTATGTGGTTTTGTCTCCTCGTTTTGTTCAGTTAGCATTCTTTCTGTGGTGAGAATCTGATGAAGACATCAAATACTCTTCAAAAACATGGTATTTAAAGACTACACATTTCTTGCCTCAAGGTTTGTAGTCTGATTCGGTTAGTCAATCCACAGTGATTCCGAGTCTCTCACTCTTAGGAACAATGCCGGGATAAAATTCCGTCCTTTTTAGCCTTTCAGCCTCACCTCAGGAGGAGGCAGCTTGGATGCTAAACCCAAGAAATAAGCGGCTCCAGAACACAGTATATACGTTGGTGTGTTCACGCTCCTTTGCCCCAGTGACTCGTGCAGTTGGAAAATGTAAGGACCCGGGTTTGCCCCAGTGATGAGGGCCCCACTCCACGCTCTCAGTTCCAGGTTGTCAAAGAACAAGGTCACATGAAGGCTTCATCCTCTGGGCCGCTCCGGCTGTCCCACCTCGTCTCCTGCCAGTCTCTCTGCCACACTTTGCCTGCCACCCCCCCCACCCCCGCACGCGTTCCTCTTCCTGACGTGTGCTTCTCTCCCTCCTCTTCCCCCGCCTTCTCCTTATTCTTTAAGTCTTTAAAATCTGTTCCTTAATGCTTTCTCCAGTTCTCCAGAGTTAGTGGATCCTTCCTCCGTGCTTCATAGAAATCGGTTCATCTCTCTTTTTAGTAATTCTAGGAGTGATTTTGTGGGTTCATGCTTCTATCTCCTTCACCATGGCGGTGATGGTGCTTGATTCACTGTATAATTTCAGTACCTAACTCTGTGCTTTACCCACAGTAGGCATCCCATAAATGTTGAATGGTTGGAAGATGGATAAATGAATGAATAAATGTTCTACTCTGAAGTTACAGGAACAGAATTATGCTATGTTTGCTCAATATAGTATTGTAAAATTAGGATTCCCACGTTAAATGGAAATGTACATTTGGGGGGTGTTTATAAATGCACACCCCAGAATAAATATTTTAGATGAGCTAAGTACATCCACAAAGATATTGAATAGTGTCCACCTCTCCAGCCTTATTTTCCATCTTCTCAGGGTTCATGTGCCAGCCTTCTCAGAATTCTTCCTCCTTACTACGCTTCCACCCACCAGAGAGCATTTGCATCTACTGGTCCCCCATTTAGAAATCTCATCCTTTTCTTCCTTACTATGTTAATTTCATCTTATCCTCAAATCTCCCACCCAGTGTTCACTTCCTGATCACTTTTCTGATCTCCATTAGCATTAGTAATGAAAATAACTGAGAGTGGCAGTAATCATAGCTAGCATTTATTAAGAACATACTATATGACAGGCACTGTCATGAGCGCTTATACATGCCCCACAACAACTCATGCAAATGAATGTTAATTGCATCTGTGATAAGCTCCATATCCCTAGCTCCTTACGTAGTGCCAGATGCAGTTTAGATAATCAATAAATATTTGTTGAATGAATGTATTTTTTTTTGTTTGATCCAATATTTCAGTCTGGTATTGATCGAGGCCGTGTTTCTGTTTCTCTGTAACTCTCAGAAGGGAATTTTAATAGCAATACTAGCATGTAATCTTTTAACTAGAGTTCTGTTTCTCACTGTGCCATCCATAATGATAGAGAATTGTGCATGGTAATGTGGAGACAACTGGTCTCATAGAGACATCCTTATTGACTATACACCCCATCTGGCCATGAAGTGTATTATTTCAGTCCCAGCAGCCTAATATCTGAGTAGTGATATAGCGCGTTGCTGCATATAATCCTGAAACAATATATTTTGTCATTTAAGAAAATGTTCCGCAACATGTTTTCCTTTTGGCCCAGTGGCAATTTATGTCATTCTCCAGGAATGTTTCTTTTGTATCCAAAGGCAAATTTAGCTTAGAGAAATGTTATCAGCAGTTCACCAAGAGGTTTAATTGGATGCTTTGAACGGCAGAAGAGGGGAAGCCCAAAAAATTCAGGTTAAATCTATTAAGCTGAACATCCTGGGTTTGGTTGGCTGCCAAAATACACCACGATAAGAATTTCAAAAGCTAATAATGGAGGAGATTAAATTGGTGTCCATTACAGATTTGTGGAAAGCTATTTCTTTGCATTAAGACTTAACAGCTGAACTGAATAAAGTACTCACCCTTCAATTTTGTTACATTTCACTATAATTGCCATTTTGGCCCATGAACCCAATTCTCTTCATGGTGTCTTGGCACCATTCCTTCATCAAAAAAAATAATGAAAATTCTAAGTAGCAAACTCTATGTAAGATCCTTCATTTCAATATGGGAAACAATGGACACCAAATAAACTGTGTTTAAAGATATAAGTTATTTGTGTTTTATAATTTTCATTGAAAATGAGATGTTGTTACTGCTTAACTCATTAACAAATCTCTTTGGGGGCTCTGTCTCTGTCTATCTACTGTATCTAAGTTCTGTGGTCAACCAAGTGGATGCTTGGCACAGTTATGTAGGTGGTCTACACAAAAACATTTTCCTGCAATATACAATTAATTGGGATGAATTTTGTTTCTCTTGGCACTTTATAATTTAACTTCAAAAATCTAGTGTATAACACATGCTCATCTAATTACAGAAGCATCAGAAATTTAACCATGGTCTCAGAACTTCGAATAATTTCCTAGGAAACAGCCATTGCACACAACTTGCTTGAACTAGAGTGTTCTAGGAGTTATCATGGGCTTGAAATCAGAAGATCTGGGGGTTTATTCCTTATGCTGGCAATTATTTTGGGCAATCTTGGGTTGATCACTTTCGTCTCCTTTTTCTAAAGTATGATGTATAATCTTTAAACTGCCTTCCTGCCAGGGCTGAGTGGAAGCAATAAGTGTCAATGATATCCAATTTTTTGCCTCCATGCACTATTTTATTAACTCTTCCCTCAGTACCACCGTTGCTGTCATGGAAAGATTTTTTCCCCTGCTTTACATACTATATTTTAAACCAATAATTAGTTTTCCCATTTTAACGGATCAAAGGCATATTTAATATAATTCCAGTAAAAACACAGTTATCTCAATGTTTTTTTTTTAATTATTTATTTATTTATTTTCCCCCAAAGCCCCAGTAGATAGTTGTATGTCATAGTTGCACGTCCTTCTAATTGCTGTATGTGGGACACGGCCTCAGCATAGCCGGAGAAGCGGTGCATGCCCGCCATCCGAACCCGGGCCACCAGCAGGGGAGCGCGTGCACTTAACTGCTAAGCCACGGTGCCGGCCCTATCTCAATATTTTAATCAGCCTGTAAAGTATTTCTCAAGTAAAGGTATGATTTCCATTCAATCTGATTAAGTATTTTAATAACTCGCAGAGAAAAACATTCAAATAACTAAAGAACTCACTGACATCCCTATCATTTCAGGGATGGGAAATGGTTGGGAACAGCTGAGCTAGGGAGAAAAGAGTGAGCCTTTGTCAATAGTGCAGGGAGTTTCCTTAAAGTCTCAATTCTGAAAATAAGTGCATTTTTCTTTCCTCAGTCTTAGCGGCAAGGGAAAATGTCACTAGAATGTAAGCTCCCCTCTGGGAGGGACTGTTCATTTCCCTTGGTAACCAAGGGCCCTGCAGCGTAGCTAGTGCAGAGTGGGCCCTTTTGTAATGGGAAATAAATGCTGAGGAATAAGAGGGGTGAGGTGTGGGGACGAAGTGGACAGGACACTAAGTTGAAATAGTCCATCAGAGTGGGTCGTCAGAAGCTTCCAGAGCTACCTGCTTTCCACCTGACTTCTGCGATCATGACGCCGCCGCCAGACCTGTTGGGGGCTAGCCATGAAGTTATAAGATCTCTCTGCAAAGTGTAGAGTGTCAGAGACTTCTTTTCAGCAATCTGATGTTGTGGGAAAAGTCTTTTAGAATCATTCTGACGTGGGATGAAATTCTGACTCCCACTGATTATGCCATCGAATTTGAATGCGTTACATAAGCTCTCTCTGCCTCACTTTCCTGGCTGTAACATGGGAATAAATACCTCATAGACTTAAAGTCAGATAAATGTTGAAAGTCTGTCACATCATAGGTATGTAACAAATATCATGTCTCCTCCCCATTCTTACCAACAGATTACATGGAATAGACTAGGCTACTGGTCTCAGGTCCTTTTTTCTCGGCTCTAACGTAAAACTAATAGCTACAAAAGAGATGATGAAGTTTTTGGCATCCCACTTAGAGCAGCTGTAAATGACTAAGTCTCCAAATAGCTAAAACAAGTTTATTGAATATTCAAGATGATTTTGCTTTTTTTTTTTTAAAGCAGCTCTTTGTACTACAATTCAATCAAAACCTTGGCAAGAGTTCAGAAGATTTGTTAGATCTCAGAAGAGCCAATGACAATCACCAACCCTTGCACAATAGCAGTAAGCCACCATCTTCCTCCCACCCCACATTTGTTATTCTTCAAGGTAGAGAGAAGTTTGCCACGTGCTGGGCTAAGCTACATCCAAGGCCCTTCTTAGGACAGTTCTCCACCAAGGCACTGTGGGATAGGGAGCGCCTCCCATTCACAAAGCTAAAGGATGGACATTTTACTACAATGCTGGTTAGATGCCAGACAAACAGAAACAAAAAATAAACACAGGGTTTCTTAGGCAAACAAGCCCTGTCTGGTTAGCATATGGCTTGACACAGAAACAACTGTCCTCCCCGTCCCTTCTACGGAGGGAGCAGCTCAGTGCCATCGGCTCTGCAGAAACCTCACTGACTCAGAAAAGGCAAAAATGTGGCCAGCGAAGAACACATTTTCAACAAGCTGAGCAAACACGGCTTTGACGTCAGGGAGGGAGTATATCACGGGTAACAAAGGAGATGTGCACACATGGGGATTTTGTGGTACCTGGGCGGCTGCCCAGAGCACTAAATCCTGGAGTTGAGAATCCCTTTGAAGACCCTTCACAACACTTGGGAATTTCAAAGAATATCATCATAACTCAAAAAACCCTCCAATGTCTTTTTACCTTGTTCTTCTTCCTCCGCATTGTGCTGGCTGTCCCCAGTGACAGACCGCAGCCTGGCCATCGCCTGGGGGAGGGGTGGGTTGCAGCAGACGTGAACATCTGGATCACCTGCTGCTAACCCATCAGCCCCAGCTTCCCTGTGGCTTTGGCTTCCACACGACATTTCTGGGGGTGGCCTCCTCTCGGAGTAACTGAATCTTTCGGAATAGGGGTTTCTAACTATTGATTAAAACATCCTGTAAAGTTCAGGTTGACCAGTAAACCACACTTCCTCCTCTTTGGGGGATGGAGTCTTCCTCATTTCCTTGTGTGTGAATAAGTGACTCTTGGATTGTCGTCCTCATAACCTACTTTTAAATGGAGACTACATAGCACTGGGTGTTGGGAGAACTAAGGGTGTCTTTTGCGTTCTCCTGTTATATGAGTCATTTCAGCAAAAGGCAGCTTTGATTCTCGCTCAGATTCTGCCTTCCCTCCGTGGGTTTTCAGCACAGTGACTCTGAATACAGAGGGAAATCCAATATCTACATAGTGACTTTCAACCCCATCCTGCCCTATTCCGTTCCCTTGTTTTTAATCATTAAATGGTGAGTATACAATGACACTGCACATCTGTTTCTGGTCTGGGAAGATCAGTAAGGACGGGGGTGATTGAGAGCTACATTAGGTAAAGCAATTACAAAGAAATGTTAAAAAGTGGAAGTGTACCATTTCCCCATTCTATCTACTACATCCAACATCTGGGAAAGGATGACGTGAATCTCGGTTGATGTGGTAGAGTGGGGGTGGTGATTTTTGGTGATGCATTAAATTTGAGCAAAAGGCACACTTTGCAATAACCTAGCTCTGAAGATTGCCTGCTGAGAGAGGTGTCTATGAGTGATCACAAAACCCATTGGCATCTGATGGCTGAGTTTGCCGCTATGTGACTTTGAATATGTGATTGCTTCTTTACGTTTTGTCTTTTAAAACAATCTAGTATTTTAGTTACAATTTGGCATTCCCCTTTGATGATATTCTTCTAAATGGGGTTCCAGTTATCTAAAAGGCTCCAGGTAATTTTTAAAAGCACCAGACGTTTCCAACAAGTAGCTTAAGCACTAGCAGAAACTGGCATAGTAATATTAAACCCAATGGAAAAGCAATTTTTAGTTTGAAGAATAAACGTATGTTGGGAATTGCAAAAGTCAAAGTCCTCCAAGCAAGGTTAAGTTGTTCTCTTAATACATTGAGTGTACATATTTAGAAGTCTGGCGATTTACAATCGGCCAGAGGACTATAACTTTCTCTTTCTGATTTGGTGTGTGTAAATTTGTAGTGCAAGTGTTTCATTTCTCTAGACATTTGCATTTAATTTGCTGCTGATTTTACTGTGAAAAAAAAGAAAAAAATTTAAAAGTTAAGGAAATCGTGCTCCATAATGAATGCATTACATTTTGAGGACTATGCTAATATTTTCAGTTGCATGTTGTAACAATGCTGTAGTCTCAGGGAAGTGTGTGCAAAACCCCGCTCAGAGCATCTATTTTGATCTTAAAGTATTTCCAAAGATTCATATAGTCAAAGAGCCCAATTCTTCCTGATAATATAATATTTTATCTTGATCTATGTCTTCTTTCATTATTTAAAAGTACTGTCTGTCACTTTCGACCTTAAATCTCATGATCTTTTTCTAGATCACTGCCAGCTTCTCCTTGTGATAAGAATGACAGCATGCATAGTTTTTCCTTAAGTCTCCCACTTGTCTCTTTTGTAGGATGTCTTCCTTTTTTTTTTTTTTGGTGAGGAAGATTCATCTTGAGCTAACATCTGTGCCAGTCTTCCTCTATTTTGTATGTGGGTTGCTGCCACAGCGTGGCCGCCGGTGAGTGCTGTATGTCTGGGCCCAGGAACTGAACCCAGGTCGCAGAAGTGGAGTGCACCAAACTGAATCACTAGGCCATGGGTCCGTCCTCTTCCTTTTTTTTTTAACTTGCCGCTTTGAAGAACTTAAAATTAAACAGGGAAGGAAACCAAATAATTAGAAGAAAGCAGCACATGCTGCGGTGATGTTTAGGTTCGGAGTGATTTACAGACTGCCTTTGGGAAAATTTGGAAAGTCTTATACATTAGAGATTTGATTCCATAAGGAGATTTTTCAGCTATTAGGGTCAGTCCCTTGGAGATGGATCTGGCAGCCACCCAAAGAACAGAAATCATGGAACTTGAGGCGTCTTCTCTGGTTGAAGGGAGCACACACACTGGAAATTTGGGATTGACTCTATCAGGCTGTGTGAGTGCATGGACTCTCGAAGGGCCTGCTCTGGGCTCCACTGATCCCAGCAGGTGTCCCCCAGACACACTGTACACAAGACAGCCTATCACGGGGTGAAGACAAAAATAGAGAGGAAAAAGGACACATTTTTGTTGTTGCTGTTTACAGAACTCAACTCTTTGGTCTTCAAAGATCTTAGCCTCAGAGAGCTGTAGGTTGTTGTTTTTCATTTATTCCCCCAAAAGAATGTGGAGGGGGAAATATTACAAACATCCCCTGCTTCAGCATTGTTTGATTTTTTAAAAAATTAATGAAAACAGCTCCTAGCAGCTGGTTGAAACAATTACGCTCTTCACAAAAGTCTTTACAGATGACACTGAATGTTAAGAAAATAATTCTTTCAATTAGTGTGTGGCCAGTGCACCTGTGAACTGGAATCATCCAAGGAAACAAATCTGTGAGTGTCAGTGAGAACAATTCAGGAATTCATCCGCTCTGCCTTTTTCTATTGCCACGTTCACACAGATGTTAATCCTGGGGTGCAAATGCTGAGAGGCCGCCGGCCTGTAATCCCAGGAGCATGAGAAACATGAGCTCAGATCAGGATAACCATTAACTTCCAACTGTCTGCCGTCAATATCGTTTCTCCCTGTGTTCAGGGCTGCTTCTTTTTTATGTTCTTTCCCAAACTATGATACATAAGTCGTTGGCCCTTGTACAGAGTTGGTTCTCAGGTAAACTGACAATTTACCCAGCCCTTATTTCTCAAAAACATGTATTGAATACTCTGCGTGCACAGCATTGCGCTTCGTGTTGGGATGTAAACGTGAATAAGACAAAATCTTTGCTTTAGAAATGCTTATAATTTTTACTGTGATCAGTTTTCCTTCCCTGCTGTAGTGATATGTTACAGTGTATCATCTTATGTTTTTCAGGGCTCCATTTTTGTCTGTGGGAGTAAACAGGGTTTTTTTTTTGCCTTATATGTTAATTATTGCATTGCTATGAAGCAAACCACTCCCCAAAATAATGCCTTAAAACAACTACCATTTGTTAATGCTCACAAGTATATGGGTCAGCTGAGTGGATCTGGGCCACCTCTGATGATCTTGGCAGGTCTTACACATTCATCTGTGGTCACCTGGTGGCTCAGTGGGGACTGGCTTAGTCTGCAGTGGTCTTACTTTTGTGTCCGTTGATTGGCTGGCTCTTGGTTGGAGTGATGGGGGTGCCCGGGCCACATTGTCTGCCATCATCTGGAGGGCTAGCCCAGGCTCACTGGAAGATTGACCACAGGTTTCCAAGGAAGCCAGCAACAGTAAGGCTTTTTAAGGCCTAGGCTCACAACTGATACAAGATCCCTTCTGCTGTGTTCTGTTGGCCAAAGCAAGTCATAAGGCCATTCCAGATTCAAGGGGTAGGGAAATCGACTGCACCCTTTAAATAGGAGGAGCTGGAAAGTCACATCATAAAGAGTATGGATGCAAGACAGAGTGAAGAATTGGGGCTATTTTTGCAACTACATCGTTTATTCATTAGCATGGCCCAGAAAATAACCTGTCATATACTTACACCTTATTGAAGTTTATGAACCTTGCCCAAGAATCAGTTTTTCTCTGAGAATCACCTGGATCTACCTTAATATGTATGGGTCATAATAATCTCTAAGGCAATATTGTGGATTAGGAAAAAAACATGTTAAAAAGGGAGCGAGCATGTTGCAGGAGAGTTTCTCAAGTCCTTTATTATGTTAGTGTGCCTGTGAATGGCTTTTGCATTTCGTAATACTATATGATCATTTTTCAAGGGGTCACATGTGTTCTAAGGAGCAGTTTGTGGAAAATGATGTTTCAGGAGGTGTTTCCAATCTTAGACCTTCACCTATGAAGCGCAAGCTGTAGCAAGAATCAACCTTCTAGACCAAAGGGATAGAATAACAAAAGAGAAAGGACAAAAGTAGGGAGCGGCATTTACACTCAGAAGCTGCTCAGCTCTCCTTTGAGGGAGGTCTTAGAAGTCAGGGCCTCCACATAGTGTCAGAGGGTCCTCAGAGGGCACCTGATGAGAAATCTCAGACCCTTCACTCCCACATGGCTTACCTAATGTCACCTTACTAGTCAACGCGACAGCTCAGCTTAAGCTCATGCAGAGTGGATGCTCAATACAGTTAGGATTTTTTTTTTAAATTTATTCTTTTCTTAGTAAAAAGCAAGACTCTTAATTTTAGCAATTCAGCTAACTTAGTCGTGATGCTGTTCCTAGCTGTTTTTGTGCCATTGGGCAAATGATTTGTGCGTTCTGGCCTCAGTTTCCTTATTAGCAAATTAAGATACTTAGATTAATGAAATAATTATTATTGTAAGAGAAATATATTCAACACTTACTGTGTACTGGGTTAGGTTACCAAGCACTTTCGGGCACTAAATACTGTGTAATTTCGGGCAGTAAATACTGTGCTTCTACCATGTGCCAGCAGTTTTTCCAAGAACTGGTCTACAGAGAAGTCCTCTGCTCCTACGGAGCTGCCATTCTAAGGAGGGTGAGAAAATGTAAAACAGTTTTGAATACAACCACAGCCTTTGTATTTGTTATCATGGCCCAGAAGTTTATCTATCACACCCTACATCTTAAATTAGTGAATTAAATCAGGGAATATGACGGTGACCTGAGGGGCTGCTTTTATGTTAAAAGGTTGGAAGGACCACAAGGAAGTGACATTTAAACTGACTCTTAAATGACAAGAAGCCGGCACACAAAGTATGGAGAGTGTTCCAGGAAGATGAAACAGCTTAGACACAGGCCCCAAGGGTGTTTGAGAAACTGAAACAGAGTGAATGTGAGTGAGGCAGAGAGAGCAAGGGGTCAAGTGGTGACCAGAGGCTCGTGTGAGGACCGGGGCCAGATCATGGAAGGCTTTGTAAGCCAGGGAAGGCATCTGACTTTTATCCCAACTGCCTTGGAAGCCATCATAGATTTTAAGAACAGGAGTGGTATGGTCTTATGTATGAGTGTTACATGTATTAATCTGTCTACTGTATAACACAGAGATTATAGGCGGCAAGAATGGAAGCCGGGAGATGAGTTCTGGGAGATTGCAGTGGTTTACGTGAGAGATGGTGGTGGCTTTGCACCAGGGTGGCCACAGCAGAGATGCTGAGGAGTGAATATATTTGCGAGTTGTTTTGGAAGTAGAGTTGAAAGGAGCAGGTGATGATGTATTAAATGTGGGGAGTGCAGGAAAGAGAGGAAGCAAGGATTATGCTTAGATTTGGAGATCTTAGCAATTGGGCAGAGGTGGTTTTATTTACTCATGGAGGTTGAGGGACTGGAAAAGAAAAGTTCCGCTTTGGCCATAGTAAGAGTATGTGGCAGGTTGTGTGTTCCAAAGTGGCCACCATGCTCTTTTGCAATGTGATCTTGCTCTTTGCCCTCCGAGACAGGCAGTGTAATTCCCTTTCTATGACTCTGAGCCTTAGAGACTCCCTTATAACCCGAAGGTTGTGGAAACATGACTTCCAAGGCTGGGTCAGAGGAAGCTTTGCAGAGGAATGCAGACATCACAAAACAAGATCCAGCTTCCCTGGCTTCTGGGAGCAGGGACTCCATTGGGGCCAAGGCTCACCTTTCCCCACTTGGGATTGACAGGGACAGATCACCAGCCAGCTTCCTTGCCAACGCAAGCCTGGGGCTGGCTAGCTCCACTCCAGCTTCTCTCCCTCGCTGTTGTCCTCTCTGTGTCCTGTCCCTCCCTTCTTGGCATGATGCACACTCTCCAGTCAAACCCCTGCAGGCTCTCCCATCTTCTGTCAAACTGCCACTATCAGCTCTTGCTCTGGGTCCTTTATTGTTAACAGCCTTTTTCATGAATGCATTCTACACCTTTTTCACCTTCAATAGGACCTGATTTCCCCTCTTGACATCATTTGCCTCCATCTCAAGCACATGGTGTGACTTCTTGAGCACCCAGAACTCTGGGCTAGAAGGGAGAGCCAAAAGGAACACAGCTTCACCTGTTGGACCCCTGTCCTGACCGACCCCCTTCTTCTTCCACCCGGCCTTCACCACGTGGCCAAGCCATCTCCTCCCATCCATGGCAGTGCATCTTATGACTGTCAGACCACCCCCATATTCTTTGGAGTCTTTCTCACAGTTTCTTCTGCACCCTACATCTTCCTCTCTTCCTAGGCAATTTCCCTTAACATTCTTTTATGTTAGCATTAGTTTTTTGAGTGCTGTGATAGGTGGAAACATGGCAGTGAATAAGACTGCATCATTCTTGCCCTCCTGAAGCTTATCATCAACTTCACTGTCTACATTCATATTGATTACTCACCCAAACAACTTGCCCAAAGCCATTTAATAGGAGACAAAGAAAGAATTTGGCTATAAAAACTATGTTCCTTCTACTAAGTTTCTGCAATTATTCTAATATTTGGAACATGTATATACATACACAGAGACGGCATACTCCCTTGTCTGGGCTTCTGTAGTCTTTTGATCATTTTGCTATTTACAGCCAATATTTCATATACACATCTACTCTTGACGTACACTGTGAATATCCTGAGGGCAAGAGCCATGTCTAACTCACCTTCTTTTCCTTTCTCCCCTTTGCCTAGTGCTAATAGTTGTGCAGTGCATCTAGAATGATGTCTAGCCCTGCTGATCAATATACTAATTTATTTCATGGATTATTAATTATACATTTACAAATGAAAGACATGGTTATTATTAATGTGCCATTTCTTTGATGACAGGAAGTCATTTTATTAACTGTTTTGCAACTGGAGTTCTTTCTTTCTTTCTCTCTTATGTACAAAAGCAGATTATCCTGGGCTGAGTAGCTAAGGTTGTTTCCAATACTCCGAGAAAGTTAAAATCAGCTTCAAATAATGCTGGCGGTTGATGCCTAATATTTGAGTGGGGAGGAAATGGTAGGCATAAAGATTTTGGGCAAATTCATGTTTTAAGTACATCATATTCTTACTTTATGACATTTTTGTCCCATTGTTTATTTTTATTTATTACCTTCTTTTTTTGTTCTCACTGAAGAAGGAAACCCTCAAGTTGTGCTGAAGAATGTTATGGGTCAGGCAAGGTCTTCAAGGGGTAAGATTATGCTTTCTGGCTGAGAACACAGCCCACAGGCTACAACCGGGAAGGCATTGGGGGGTGTGGCCTTCCTTTGGAAGAAGTGTATTTTTTGCATACACCTTGTCCATATTAGAGAGGAAGAGGGGCATGCAGGGATGTGTTTGTCTGTCTGACACACTTCATAGTGGAGGCTCTTCCTTCACCTGTCTCCACTTACCTGAGTATTAGAGGTGAGGCTTATTCCGGATTATTCCACTGGCTTCACTATGGGGCTGACCAGGAGGCCTAAGATCAGTGTACTCAGAAGATCACTTTGGTGCATCTCAGTGTTTGTATGTGCTCACATGTGTTTCTCTGTGTTGAGTATGAGTGCTCTGTATCATTGCCAGAGCATCCGGCAAAACACAAACATCTCCATGGAAAACTGTATCTCATCTATGAAGTTTTCTTCATTGTTCACAAAACCTATGTGGGAGCTCTCTAATTCTTCACATCTGAAGTTTGGGCAGTGGTCCTGGGGTCTTCTCATTAATAATCTCATACTGGAAATGTCATTATTAACTGAAGACAGATTATACCACCCAAACACTGCCATGTGTCTCTAATTTAGCCTCTTGCCATAGCATCACGATTAGAATAAATGGCCTGGCTCCTTCTTGGAGCTGCCATAGAGAACACCAGACCTTGCCCCTTTGGGTGAGAGAGGATCATCCTTGCCTTCGGAGCAGAGCGTGAAATGAATGACAAGCAGTTTTCAACAGGAGTAAAAATCACCTCTCTCAGACTAAATCACAAAGCTCCAATCAAGGACCTTGATGACAAGTGAAATTAAATAAAACACGAGTGATGAAACACTGTAATATGTTTACGGTGAGCTAGTCCAGACAGCTGATAATTAACTGTTGCCCAAACAGCAACTTGGCAGTGGATGGCTGTAACCAGGACACAGAGCAGCAGTTAATTGAAAGTGCTAGTAAGGATCTTTGCATCTTTTGAAGAAGCACATGTTCTTCAACAGGGGAAATGATACAGAGAAATCATGGATGCTTGAAGTGCACGGGCTGCCTGTGGGTCTGGATTCGGACCCCTGGATGGCTTGTATGTTCCTATCTGCCATGGCAATGCTGTTGACACTGTGCAGCCCCAAAGCAAATGTCTCTTTGTGTTTCTTCCTGCGTCACCACCCATGGAACCTGCGAAATCTGAAAACAAATAAAGGCAGATGCACACAATTTAAATAAGTTAAAAAACATGTCTTTATTGCCTGCCTAGATTCCTACACTTAAAATGGTTTTGGTTTGAATCGTCCTCAGGCCCCTGTTTTTGCTGAATTTGAAGCAACCCTGCAGAAAGGAAAGAGTATTTAGAAAAGAATTTAAATTAAATTAAATTCCTCAAATGAACTTAAACAAAATTCACATATAAAAAGAAGCCAAGAAACTAAAAGGAGACCTTGAAGACTCCCTGACCACTTGTAGTCTCAGTTTCAATAGTGTGAAATGAGGATGGGACCAGATGACGCTGTGGTCCCCTCAGCTCTCCTGCTTCATGAACTATTATTGGAATAGTAGCCGAAGAATGTGTGGAAGCTAAGGTCAAACACACGTGATTTAACTGTGATTCAGAAGTAAGAAAGGATCACACAGTATAACTCCTAATCTAAATTTCTCCCGTGGTTCCCACGGTGTGTCCATAGAAGTGATGGAGCCAGACCTCCGAAGACCAGAATTTGGTTGGTCACACTTTTCAGTTGATGACACGCTAATCAGTATTGGACTGTGTGGCCCTCTCTTTTTTTTGGATTATATTATTTTCTGTCTTCATCTCATTCCCCTCCCACCTCATAGGCACCCATTCTTGTGTATGTCCTCGCAATCCGACTTCCATTTATTTCTATAACGTGTATCCTTGAAAAACAGAGTATTATTGCGTTTTTAAAAGTTTTCATCAAGAATATTTGCTACAAATCTCACTCTGTTTTATTTTTTTCACTTATGTTTTTGAGATCTAGCCATGTTGACATATATATCAAAGATATATGTATCTTTGCACTTCCCCTGAAAGCAACTCTCGTGTCATATGAAAAGAGTTCTTCAGACCATAGGCCAAAAATCACCTCTTCGAGGTGGAAGCAGTGGGAGCCAGGAGCAAAAGGGCACCTACAGTCTGGTACAGTCTGCGTCAGTGGCATTGAAAACGGCCGTTTCCCCAGCTCGTCGTCCTGGTAGGTGCTTCTCTCCTCTCTTGTGACACTTGTTTTCTTCCTTGCCCCTGCGGGTTGTCTGCCAGCTGTTGACTTCTGGGATTTTAGGATTTCACCATGTGGTACTACTGTCTTTTTGTCTGTAGGCTACTTCTCCAGGGGAAAAAGCAATAATTTCTAAAATCCATACAAATGACCAACAAGTAGTAGGAACCTGGCTTGGGCTTTAATAAAAATATTATATTTACAATGCTCCATCTTACCAGTGTATGCTTTAGACAGAGTATCTATATTCTACTAAGAATCAAGATATTGGAGTAAGGAGATGTATTGTCACACTTGAGAAATTGCACAGCATATTACCCCAGTGGGTATATAGACTGAAAAGTTTCTCAATAAGTTTCACTATATTAAGAAATATAAAGGGGCTGGCCCCGTGGCTTAGTGGTTAAGTTAAGCACACTCTGCTTCGGGGGCCCAGAGTTCAGTACTCAGGCGTGGACCTACACCATTTGTCGGCGGCCGTGCTGTACTAGTGACCCACATAAAACATAGAGGAAGATTGGCACGGATGTTAGCTCAGGTTGAATCTTTCTCAAACCCAAAGAGGAAGATTGGCAACAGATGTTAACTCAGGGTGAATTTTCCTCAGCAAAAAGAAAAAAAAAAAGAAATACAGTTTTATCTACTTCTGAGTGGAGGGAATAACAGTCTTTCCCTTAAAATAACCCAACCCATTTTATTTATTTTCTTGGATGCGCTTCATAATCATTATCCAACATCAGGCACATTTCTTTGCTCTTAGGATTTACAACGCAACACATAGTCCTTGATCGGCCTTGCTGTGCACAACAGCCATTTATTGTTTTGTTCCTGTGGGAAGAATTTTCATTGTCTTCAGTCTAAAGCTGGGCATCAACAGAATTACTGGAATGAATTAATAGTACATTTTTTTAAAGATTTAAAAATATATCAGGGCATAATCTTAGTTTTTCCCAAAAGAACTTCCACCCCATCCTGCCTCACGCCCATATTAAATTGAGAGTTTAAAAAATGGGTCAAACTCTTAAACTTGAGTTTTTTCAGTTCCTCAAATATTTACACTATGAGATTAATTCAGTTGTTTAGGTGGCAGTCTCCAAAGTTAGATGTAACATGCCAGTGGGTTAAACAAATAATCCAGTGGGATGCAGGAAGAAAATGTTAAGGTTTCTATTCACCTATTTTTTTAATTTGAAAATGAAGAAAGAAGTTAAATATTGTTAGTATTTAGTGCCTATATGGATGTTGCCTCCTTGCTCAGTCTGCCATGCTGCTGTGAGCAGGGTTTCCTGAGGGAAGCAGGTGTCCACTTTTATTATAAAGTTTGAACCAAACTAGTTCTCACAGAATGGACAAGCCGCTCAAAAGGATTCTTGGAAAGGGACAATAAAATGAAGATAGCACTAATAATGCAAGCGGACCCTAGGAAGACAACAGAGCTGATCCTCATCTCCCGCCTGGTGCCAGTCCTTTATCAGCCCCTGTAGGAAGGAAAACAAAGAACTAATTAGCTAATCGGATCTGATAAGAAGGTGACAAAATTTAAGATTGCCAAGAAGAACATTTGAAATGCGGATTTATAGGCATTCACATTAATGATCCCCACTGTGAGCATGTATTGTGCCTTGAGCTGTTAGCTTATAATATGAAGCCATCATGATTAACAAGATATTTCAATATTTTAATTGTTCATTATTTTCTTCATTATATATTAACCCTTCTGCCCCTCATCTCTCTCTCTCTCTCACACACACACACGCATATATGAACATACTATAAACAAATAAATATTTACTTATGAAGCATGTGTTCAAAAATTGTTTTAGGACGCCTGATCAAAAATGTTAAGAGGCCGCTTGGCTGGAGGATGGTGTGAACAGGAACTAGCCTTGGTTATGCTTCTCACTGCACCTAACTTAACCTCCTCCCTCCAACCTTTTGTTTTCATGACTCCCATCTATTGATGATGAGCTCATCTTACCCAGGGATTTATTTTTGGCTTCTCTAGAACATTCCTCCAGACTGTTCCTGATTAAAGCAGGTGTAGCTTCCTTTTAAAAGAACTTAAAATTGTTTTTTTTGTTTGTTTTACTCCATGCTTGCTCTGTCCTCTAGCAAATAGTAGTATCCTTTGGAGCCTGAATGGTTAAGATCCAGCCTCACCTGGCCAGGTGGAGGAGGCTAGTTGCCCTTGCATTGTTTGGTAGAGCTGGTTGAGAACTGCGGGAGCGAGGGGCTTCAGCTTTGTGATCCTAGTCACAGGTTCACCTTGTGGATCACAAAGATGGAAGACTAGAGCCAGATGCTTCAGGAACAAAAACAATGGCCAAGATCTGTCTTGCTTTAGTAAAAACAAGAGGAGAACCTTGATTAAAACACACAGTGAGACACATGCATTGTTCTCTCAGACGTTGGCCAGGTCTCCCCAGGATCTGGTGTCCACAGAGTAACTACAGTAGATCGAGTAAAACTGGAGGAAACGAGTGAGGGTAGAGTAAACCAGGCGCTGGGAGCTGAGAGGCTGGAGCCTGAGAAGAGAGCACTAAAACAGCAGCAATCCGGGATCTTCTTATTCTTTCTAATTGCACAAATTCTTTCTAATGTTACCATCTGAGGCCTCGTTTTTTCACTCTGCCTTGGTCTTAAGTGGCCACTGAGGAGCAACAAGACCCTCAGACCCATATAAGCCCTTGGTAGCTGACTTCTTGGCTGTGTTCTGACCTCTGCCTTTGTCATCTGCTCATCGTCCACCTGCCTGACCAGGCATCAGTGCTGTACTGTGTGAAAGCTAGGTGCCACTTGGGGACAAACTGGCACTCAAACTATGGAGAAGAACACCTCAGACCTTCCTCCTATGACTTATAGGGAATCAGTAAGGCTTTCCCCAGGAGTTCTGAGAGCATCTAAGAGACTTTTGTTTTCACGCTCCCTCATGACTCTGAGCTCCTGGTTCCACTGAATCCATTCAGGTTAGGGGTTTTTCACCATTCTATTATGCACAAAGTTTCCTCAGATATGGAAACCAGACTCGCTTTTTCTTCTTTTCCATATCACACACATCCTCTTTATAAGATCTTTGTGCACATAGCAGGTTGTACAGAAAGTTTGGACAAATGGAGTGGTTTATGTCACAGCAACACAGGCCAACTTAATATTGAATAGTAGGTATCCTTGTTCTCCAAATCCTTCCATCCTTTCCACCACTGGGACTTTCCAATTGACTATGCCACCTCACAGAGTACCTCAGTCTCCTCTCCAGCTTCTCTTTCTTTGATTCCTCTCAGAAATAACCAAATTTCTCCTATTTTTGATTGATATCCATGTGGCTTTCATTAGCATTTAAACCACACCCCCCAAATTTTGCTACTTGTAAATATCCAAACCCTGTGGAAGCTTTTAAGAACTGCCTGCAAGATCTGATCAGAAATCTGAAGTCAAGGATCCAACTTCATCTCTAGACTGTCACTTAGGTGTGGAGACGGGTAATGATTTCACAAGTTTCAATGATACATTAAAATTCTGCATTTGGATTTGTGTAGAATAAAATACACTTACTGAAGGCCATTTCTACTCAAGGGGCTAGATGTGGGAATGTCAATAAATCGCTGTTGCACTTACCCAACTAGAAAACCATCTCCAAGTTCAGGACGGACCATAGCATCATCTTAAACGTGAAGGTCTGGCAAGATCTTAGTCAAAGGGTAGCATATCCTTAAAGGAAAAATGTAGAGTTATGCAAACACATTCAAAGTATCTGCAATGGGAAAACTTCATTCATCTCCAAATGCTGTATTGCAATGACTCTGAGATGAAAACTTTTTACCTTTTTTTTATTGATGTCATAATAGTTATAACATTGTGAAATTTCAGTTGTACTTATTGTCAATCACCACATATATGTGCCCCTTTACCCTTTATGCCCAACCCCGAACCCCCTTCCCCTCTGGGAATGATTAATCTGTTCTCTTTGTCCATGTGTTTATTTATCTTCCACGTATGAGTGAAATCATACAGTGTTTGCCTTTCTCTGTCTGGCTTATCTCACTTAACATGATACCCTCAAGGTCCATCTATGTTGTTGCAAATGAGACAATTTTGTCTTTTTTATGGCTGAGTAGTATTCCATTGTATATATGTACCACATATTCTTTATCCATTCATCAGTTGATGGGAGCTTGTGTTGCTTCCACGTCTTGGCTATTGTGAATAATGCTGCACTGAACACAAGGGTGCATAAGTCTCTTTGAATTGTTGATTTCAAGTTCTTTGGATAAATTCCCAGTAGTGGAATACCTAGGTCATATGGTATTTTGATTTTTAATTTTTTGAGAAATCTCCATACTGTTTTCCATAGCAGTTGTACCAGTTTGCATTCCCACCAGCAGTGTAATGAGGGTTGCCTTTTCTCCTCATCCTCTCCAACATTTGTTGTTTTTTGTCTTGGTAATTATAGCCATTCTAACAGGTGTAAGGTGATATCTCATTGTAGTTTTGATTTGCATTTCCCTGATGATTAGTGATGTTGAACATCTTTTCATGTGCCTGTTGGCCATCCGTATATCTTCTTTGGAAAAATGTCTGTTCATATCCTCTGCCCATTTTTTCATCAGTTTGTTTGGTTTTTTTGTCATTGAGTTGTATGAGATCTTTAGATATTTTAGAAATTAACCCCTTGTTGGATATATGATTTGCAAATATTTTCTCCCAGTTGTTGTGTTGTCTTTTCATTTTGTTCATGGTTTCCTTTGCCTTGCAGAAGCTTTTTAGTCTGATATAGTCCTATTTGTTTATTTTTTCTTTTGTTTCCCTTGCCCGAGTAGATATGGTATTTGAAAAAATCCTTCTAAGACCAATGTCAAAGAGTGTACTGCCTATATTTTCTTCTAGGAGTTTTATGGTTTCATATCTTACCTTCAAGTCTTTAATCCATTTTGAGTTAATTTTTGTGTATGGTGAAAGATAATGGTGTACCTTCCTTCTTTTGCGTGTTGCTGTCCAGTTTTCCCAACCCCATTTATTGCAGAGACTTTCCTTTCTCCATTGTATCTTCTTAGCTCCTTTGTCGAAGGTTAGCTGTCTGTATATGTGTGGTTTTATTTCTGGGCTTTCAATTATGTTCCATTGATCTGTGTCTGTTTTTGTACCAGTACCATGCTGTTTTGATTACTATACCTCTGTATTATATTTTGAAGTCAGGGATTGTGATGCCTCCAGCTTTGTTCTTTTTTCTCAGGATTGCTTTGGCTATTCGAAGTCTTTTTTTGCCCTATATGAATTTTAAGATTCTTTGTTCTATTTCTGTGATGAATGTCATTGGGATTCTGATTGGGATTGCATTGTATCTGTAGATTGCTTTAGGTAGTATGGACATTTTAAGTATGTTTATTCTTCCAATCCATGTGTGTGGAATACCTTTCCATTTCTTTATGTCATTATCGATTTCTTTCAATAATGTCTTATAGTTTTCTTTGTACAGGTCTTTCACCTCTTTGGTTAAATTTATTCCTACATATTTTATTCTTTTTGTTGCGATTGTAAATGGGATGGTATTCTTGAGTTCTCTTTCTCTTAGTTATTAGGGTGTAGAAATGCAACTGATTTTTACAAGTTGATTTGGTACCCTGCAACTTTGCTATAGTTGTTGATTATTTCTAATAGTTTTCTGATGGATTCTTTCGGGTTTTCTATGTATAAAATCATATCGTCTGCAAACAGTGAGAGTTTCACTTCCTCCTTGCCAATTTGGATACCTTTTATTTCTTTTTCTTGCCTAATTGCTCTGGCCACAACCTCCTGTACTATGTTGCATAAGAGTGGTGAGAGTGGGCACCCTTGTCTTGTTCCTGTTCTCAAAGGAATGGCTTTCAGTTTTTCCCCCTGAGTATGATGTTGGCTGTGGGTTTGTCATATAAGGCCTTTATTATGTTGAGGTACTTTCCTTCTATACCCATTTTATTGAGAGTTTTTATCATAAACGGGTGTTGGACCTTGTCAAATGCTTTCTCTGCATCTATTGAGATGATCATGTACTTTTTATTCCTCATTTTGTTAATGTAGTATATCATATTAATTGATTTGCAGATGTTGAACCATCCCTGTGTCCCTGGTATAAATCCCACTTGGTCACGCTGTATGACCCTTTTAATGTATTGCTGTATTCTGTTTGCCAATATTTTGTTGAGGATTTTTGCATCTATGTTCATCAGTGATATTGGCCTGTAGTTTTCCCTCTTTGTGTTGTTCTTGCCCGGCTTTGGAATCAGTGTGATGTTGGCCTCGTAAAATGTGTTAGGAACTGGCCTGTCTTCTTTAGTTTTTTAGAATAGTTTAACGAAGATAGGTACTAAATCTTCTTTGAATGTTTGGTAGAACTCTCCAGAGAAGCCATCTGGTCCTGGACTTTCATTTTTTGGAAGGTTTTTGATTACTATTCAATCTCTTTATTTGTGATTGGTCTATTCGGATTCTCTATGTCTTCCTGGTTCAGTTTTGGGAGGTTGTATGAGTCTGAGAATTTATCCAATTCTTCTAGATTGTCCAATTTGTTGGTATAGTTTTTCATAGTATTCTCTAATCCTTTGTATTTCTGTTGTAATTTCTCCTCTTTCATTTCTAATTTTATTTATTTGAGCCTTCTCTGTTTTTTTTTTAATGAGTCTGGCTAAGGGTTTGTCAATTTTGTTTATCTTCTCAAAGAACCGGCTATTAGTTTCATTGATCCTTTCTACTGTTTTTTTTGTTGTTGTTGTTTCAATATCATTTATTTCTGCTCTAATTTTTGTTATTTCCCTCCTTCTGCTGACTTTGAGCTTTGTTTGTTCTTCTTTTTATAGTTCTGTTAGATATAGTTTAAGATTGCTTTTTTGAGATTTTTCTTGTTTGTTAAGGTGGGCCTGTATTGCTATGAATTTCCCTCTTAGGAGCACTTTTCTGCATCCCATATGAGTTGGTATGGTGTATTTTAATTTTCATTTGTCTCCAGATATTCTTTGATTTCTCCTTTAATTTATTCAGTGACCCATTGGTTGTTCAGTATCATGTTGTTTAGTCTCCACATGTTTGCCACTTTCCTAAGCTTTTTTCTTGTAGTTGATTGCTAGTTTCATAGCATTATGGTTGGAGAAGATGCTTGATATGATTTCAGTCTCCTTAAATTTATTGAGGCTTGCCTTGTTTCCCAACATATGGTCTATCTTTGAGAATGCTCTAAGTGCACTTGAGAAGAATGTGTATTCTGCTGATTTTGGAAGGAATGTTCTATATATATCTATTAAGTCCATCTGGTCTAGTTTTTCATTTAGTTCCACTATTTCCTTGTTGGCTTTTTGTCTGGTTGATCTATCCATTGATGACAGTGGGATGTTAAGATCCCCTACTATTGTTGTGTTGCTTTTAACTTCTCCTTTTAGGTCAATTAATGGTTGCTTTATGTACATTGGTGCTCCTGTGTTAGGTGCATATATATTTATAAGCGTTATGTCCTCTTGGTAGAGTGTCCCTTTTATCATTATATACTGCCCTTCTTTATCTCTCCTTGCCTTTTGTATCCTGAAGACTACTTTGTCTGATATAAGTATGGCAACATCTGCTTTCTTTTGTTTGCTATTAGCTTGGAGTATCATCTTCCACTCCTTCACTCTAAGCTTGTGTTTCTCTTTAGAGTTGAGATGTATTTCTTGGAGGCAGCAAATTGTTGGGTCTTGATTTTTAATCCATGCAGCCACTCTGTGTCTTTTGATTGGGGAATTGAATCCATTTATATTTAGAGTGATTATTGATATATGATAGCTTAATGCTGCCATTTTATCACTTGTTTTCTGGTTGTTCTGTATTTCCTTTGTTTCTTATCCCATGTATTTCAGACTGCCAATTTAGTTTGGTGGCTCTCTATGATGGTTTTATCAGTTTTCTCTTTATTTGTCATTTGTGTCTCTGTTCTGATTTTTTGTTTAGTGGTTACCATGAGGTTTATACAAAAGATCTTGTAGATGAGATAGTCCGTTCTCTGATAGCCTCTTATTCCCTTAGTCTAAGCAGGTTCCATCCCTTTCCAAGTTGTTGTCACAACTTATTCCATCATGTGTTGTGAATTTGTGATTAAAATGAAGTGATTATATTTATTTTTGATGTTCTCCTTCCCTTTATCTTTAGAGTTATAATTAAGTGTTTGCTAATCTGTTCTGATAGAGAGTTGCAATTTTCTGATTTTTTTCTGCCTATTTATGTCCTTTCTCAAGTCTTTGTAAATGCTTTCTTCTTTTCTTTTTCAGGTATGAGGGCCTTCTTGATCAACTCTTGTAGTGGGGGGTCTTGTGGCGATGAACTCCCTCAGCTTTTGTTTATCTGGGAAAGGTTTTATTTCTCCATCATATCTGAAGGATATTTTCACTGGATATAGTATTCTTGCCTGAAAGGTTTTGTCTTTCAGAATATTGAATATATCTTTCCACTCTCTTCTAGCCTGCAGAGTTTCTGTTGAGAAATCCACTGGAAGCCTGATAGGGATTCCTTTGTAGGTTATTTTCTTCTGCCTTGCTGCCGTTAATACTTTTTCTTTGTCAATGACTTTTGCCAGCTTTACTAATATATGTCTTGGAGAAGGTCTTTTTACATTGATATAATTAGGAGTTCTATTGGCTTCAATTACATGTAATTCCAGCTCCTTCTCCAGGTTAGGGAAATTCTCAGCTATTATTTGTTTGAACAAGCTGTCTGCTCCTTTATCCCTCTTTTCTTCCTCTGGAATATCTATAATCCTTATGTTGCATTTCCTAATTGAGTCAGATATTTCTTGGAGAATTTCTTCATTTCTTTTTAATCTTAGTTCTCTCTCCTCCTCTATCTGAAGCATTTCTGTATTCCTATCCTCTAGATTGCTAATTCTATCCTCCATAATATCAGCTCTGTTATTTAAGGACTCCAGATTTTTCTTTATTTAATACATTATGTGTTTCATCTCCAACATTTCTGATGGATTTTCTTTATAGTTTCTACGTCTTTTGTGAAGAATTCTCTCTGTTCATTAATTTTGTTCTTGATTTCGTTGAACTGTCTTTCTGAATTCTCTTGTAACTCATTGAATTTTTTTTGTGATGGCTGTTTTGAATTCACTGTCATTTAGATTGTAGATTTCTGTGCCTTCAGGATTGATTTCTGGGTGTTTGTCTTTTTCCTTCTGGTCTGGATTATTAATATATTTCTTCATACTATTTGATGGAGTGGATTTGTGCTGTTGCATAGTGATAGTATCTGGTCACAGGTTCCGCCTGCTGCCTCTGGAGGGGCGCAGCAGGAGCTGTGCAAACTGAGCCCATGCGTTTCCTGTCAGCTATACTTGTCTGAGCCTGGGCCACTCCTTGGGATCACAGCATTCCTGTGGGGTCTCCCACAGAATGGGAAAGCAATCACATGGGGGCTCAGGGCTGCTGCTGCCTGCTCCCACAGTCCCGCTGAGTCATGCTCCCCCCTTTGAGGCTGCAGTGGTACTATGGGTGTTCGAGGCAGCTGGGAGCTCATTCACCCAGGCTTGCACCAGCATTTGTGCTTTTTTGGCAGGGCATCTCCACTGGGTCTGAGCCTGAGCCATTCCCTACAGACGATGCAGCCCTGTGGACTCTCCCATTGGCCAGAGAAGCAATCACTCAGGGGCTGAGGGCTGCTGCAACCTGTTACTACAGTTGTGCTGAGGTGAGTTCCCACCCTTGGGGCTGCAGCAGTGCTATGAGCACTCCAGCCGGGAAAGCAGTTGCATGTGTGTGCTGGGCAGTCACACAGGTGTACTGGGCTGCCTGGGGTCTGGAGAGTGCTCACCTATCTCCACCACCTCCCCAGGGGTGGTCCATCCACTTTCAGATGTATAGCTGTGTGGGTCTCTCATGCGACCTGATGTGCTGTGTGTGTATCCTCCTCTGATCAGTGAATGTCCATTTAGTTGTAATTCGAAGGGGCAGAGACAGAGGGAACAGCTCACTCTACCATGTTGCTAGTGTCCAAATTTTTACCTTTTAAAGTGGGCTGTGTCTTACAATCATTGTTAATCAGGCAGTGGTTGTGACATAACTGCTCAGCCTGTGCACGTTCAAACTTGGTCTCAGCTGTTCATGTCATTGTCATACAGTTGTGTATACAGGTGATGCTAAAAAAGGTTTAGTTGAATTGCTTTTTAAAATACCCTCAAAAAGATTACACCATGAATTGGCATTGAAGTTTTATTATGCACCTAGGAAGGCACAGAAACAAAGAAGTATAATATATAACACAATATATATGTAAAATGAGTCTTAAAATATTTTTCAATGATAGATAAATATTAAATGATAAGAAAATACTGTGTCAGTTTATTTGGTGGCATTTTTTCTCCTTAGTGGAACATAAGATAATGATGCAACTTGAATTTAATGAGATATAGCAGCAATCCTACATGTGTCTTTTCACTTACTTTTTAGGTAAAGGAAATAGGGGACAAAAATCTATACGAATTTTTCACAGAAATTGGCTTGAAGTCCTTAGAAATCCTGGTGCAAAAAACAACCTCAACATTGCATTTTTGCTTCTTTCAGATTAAAGTACTAGATTTTATATATTCTATAAAAATACTCTCTCTCGCCAGATAGCTCTTTAGCTCTCCCCTGCCTCCAGAACCCCCATCATGGTATGGCAAATAGTCTTGTGGACGTAAGATGTATAATAAGAAAAGTATGTATCAGGAGAAATTAGAGCTGATGACTGACATGCCACCCACTTCCCACTAAATGATAGTGGTTATTTGCTAACACCCTAGGGATTAAGTCCCTAGCATAACCTTCTATGTCAGCTTTAATAAACATGGCATACAAATCACAAACAGACCTCAAACAAATTATTATGATGCCCTTGAGAGCTGCAAACATTGTTCCATCCAAACTGTAAATTCATCAGAAGGCAAGGAAAGGCTCAGTGCGAGTGAAACATTATAACATGGTCACCTCCAGACTACCACCCGCTTCCTGCTGGATTAAGATTGTTCCATTTTTAAGTGGGGTGGGGATAAGTAAGACCATCGGATTTAGTGGAATGATTAGTGGTGTAATACAGAGGTGGATACCAGTTAGGCTGAGGAATTAAAATGTTACTGTTCCTTTTAGGATCCCCAGAGTAAGAAACTCCAGATTGAGGCCAAGGCTGGACAGCTTCATGCATCAGCATCATCAGATGCTTCCTGCTTGGAGTTTATACTGTAAAGCAATGGCAAACAAACCAACTCCTACCAGACAGAGACTATATCTACATACTCTCATTCAGTTTAATGTTATTTTTTTCCACCCCTGAGAGCAGAAAAAAGCACCAATTTTGAGATTGGGTCTAATTTTTCACCCCCTGCATTCCTACAACTTTCTCCTTCCATGAGTCTTTAATGAAATGACTGAATACATTTACTTTCCTCATTCAAACTTGTCTCATTTTTTCCCTGAACAAGTTTCCTTATAAACCAGATCTCTTTCTAGCCAGTCCCAGAGAGGAGTTCTGTGTACAAAGGATAAACCCTGTTCTCTGAAGTTCTTAGGCCTTTATTGATAATACTCACTTGGCAAGATTACATGTTGATATCTTTGCACAGGAAACATGTCTTTTCTCCTTGGCTAACACTGAGAACAAACTAACAGTAAGAACCCTGTCACCAAGTATGTCAGAATCATTTATTCAGATGCTAATTGAGGTTTTTTCTCCCCTATATCCCCCCACCCCAGACACCTTGCCCAAAGAAAGCTTTGTTGCTGAGAGCAAACTTGCTTACAGTCATTGGCCCTCCTGTCTTTTGTAAACACCTGAACTCAAAGAAAGAATTATACTGAATGTCTCTAGAAGGAAAAGGAAGTGTCTTCCCAGGAGTGGGAAAAGGGGCAAGAGGAAGATATTCCTTAGCTTGGGTAAGGTAGAGAAACATGCAGATACTTCAACTAGTGGGGAACTGTGACCCTGATAACTCTCTGGGGAAGTGGCAGAACCTCAGAGCGAATGGCCTGCACACTCCGGGAGGCCAAGTCCTGAGCATGGAGGAACGGTCTTGGCAAACATTCCTACGCCCTGTGTGTAGCCCATCAGCACATTGCCCCTGGCCTTCAGGGGAACATACAGGCCTGGGCAGTTGAGGATATGCATGATTACAATGGACTGAAGACTAGACACCCTTTCCTATTTGCTGGGTTTCACTTAAGCCTCCAGATTCTCATGAGACTATTAAGGAAGAGGAAGGCGCCCCAGCTATGACCAAGTCTTAACTCCCTACCAGCTTGGCCAAATGGGAACTTCAAATTAGTTAATTTTTTTAAAAAACTAGAGAAATACAATATTTCTTAGTCACATTTGAGTTGATTTAATAATATTCTCCTTGCTATATAGGAATTTTTGTAGACAGATAAATTCTAAACGCTGGGCTTTGAATCATAGAAATCTATCACCTGCATATTACACCTATTGAGAAGGTGTTTATATTTAGAGGCCTCAGAACTGATTTCCTAATCTAAGTAGAAAATTGCATGACATGTCCAACAATTAGCCTTATCAATATTCCCTGAAGAATTTTTGTCATTCACTTGGACGGTGAAATTGTGCGTACATTGTTAAATTTGCAGTTGATGTGATTTTGGAAAGTAGCATCTGGCAAAAGATAAAACACCAAAATATATTATGACTGTGACAAACTGGGGAAGGGATGCCAAGTCCTCTAAATTAACTGGCTGTGAAAGAGAATCAGCATAGAAGAGAAAGGAAGAGAGAGACTGACAGCAATACTCTTTAAGGGTACAGATGGTGTACACAGAAAATGGGCAACACTGGATCCCAGCGTAGAGGAGAAAACAATCTGTCACCACAAGTTCACAACGAGTATCTTCTGTCATCAAAGCAGGTATAATATTGTGAGCAATTTATCGGAGGACGGCCTGTCCAGGCCTTTACGCATTTACTCACTCGGAGAGAGATCAGATAGAAGTCAAGAGCACAGATAGCTCTTGGGGTCACACTGTTGGGGTTTGAATCCTGGCTGAGGTGTTTATTACCTATATGACCTTTGGCTGGCTTCTTTACCTCTCCATGCCTCGATTTCCTCATTTGGGAAACGAGGATGAAAATAATACTTATGCCTTTGGGGTGTTATAAGGTTTAATGGAGTTACTATTTGTAAAGCACACAGAACAGCTTCCAGACGAGTGAGTGCTTTATGAGTATGTGTTAAATTAAAGACGTTCACTCAACATTTATTTATTACTACTAGGTTTAAACCACTTCTTTGTGCACCATAAGGACTCTGAAATGCATAAGACAAGGTCCTTGTCCTCAAGGAGTTTATGGCTTCACAGAGGAAAAACTGGAACTGTAAACAAGTCTGAAACTACTACTTGAAAAGAGCTTGGAATGTAACTCCACAGAGTTAAAACGTGGATTGAAGAATAAAGGTTGGACTACAGATCTTCTAGGGTGACAATGTAAAAGGACCTGTGGTTTAGTCTGGAATGTAGGAAAATAGAAGTGTTTCTTCATGGCTGGCTGTTCTCCATTGCCATAGAAGTTGGAAATAAATCAAAGTGGACTGATGTTCTTTCAGGAGGATTTTAACCTGGTGAAGAAGCTTTTTCTGGCAGAGGTAATTGTCACACGTAACAATGAGTGACATTTGTGGGGAGGTCTTGAGTATAAAGAGGCTGCCTCTCAGAGTCCTGTTCAATCAGCAATGTAGCGATAGAAAATGCATGATACATCCATTTTCATATAACACTTGTGAATTTAATATTATCAGTTCATTTATGGGTCTCAAATAACATTATCAATTACAAAAATTGGAACAGAATACAAGTTTTTGTATTTTCAACTTCAGATGCATTTTCTTGACTGTCAGGTAGTATTTTAATGTCATTTTTTTTTTTTTTTTGTGAGGAAGATTAGCCGTGAGCTAACACCTGATGCCAATCCTCCTCTTTTTGCTGAGGAAGACTGGCCTGGGGCTAACATCCGTGCCCATCTTCCTCTACTTTATATAGGACGCCGCCACAGCATGGCTTGACAAGTGGTATGTCAGTGTGCGCCTGGGGTCCGAACCTGCGAACTCTGGGCTGCGGCAGCGGAGTGCACACAGTTAACTGCTGCACCACCAGGCCAGCCCCTTAGTGTCATTTTTATACAATTTTTTTTTTTTTTACTATGGACATTGAAGTAATGTATGCAACATCACCTCCATGTTTTCTCTGGATGGACTGAGACAGTGTGAGCTGAAGTGAAACTGAACTAATGGCTACTGGAGAGGAATTACAGCTGCCTCCAATGTAGATGAAATAATCTCTGTGCCACTTTTTACAGAGGGAAAGACATTTACCTCTTGCCTCTCTATAATACACTTTTATTTTTTTAAAGCAACAGTAGAAAATTGCTAGAATAAAACTCTTATGCAGCAAGGAGGGAAGACATCTCAGAGAGAAACAGGGAGAGGAGAATTTAGACCAGATCACAACAGAAAAACATCACCACTATAAATGGTTTCCACTGGAGTAAAAATAATAAATAAATAAGTAAACCAAAATCTAACAATAGCCAAACGAATTACAATAGGAAAGCTTTAAAAACAAAAAAGATGATAAAAAAATAAGAAAAATAAAAACAAAGAAAGGGCAAATATATTTGTAAGATATGTTTTTAATGAAACTGAAAATTGTGGAAGTTCCTCTCTTTCCTGAAATATCAATAAACACTGAGAGATGACAGCAAGGGAGGGTAAAAATGCAGGAACGTCTGGATCCCGCTTGGCACCGGACTCATTTCTCCAAGGCAGGAATAGCGTGCTCACACTGCTTCCAGGAGGAATCTGCACGCTGTGGATCTGTTCCCCTGGGGAAGCCTGGTGCCTATTCCAGCACGCCGAGGAGTTGAACTTTCCACTGCCTTACAGCAAATTCCTTTATTTGTGATCCCTCTTGACACAATGGGATTTTATTACTGGGGCCACCTAGAACTAGGTAAATCTTTATGGGTTGCCTCCCCATTGCCTTCGTACCACCAAAGCAGAGTCTAGTTATTACTAATGAGGTGGTGTTTGTTACCATCTGGAGAACATGGGTATCCCAGCCTCCACGCAGCCTCACCCAACTGTGCCCCTCAATGTCAAACAAGAAGCTCCCTAAATTCACATCCTGAAATCTCTAAGAAGTCCAGGAAAGTATGGGTTGGAACACTGAGAAAGTTATTGCCTTATTTTTAAAAATTGGAATTTCTTGGCTGTTGAGAAGGTAGGATTTGGAAGAGGGTGTTGGTGTGATCTGACCTGGCATGCTGAATTACTGGAAGCTAAGTCTGGGAGTTGAATGTTGTGATGAACTGGTGGTGGGACCATCTATCACTGGGGGCAGATATCTTGGATCTCCTTTTGTAATGCCCCGTGTGTATCCCCCATCTTTTTGGAACCTGTTAGGGACTAAATGTTTGTCTCTCTCCCAAATGTGTATGTTGAAGCCCTAAACCCTAAGGTGACTGTATTTGGAGATGGGGCTTTTAGGAGATAATTAAGGTTAACTGAGGTCAGAGGTTGGGCTCCTAAGCTGATAGGATTTGTGGCCTTATATGAAAAGGAAGAGAGAGCTCTCTCTGCCATGTGAGGACACAGCGAGAAGACGGACGTCTGTAAGCCAGGAAGGGAGCTCTCACCAGAACCCAACCATCCTGACTTCTAGCCTCCACAACTGTGAGAAAGTAAATTTTTGTTATTTAAACTACCCAGACTGTGGTATTTTGTTATGGTAACATGGACAGACTAAGACAGAGCCAGACCTACTTAGCTTCCAGGTCAAACTCTAACCCTGAAATAGGCTAGCTGTGTAACACTCAGAGAGTTGCTTAACCTCTCTGATTCTCAGAGAGAATCATTTGCAAAGTGAGAATAATAGCAATCCTTTATAGAAATGCCGTAAGGATTAATAAACTGATGCACTTATAAATATATAGTGTTTGATACATAGTAAATGATCAACAATCAATAATTATCATTGTCATTTATCTGAAAGTGTTATGCAAACCTTTTTTCCTCCTTTCAGAAACAATCTGAAATACAGATTAATTTAATTTTAATAGAATCTAGTTTGGGCACATAAAATTAAACCCTGTAATTTTAGTAGAATTCTATTTTGGCAAATACCAAAAGCCCAAAAGGAAAAAGCCCAGAGTTGTGTTAGAGACTGTGTCTACTGACTTCCTGACTTACTTGGCAAGCATGTAATGAGCTGGTAGATGCTTTGGGAGGTGGAAAACGGTTATGGTAACGTGTAGTCTCTGACTTATAGCCACGAATTTTCTGCAGTTATACATAGCAACGCAAATTTAAATGCTAACAGGAAAGGTGCAGACAGAAATCAATGAGGAGGGGGAGCTCAGGGAAGGCTGGAGTTCCAGGAAATGCTTCCTGACGGGGTGAGGCAGATCTGGAGGTCTTGGGAGTGAGCAGGAGAGCCCTGGCTGGCCAGCACGAGCCTGCTTGGGCCTGGTGCGGAGTGTTTAGCTCAGGTATGGTGTGGGTGAGGTGTTTCAAGAATATGTGTCTGGTGCTTGGTTCAAGATGAGCAGGAGAAGACAAGGAGATGAAAAAGAAGATATGAGCTATTTACCAGTAACTATGCGAGGCACATTCTCCCCAACTGCATGTGGGCTAAGTAATAGACATTCAGATGACCCTGCGAGGAATGGGAACCAAGAAGCTATTCCCAGCACGAAGGGCAAAAATGTGGTAATGGGTGCCGGGAGAGTCTTCAGGCAGAATGCGCAGGGCTTGGTGCTCCACTGGATGTCAAAAGTGAAGGAGAAGAAGGGGCCAAAGATGACTAACTCATTTCCAGCCTGGGATGCTGGGAAGGTGGTACTGCTGTCAAAGAACAGAAAAATGATGCAAGAACTGGTTTAGGGAGGGAAGTTGATGAATTCAGTTCTGGTCTTGTAGAATCTGCATTTTTGGAAAGAACCAAGAGATTCTTTGAGCTAAGTTATTGGTGTATTGGTTTCAAAAGGCAATACCTCACATTCCTTTTCAATCTTTTTTTCTGTCTTGACTTTTATCCTCTTATTTTTTCCTTAATTTTTTATGACCTTGATTTCATGATTTATAAAGCTACAAAAACAAGCAGACCTGTTTTTATTTCTTTCTTAACACACTCCTCTTCCCATATTTAAGTTCCGAGCCCCAGAAGACATTGTGGTTTTCTAACACAAATAACTATTTCCCAAGAAAAATTTTGAAACTTTCTTGTTAAATAAATATGGCTAATTTTCTCTCCTGTCATTATTCTCTAAAATGTCCCTATTATAAATAGACTTAGAGTTATTTTTTAAACATGTAAACATTGTGTTTGTCAAGAATGTCATTCTCTGATGAATTTTTTAAATGATCAGTGTTACCTTTTCTTATGTGTTTTATTGTCTCTTGTATTAAAATCATAGCTAATCTATACATGATGCCATGCTAGGTTCTGTACTGTTAACATAGATACCTGGACCAAGGTCAGAAATACTGAATCATTTTAGAAATTACATACAACTAATTACATATAGGTAAGAAGTTAAGATGGGAGGCAAGTAAGTGCATTGATTTATAATTTGGCATTAGAAGTGGAGAACTGAGAAGCAATTTTTTTCGTTAAGAAAGAATAATGATGAATTAAATGTGGCACAGTATTCCCATGTTGATTCTGCTGAGAGAAAATCAGCCTGTTTAGTTTTCTGTTCTATAATGTAAAAAGAGTGGCCACAGTGCATCTAAGGAGAAAAGGAAGAGTTCCCTCACATGGTCATTCTATTTTTGCATTTCAGGTCCGTTCTGTTCTTTCTAAGTATGTGTCATTTCATTTATGATCTTTCCTCTTTGTCTCTTTCTGTGGATTTCTCCCCATCGTCCTTCCACCATTCATATATTTTATTCCTGTTCCCCACATGTATGTGATGACGCTCCTCCTTCATGCCATCTGATCCCATCGATTCATCATGTGCTGGATATCCTCCTCAGCGTCCCTTCTCTTCACAGTGTGAGTCAGCCTCTCTGACTCTGGATTACTGTCTAATTTGATCTGGTCAGTTCTGAAGATATTAGGTAATATTAGACCCATCTCCGGCCCCGTGGAATTGCATTTAATATCTCTCCCCTGTTTTCTGCCATGCCAAAAATCAATGTATAATAAAGATGAATAAATCATTTTTCCAACTGTAATAAGATCATTGTATTTTAATTATTGAACCAGAAGAATCTTTCCTCAGAGCAGATGTTGAACCCAGGTCATCTGGGAGAACACCAGGCAGACTCACCAGTATAGGATGACCGAAAAATAGTCTGTGAGAAAAGATCGTTTTACAGGATTTTAAGCAGGGATTTTGTAATTAAAAGGTAATGATACTATTATTTGTGTATTTATTTATTTATTCCTTAGTACTTAAGGATGCTTTATAATTTTCGGATTGAAAAAATGCATGAGAATTATCTGAATTATTTCTGATCTAAGTTCTTCTTGTGCCATTATTGTCCTCAATAATTGTTCAGATTTGATTCTTAGATGTATGCAATTATACATGGGCTCATTTCCAACTCTGAATTACTCAGCCATGGAGCTGGGTAAGAAACTGTGATTACAGAACAAAAGAAACCTTTTTGTCTAATGGTATAGATAGGATAACCTTTATAAATACTTAAGGCTTATGCACACCCAAAGTCATTTTTATTATTGTACTCTAATTAATGAAACAAAGGGCTAATAATACACATTAACCCAATTAATTCAAAGTCTAGAGCCTGGAAAAATTATTTTATAAAGTAATACTATGTTTAAGTATCTAGGTTTTTCTTGTATATAACTTAGCAAGTCATTTTACCCTGATGCTACTATGGTGATTTTATAGTTGTGACAAACATAGTTGATAAACATTTTAGTGATGTTCAAAACATAATTTTAACATGTGTTTGTTGTACTTGAAACATGTCCAAATGAAACTCCAAAAGCAATCCCGTTTCTCCTTAACTGTTTGTACAATAGTTCTGGAATAAGTTTTAGAATGTTTTAGGAAAATTGAAACATTTCACACATACAGTACTGATTCAGGATACTTTTATATATGAAACATGTGTACATGACTTGTATTTATTAAACGAGCATTAGAAAAGAAACGTTCTGATTAACATCCCTGGGGATGGAAATAAGCAAAGCGTTTCTCTTTCTATGAACACATTCTTTGGTGTCTCCTTCAATCTCCCCCTGCTTTACTCCACCCCACAGCAAGTAATTCTAGGTGAATGTGTGTACACACACACACACATCCTTCATTGCTGCATTGAAAGGACAATGAAACAAAGGGTCACGTTGAAACAGAATGAATAAGGAGGAGATGAAAAGTAAAGAAAGGGCTAAAAATGGTCTGATAGAAACAGCATTGAAGAAGGAAAAAATACTGATAGAAACAAGAGGAAAAGGGATGTGGAGGGATAGGTAGAGGTTACAGAAAGAAGTTTAAAAAGAATCAAGAGAAAATAGGAATGAGACATAAGAAAATGCTGAGGAAGGAAAAGGATAGAGACACAAATGGATTATAGAAGTTGATTAGAGAGAGAGAGAACTAGAGGTAATAACGATCGAATGCAGGGGGAACATCAGAATTAAAAGGCTGAAAATATGAAGTGTATTAGGAGATAGAGAAAAATGTTGAAGAAAAAAGATATCTGGAAAAAAGGGAGCTTACAAATACAAACTCAGAAATATGAGTTTATTAAAAAATTAAACATACCATGTCTTATAAGGGGGGTAAAAGAGACTTTTTGGTGTTGTTTAAAAAAAAAAATAGGGCCAGCCCGGTGGCATAGTGGAACTTATGTTCCCAAGCTCCACTTCGGCGGGCTGGGGTTTGCAGGTTCGAATCCTGGGCGTGGACCTACACACCACTCACCAAGCCATGCTGTGGTGGCATCCCACATACAAAATAGAGGAAGATGAGCACAGATGTTAGCTCAGGGCCACTCTTCCTCACCAAAAAAATAAAAAAATAAAATATAGAAATTAGCAAAGCCTTGGGCCTTTGAGTTATAGCTCTGACATGAATAAGTTCTATGGCTTCCCACAGGACACTGCTTGGTGGCTTAGTTTCCTTGTTCATAAAGTGGAATAGGATATTGGCCTTTTAAGTTCCCTTCAACACCAAAATTCAAAGAAATAAAGCACAATCAAACAATGAAGTAGTAAAACAAATTTTTTTAAGATAAAGTTAATGTTCAGTGTTCATTGAGTTTACCTCTTCTTATTGAAATTTAGAGGATATTTGGAAAGCATTCAAGAAGGCGCTCACAGACGCCATTTGCACACCACATGGCCAGTGTGGTGGTACATGTGGACACACCCATAGACTTGCGCATATCATTTAATTTTTCTGGCACCTTCTCTCATTCTACGATGTACATTCCAATCTCTAGAGAGTCACTTTCTCTCATTGGCTGTATGAAGAGGATCAAGATAAACTTTGGGTCATTTCTAAGTTCAGAGTTGGGGGTAGGGAGTGTAACATATGGAAGTGCATGGTTTCCTACCTGGAGGTTAAACAATCTCAAATTGCGGGTAGGTAAGGGATTGATAAGGAACCAGGAAGAACAAGAGAAGGAGCCGAGTTGAAGGAGTCATGGCTGCTCCTGGGTGCATATTTGTAAATCTTCCAAGAGCTTGACTAGCTCACAAAATAATGGACTTCTTTTTCAATTTAAAAAAATTAGCTTTATCTTTTTTCTTTATCATTATCAATATCTTTATAATCAATTGGCCTTGAAATATGGTTTAAGGTCAACTTGGCAGGAAAAGTCAGCAGCATACCCTAAACCATTGTATCCCTGATTAGTAGCAACAGAAAGAAACGAAGCTCACTTTGGGTTTCTTTAGAAGTGGAAGCTCAAGGGCTTGTCATCATTAGGGAAAGGCATTTCAGTTTCAAGCTCGAAGAGGGATAAAGTGAGAGAACAGAAACTTTTAACAAATACATATGAGGGAGCCTCTTTAGTAACCTTTACAGAGTTCCATGGGAGCTGGAAAAGATTCCTTACATCATCTTGCTGAGCTAAAATTTCCTCTTGTTTCATTTACATTTTCTTTTAAGACCTATATTTTATTGTGGTCCATGAAAGAAACCCAGACTCCTTTGTGTTTGAAGTCCTCGTTCAGCATCCTGGTCATGCGAGAGAGAACAGGGTCAGGGTCAGCATCTAGCCCTGGACAGGGTATCTTTGGCCGCCTTTCAAGTGGGCGATGCTTTCCAGCCTTTAGGAATACATATAGTGTGGGCTTGTTTAGTGTTTTCCCCATATCTGACATATCAGAGAGCCACAAAAACCTCACTGGTTTTATTCCATAGCCTGGGTTTAGACCTGGCTAAACTCCATTTAGAAATGGAGGCTTTGCATAACAGCTGCAGAGCACTGCTCTGCATTGGAGGGTGGAAGGCAGGGAGAACACAATTCTTGGCTCGTGGAAGCTAGGGAAAGGCCGCCAGACCCAGTTAGATCAAAGTCAGTTTGTCAGAGTTCTTACTCACTTGCTTCCATCCAGTATGGACAGAAGATTTTCTAGGAAATAAGAATCTAAGCCCAAACACATAATTCAAGCTGAGAAAGTGTGTTGTGTGGACACAGTATTGGGCCTCTTGGGGGTCTTCTAAGACCTGAGCATATGTGATGTTTTAGATCAATGATGTGCCTCCACTCACCAACACCAGAGCTATGAATCGAGCCATTCAAACATTTTCAACAAGATTTGACCAATAAAAAATGCATCCAAGTTAGTGTTTTAAAAGATGAGCTTACCTCAATGGAATAAAAACAATATTGTTTACTGACTCTGAGGCATTTGCCAATTGTTCGGGAAAATAAAAGCCTGGTGGTTCTTAAATTAAAACCTGGACCCAAAAGGAAGAGGAACTTCCTAACATATGTTAGGAATGGGGTGGGGGGAGGGCCAGAAGGAAGCAGCAGAGAATTACGGTGGTTTTTGAAGAAACTCATTTTTTTGTTTGTGAAGAAAAACGTTTTTATAAAGAAACCCAAGAGATCTTTTAATCATTCTTTTTCTTTCATTGTATTTCAATTTATATACTGAGCAGCTGCCTGATTTGACCCTTTCTAGCGCCCTGTGCCCTGCCTCCTGTGAGTACTTGATCTCATAGAAGACATGGTTGCTGACCTCCGGGAGCTTACAATATAAGAAAATAGCCAACAAAGGACCAAGACGTTTGTGATGTGACTTCAGGATAATTAATTAATCTGTAAAACAATGAGAATCTTATTAGTGCCTACTTCATGGGGTGGTGGCAGTGATGTGACATGAAATCACGCATGACGTGAAGAACTTAGCACCATTCCAGGCACATTGTAAGTACTTAAAAATATTACCTGTGGCATTGTTAGCAATATCGTTACTATGCTATATGACAGGTCTTTCCTTGGCTTCATCAGCCTGAATCTGTAATAGTCATAACAACAGAAATAAGGAAAATATTTCTCTAGTTTGATCTGAAGAATTTTGGGACCCCCTAGACCCAGGAAGTTCCCACTTTCCCATTTAAGCTTCCTTGACTTACTCAAAGACTGACCCCACATCCCCTCCACTCCATGGCCTCCAGCGTATCTAACCACTCTCTCCACCCCTCTGGGAGATGAGTCAATCTGCTTAGAGCTGGCGCACCAGGCCACCTGGTGTCTCCCACCCTGGAAAGCTCTGTTTCCTCCAAAGGTAAGTGCGAAGTGTGTTTGCAGATGGAGATGACCATTATCATTCACTTTTAGGTATATTTCGTAATTTTAGTACTAAATATTAAAGTGAATTTCTTGCCTAATTTATGCAGACTTCCTGGGGAAAATATTCTCCTAAATGAGCTTTGAATTTCATCCTCCTATTCCTGGCATAAAAGTCCTGAAAAGAAAGGAAGCCAAGGGGATACACGCAGAAATGCATGCAGAGGGTTATATCCCGGCACTGTGAGGCCCCACGATGAAGAACGTAACTGGGGGGGCTCCAGGGGGCTCCCAGGCTTCATGTGAGTGTTTTCCAAGAATCTCAGGTGATCCCTCACGGGGAACCTTGGGACACACTGGAAGAGAGCCGTCGAGACAGGGGAGGAGACAGAGAACTGGTCCAGGACTTTGAAGATGAGAGCTGGGAATTTTAATTTGCTATGGTGGACAATGGGGAAACAATTATAACCAGAAGTATCATGAAATTCATTCATTGCCATACTTTCTGCTTGTCAACTCACATGGTGGGCAGAAGGAGGCTGTTTTTAAATATTTTATAGAAATACAAATGCAAACAAGTTGGTACAATCATTTGCATGTTAAATTTGCAAACTTTGAAAAGTTATAATACTCAATGCTGGCAAAGGTAAGTTTTTACATTACAGTTACAATATAAATTAGTACAACACTTTTGGAAAGCAATTTACTAATACACAGAGCCATTAAAATCTCATGCCATTTGACTCAGTAATACCACTTCCAGCAATCTAATCCAAAATGTAAAACAAGCCATACAGTTGAGGGTTCATCACAGCACTGTTTGTAATAATAAAAGGTTATGCAACTTTTAATAAGTTAAATATGTAGACATAGAAACACACTCAATATATCACATGAGGTGAGAAAAGTGGGTCTAAGCCTATATGTTTACAACCATTTGAAAGCATCTTTAGGAAACAAAAAAGCCAGAAAAAAGAAACATTATAACCACTGTATTTAGGGAGGGGGGTTTGATTTTTTTTTTTTTTTGCTTTATTTTTTCTCCAAACTTTGTTATAAGATTACCTTACTTCCTGATTAAAAATAAAATTATAAAATCAGTTTGTTTTATAATTAGCTTATATTATAACTCATTTACTAACTGTAAATTCAATTTACATTCTAAAACTTCTATAAACCAGTGCCGTACTTTCCATGGCTTCCTGGAAATGGAAATAATATTAGAGAAATGTCAAAACTTTGGTAGCTTTATTATGGAGACAAATTAGTGGATAGGAATTAGCTCCATTTTAGTTCTATCTGGATCCAAACTTTCTCATAAAATAACTCAACATTAATCATTGAGATGAGGGCATTACTCGAGTACCTTTGGGTGGGGAGGGCGATTCAGCTATATTCATAGAGTTAACTTTCTTTCCTGGATCTGGAGCTCATTACATTCCTGGTGCTTTGGTGCTTTTTCTTTTCTTCCTTCCTAATTTTTTTACTAACATTTTATTGGAAAAATTTTAAAACATACAGAAAAGTTGAAGAATTATGCAGTGAATTTCATATACCCACCACATAAGTCCAAGCTTAGTTTCTTAGTTTTAACTTCTGACTGTTACTCCAACTGGTCAGTTTATTAGAAGAAAAAAAATTATTCATATATATACATAACATATGTATATATAAAAATATACATAACATATGTATATATAAAAATATACATATCTCTTTTTTTCATCTAAAACATATATATTTTTTTTTTACCATCAGTGTGGTGGAAATTGAATGCTAGGCACTTACAGCTTCACTACCTGATGTTCGGATATTTGTAAAGATGTTTAGCTATTTGTCAAGAGGAAGAAAGAGATATAGATTTGCCTGAGCCATCATCTTAGAAGCAAATTTGCCCTTGGAAGTTTCTCCAACAAAGCAGCATTTTTTCCTTTCTTATCTCAAGGTGCTCACTTCTATTAATGGAATCCAGTACTGTCTTCAACATAGCGTTTGCATTATCGACTTCTGTGGCTAATATTCTATTAGAGAGCTACTTTATCTTCAATATGTAATTTCTGTGCAACTAAATAGTATGTTTAAAATGTATTTTCTTCCCATAGAGGACACATCTCTTAAATTACAATATAAACAAGGAGAAAAATAATTCAGTTTGTAATATTAAATTTATGTCAATGTTTTCAAGAATATATATTACTTTTTAAGAAATTTTTTTAAAGTGATATTTGCCAGAAAACCTGAACAGCTGGTGAAGCAGTCTTTACTACTGGAAAGAGTATGGACTTCAGCACCCAGAAGATCTGAGTTCAAAGCCCCATTCTGCCACTTCCTAGTTGTGTGAGCCTGGAAAAGTGACCTCACTTCTCTGGACCTTCCTTAAATTGAGTTAATAAAACCTACATTGCAATCTTATTGTGCAAAGTAAATGCTTAGCACAATGCGTTGCACATAGTAAATGTTCTAAAAAGACCATCTTTTATTATTAGTAGTAGTATTAGTATATAATTACTTGACTTCTCTAAGGCTCTCTCTCCTCATCTATATAATGGAAGCAGTTACATCTAATTAACAACAGTGTTGTAAGCATGAAATGAAGCATTATGTATAAATGTTCTTTGTAAATTTGTAAAGATCCACATCAGTTTAAGATGATTATATCTATTATTATAATGGAATAATTAACAACTTATCAACTGCAAGTGATTCTTTCAAAGTCCCAATATCATCATTGCTAAATTCAAAGGTTACTTTGCAGTTATGATCTTAGGTGACCCCTCTGCTGTTGAGCCCTCTTGGCTCCTTGAAACATGATTTTCCTTTTGCTTCTGGGCCCTGTACTCTCCTTATTTTCTTCTTGCCTCTTTGCATGCTCCTTCTCAGTCCATCTGTGACTTCCCTTCCACTGGAGCTCCTCAAAATATTGAGGTTCCTTGGGATGTTGTCTTCTCTAATTCTATTTGCTCTGCTTAGATGAGCTTATCCGCACCTTTGGCTTCCATTACCCTCCTAGTGCTAATAATCCCTGTATCTTATCTTCAGCCCAGACCCCCCCAGAGCTTCAAAGCCAAACATTCAGCCACCCACTGGCCCTCTCTGGCCTCTCCGGTCGCACAGACACCTCAAGCCCAGCGAGTTCAAATGTGCACCATCATCTTCCTCCATACTCCCACTCCATTTGAGCTTTGAGAAAGGTGTCACTATTCACAACTTTGCCCAAGCCGGAAACCTCAGACCTGTCCTTGAATTCTCCCTTTCTCTCACCTGTAACATCCAATTAGTCCTTAAGACTTGTCAGGTCTTCCTCTGAAATAGCTCTCAAAGTCCACATTTATATGTAAATATGTTTTCATAAATATAAATCAAACTTAGAAATGTAGGGAATTTTGTGCTATCAAGAGAAGTTTCTTTCTCCTTTAAATGGAAATCTTGGTAGTATTAAAAGTAGGGAAGCAAGCACTCATTAAGAACACATCCTGCCATTTCAGGGGTTGGAGGAGGGGAAGGGAAGGTATTCGTCAAAGGGTAGCAAGTTTCCGTTATACAAGATGCATAGGTCCTAGAAGTCTAGTGTATGGCATGCAGCCTATGGTGAACAATACTGTATTGTATTCTTAAAAGTTTGCTGAGAGGGTAGATCTTATGTTAAGGGTTCTTATCACAAATAATAATAATAAAGAGGGCGAGAGTAAACTTTTGGAGGTAATGGATATGTTTATGGCATAGATTGTGGTGACAGTTTCACTGGTGTATACTTATCTCCAAACTCATCAGGTTGTATACATTAAATAGGTACAACTTTTTGTATGTCAAACATACCTCAATAAAGTGATATTAAAAAAATCCTGATAGGTTGGCAGATATTAAATAATTTAAAAAATACAATTGTCAAATACTGTCATTTGTATCTTTAGGGATAAATAATGAGATATTTGTATCTCTAGGGATCAGAACAGCTATTGTGCAGCAGGCTATAACGTGTGAATTGAGTGTGGTAGTGCCATATAAATAAAATGGTAGTGATCTAATCCGGAAAAAATAAGTGTGAATCAAAGGGGCTGCAGAATCCAGATGGGAAGCTCAGCAAATGCTTTCTACTGTCACTTCAGAACAGCAATGGCTTAACACACGCTTCTCTTATTCCATTTGGCCATGGCCCACAAATGAGAATAACATACACTTTACATCAGAAGCGAAGTGCCAAAATATTGAGAACTTCTTTTATTACGTCAACCCTAAGCTCATGGTCTCCATTATTCAGTCTTTTATTGTTCCTTGCAAAGAGATTTTATCCAGAGTACACCACCTATAAATACAAAGGGCATGCGGCCTTCAGCTTGGAAAAGTTACACACAAAGTGTCCTAATTGACTTGGATCCTTGAGACTGTCCACATTAGTGGCTAATTAACTTTAAAAAAAAAAAAGAAGGAAAGAAAACTACATTTGGCTTTAAAAAAAATCCATGAGTCTACACTTTATGTTCAGTCTAAAATCAAGAACGCACTTTTAACCTTTCACCTTCTGACCCCGCTGAGTAAGGGCCAGGTCAGCTCCAAACAGGAACTCTTCCAAGTGACTGGTATTTTTTATTGGTTTTCAGTATACGACATTGAAGCACTTTATTGTCCAAGAGTAATTATATTTATTTAAGACTGTTACTAGAGGAGGGAAAATAAATATCCAATGGGCCTTTATAAAGTTTTAATATAACTTTCTGTAAAATATTAAAAAGCATACTTATCTCCACTTTTCATACTCTTTTTAGCTCACCAGTCACATAAGAAATCTTTGTCCTTTCTATTTATGTGCATTAAAAATCCTTATGGTACTAAAACAACAACGCAATGGTTTTGGTTGATACTATTTCAAAGATTTAAAAAAAAAAATCTCCTCTTCTTTTAATCACCAATTACTCTCTCTTGCTCTCCTTTGAGTATATCAGGCCTGGATACAGCTAGACCAGATTTTTTGATTTAGTTGCTTTAATGAAAACAAAAAATGCTTTTATAAAAACAAAAATGTGGGGCCGGCCCGGTGGCGTAGAAGTTAAGGTCGTGCACTCTGCTTCGGTGGCCTGGGGTTCATAGGTTAGGATCCCGGGCTCGCACCGACACACTGCTTGTCAAGCCATGCTGCGGCGGCGTCCCATATAATGTAGAGGAAGATGGACACGGATGTTAGCCCAGGGCCAGTCTTCCTCAGCAAAAAGAGGAGGATTGGCATCAGATGTTATTTCAGGGCTAATCTTCCTCACAAAAAAAACAAAAACAAAAAGAAAAAAAGTGTCCTGTTTTCTTAGAGCCCATGTGGTGTTGATCATCTTATGTAGTAATCGCTCCGTGCCTCAGTTTCCTCATCTATAAAATAGGAATAATAACAGTGCCTCCAAGGTGGTGGGGAAGACTGAATGTGCTAATGTAGAAAGACTAAGTACCCTACCTGGCACATGGTAAGCACTCTGTGAAAAGCCTATCATTGTTATTATTATTTTTCCAAAAGGAACTCATTATCTTGTATTTTGCTGCACAGCAATACTGAGCTTATAGATCCCCTAGGTACCACACTCCTTGGTGGCTGCGTTAATGCTGTTCTCTCTGCCTGGAATGACCTTCCTTACTCTGTGTGTCTATTCAAGTCCGATTCATTTTGAAAAGCCCTGTTCACCTTGAACATCACCTCTTCTGGGAAGGCTTCCTAGATACTCTTCTCCCACCCCACGTGGAGATTCTGGATCTCTTCACACTGCGCTGTCTCTTTACCTTTGAGTCTGCTTCCACTCTTGCTCTTATGATACTGAATTACAACTTATTTGTTCACATTTCTATCTGGCTTCTTGAAGTTAAGGACTATGTCTTATTTATTTCTGCATCCCTCTTGCTCAGCACCAGCACCGCCTGATTCCTAGCAGGTTTTCAATGCATGCTTGTGGAATTATAGTATTGCTCAAGTAGCATAATGTTGCTATGAAGGAAACAGAAACAAATAAAATGCCATATATTTTACGAAGAATGAGGATTTCAGAATGCCCAAAATTACTAAGCAGGTCAAGGAAAGCCAGCAATATGCAAAACATCTCACTCATCTTTAAAGTCAATTCATTTACTCAGAACTATTTATTGGCCACCTTCTCTGTGCCTAGTCCTGCTCTAGGTGCTTGGAGTACAGGAAGGAGAAAAACAAAAGCAATCCCTATTCTCACGTAGCTTATATTCTAGAAGGAGGGAGTCAGACAATAAACAATAAATGCAAAAAAAAAGTAAATTACATGATAAATTAGAAGATGATAAATGATATGGGAAAAAAAAAGAGAAGGAGAAAAGGGTTAGGAGGACCAGGGATGCTGGCGTTGGGGGAGTGGGCTATGAGGAGAAGGAGGAGCAGTTTGCAAGGTTAAGGGGGTCAACGGTGGTGTCATTGGGCAGGTAAAACTTGAGCAAACATTTGAAAGAAGTGCAAGAGTTAGCTAAGCACACATGTGTGGGAAGTGAGTTCCAGGCAGACCAAACAGCCAGAGCAAAGGCCCTGAGGTAGGATTGTGCTTGGTATGTTTAAGTAGGCTTGTGTGGCTGGAGTGGAGCGAGAGTAGGAGACGAGATTAGACCTTTTTTTTTAAGATTAACTTTTTATTTAAGTATACATATCATATAAAAGTTTTATCTCATAAAAATATGTCAATATTAAATAATTTTAAAGATACCTAATTTCTATATGTAATGCTTTCAATCTAGATTATCCATTGTGATGAATCCTTTTGATCCCTGAACCTGCCTTTTTTCATCTCCTAAGGCTCAATGCAGAACATAACTGCCCTCATGGGAGTGGCAAGAAATCAAGGGTACTAGGGAAACCAGTCTCCCTTATCATTGATGATGCTGAGGGGCAGTCACACCCGACCATGTTACTCAAATGTAAATGAGAAAATAAGCTACATGAGCGACCTTCATGAGATTTTTCACATAACGTGTATTTCGTATCACTAAAGATTTAACTACCTACTAACAAGCTATACCTTCTTAGTAGTTAACAAAGACCAGAGCATAAGGTCAATGCCTTTTAATTTTCAAGCAAAGCAAGTTTAAGAAGGCTCAGAATGTTGTTTTGAAGAACAAAATACCCTCTGCAAAAATTGCTTTGTGTTAGAAAAGCCACCTGGAGCAGTCAGGATTCCCAGAGAAATCTGGAGAAAGACAGAGACATTCCGGCAGCAAGTCTAAAGGAAACAAGGCAGTGAGAAGAGACATTCAATACATTTGCTTCTGTTACCTTTTTATTAGACCTGAGGGAACCCTCGGCTCATAGGGAACCTTGGGTATTGCCTGCCGACGTAATCTTTGTCCTTGAGGCCTAAGGGCTTGAAAACAGAGGCAAGGCCAAACATGACCTGGAGGCTCGCACAGTCCTACTTCAGAACCAGCTAGGCCAGGGAAACGTCTACGAGCCCGGAGATCTTTCTGATTTTCATCACAAGCCTGTCAGTAGTTCATACAACGCCAGCATTTGGGTGCAAGTCACGGGCAAATAATTCCTCTTTCACTTTGAGATATATTTATGTTGTGGAGACCTGGGCAACTCTAATAATATCTTACAATGAATTATTTTATTTATGCATTAAACAATATTTATTAAGTGCCTACTATGTGTCAGGTACTGTTCTAGACACAAGGGATATGATAGTGAATAAAATAGTCAAAAATCCCTTTCCTTATGGAATCAATCAAAGAGTGTCCAAAATAGATATATCAGATGGTGGCAAGGGCTGTGGAGAAGAAGGAAGCAGAGCTGGGGCAAGTGCCCAAAGCAGTGGAGTTGGGAGGACTGATATTTTATTCAAAGCAGCCAGAGAAGGCCTCCCTGATAAAGTGACATGTGGCAGACACCTGCAGAAGCTAAGGGAAGAAGCATTAGGATATCTGGGTGAAGAGGAGTCCAGGCAGAGGAAGAGCTAGTGCAAAGGGCCTGAGGCAGGAGGGTAAGTGAATGAATAATGTTTTGTGGTTTACTGATCTCCTTCACATCCTTTCTCTTAGGTCCTCCTCATCAGATCCTTGGAAAATAGAAAAGACAAGTATGTTTTCTCCCTCTTACCAATGAATAAATGGAGGAAGCAGCAGTGGTTTGCTCAAGAAATGCTAAGTAGTGTCTCGAGAACTAGAACCCAAGTCATTCCTAAGTTAATGCTTGTCCCCCCACTACCCCTGTAACACATTGGAGAAGTCAGACGTACTTCAGGGCCTCTCAGGGACCCTCAGGAGTAAGCTCAGTTGCAAGTGACCACGTGTTCACGGTGTGGTGTGTGTGGGCAGGAGCCTGGAACTGCACATCAGTCAGAATCACAGAATGTTCGTAATTGCCTCTGCTCCAGCATGAACAACGCTAACAGGCGCAGAGGTGACGCATCTCTGCCTTCAAGGAATACCCTGTTTCAGACCCGCTCCTGAGTCGCTATTTCCTGACCCAGGGTCCAACTCTTCCCACGATGCCTGGGAGTGCAAACGCTCCTCCCTTCAGGGAGAATCTGACCTCTCTCCCCGGGAGAGGGTGGTCTCGTGCTCTGAGCCCAGCAGGGCAATCGCGTCAGATCACAGTATTCCAGCAGCAGTACCGTTCTCGGGCCCCGGGGGGTTCGGCCTTAAATAACACCACATGTTGGACATTACTGGACTTGTCTTGCTTCAGCTTTGCCCGGCCTGGCCCGATTCTCTTTTTATGGTGGTTTTCCCTGCATGAAGGAAAGGTTACGCCTGCACAGCCCTCCTGCAGCCCTATCAGTCTCAGTTCCCCAGCTCCTGTCAGCAACTGCTCAGACAAGAGCACACACATGCCCCCACAAGAACAAGCAATATACACACCCCATCACGACTGCACAGGACACTGTGGATTTCAGGTCACATATATGAACTACAGTTACAGCTTCTCTCTCACATACGTGGGTATATATACCTGCACACACATACATGTGTAGACATATATATGCATGCACACGCATATACACACATACTCAAGTGGCTAAGCAAATCTTAGTTTTAATTTCTTAATATTTATCATGTCTCATGGTTGGCATAGCAAGTAACTGATTTGTGTTATGGACTGTTTTAGATTACAAAAGACAGTCTTAAAAAAACACTCTTGGACAACTGGCATTTAACTTGGGAATAAGCTTATCAAAAATAGCAGAAACCCCCCTAATGGACATTGTCGGCCTGGCTTCCCGCCCTCCTCTTGCTCTGGGGTTGTTTGACTCCCTTAGATTGAATCATAAATCAGTTTCGCAACAGTGATTCCTACAATCCCCCTGGTGAGACTTTGGCTGCTGCTTCATGTCTGTTAAATTTATTTATATATAAATAAAAGTTTTCTGTATTAATTAGAGTCTTTGGTTTCGGAGGACAAGTCCGTACGACAAGATCATCGAACGTTATAGTGTCCTCAGACCTGTTTCCAACAGTAAGCCAGAATATTTTTGTTTTCTTCCTGTCTTTTGCTTCTGTTTTTACTGATATATGGTGAATTTGGCCCAAGTAATTTTATGGAGCACAAAGAAGAGGTGTACTGTGAGAAAATTCAGTTGGATGAATATGGACGGCCAAGGTGCTGCGCGAGCACACAAGTCTTCAGTGGACCCACACTCAGCATTAACCCTCCACCACCTCCACCACTGATTTTCCTCCTCAAATTACCTGTTTGGACGCTTATCAATGTCCAGTCTAGACTCCGGACACAGCCGTAAAACTGAGTTGTCGACAATGAAGTCTGCTATTAGAGCACCCAGTCCTTTGACATCCTATAATAATATGGAATCTAAAGAGTTTAAAATTTCCCAAGTTTATTATTTGTCCATTATTAATGAAGTATGCCCATCACGTAACTTTAGTTTTTTGGTGCTTCCTTAATTAGTATTTAGGAAGGTATTTATTTTCACAAGAGTATAAAAAATGTGATGATTCTAATTCCTTCCCTAACTCATTGTACCTCTTCCTAAAGTTTCAGACCCATTCCTCCCGTGTGTCATGGAGAGATTTTTCCCGGACAGTAAGGAGATAATGGGATGTTTTGGCAGAGATGTTTATTACCAAGCATTAGTGCATTTACTACTCTGTTTTACCTCCAAGTCCTTGGTCTGGGATGTACGGTGAAGAAATCCTGTAGTGACTAGATATGATTTAAACGTATTAGGTGGAAGGTGGTTCAGGAACGACCCAGAACTGAGAGGAACACAGGGAACTGATTGTTTCTAAGGGTAACGTTTATGGGGCAACTGTCTATCAGTTGGCAAAGGGAGGCACTTGCTCAATACTGGAGCTTTATTCTAGCCAAGAGGAAAGGAAAGACTAAAAGATCAAGGATACAAATGAAAAACAAACATGGAAAGCTGCAAAGTTAGGAACACCGAGAGGAGGAAGCCACAAGGGAACCGGATTATATTTCAGAGTTAAAAAAAAAAAAAAAAAAACCTACGCTCTGTCTTGTAAATTAAATCCACACTTAATTTTTGAAATTCCTTCTTATTTTTCCAGACTTGAGCCAATATGTGGGACATGGAATGTTATAGGGAAGTGGCAGCCAGGCATATAGTGGTAAATGAGTTTACTTCACAATTTCCTTTCATATGTAGATTCAGACCTGCTTTTTCCTTTGTCATTGCTTACAGAGATCTAAGCTTCCTTCCTAAGACATCATCTTTTATTAATCAGCTTATCCACAGCAGAGTCCCAGAGACTGGAACTGGGTTCAGACAGATGTTGATAAATGTCTTAAGTTTCTTATAAACTAAATCAAGGCCAGCCATGTTTTATTAATCAGTTACCCTTCATACATACTTTGTCCTCCGTATATTGTATCACGCTTTATATACCATCCTGTTTACACTGCTTGCCCTGATTCAGCTCAAGACACGGCCCCTACTTGAGAAGACAGGCAGTCGTGTATGTGTTTCTCCACTTATTTAATGGCTAATATAAACAATCATTTACAGATGCATATTTAGGAAAAAAAACCTTAGGTTTTTTAGTAGAGATAATGACCGTTATGCATTTATGGTTTATCTACTGACCAAGATAAGAATATAAAAATGGTCAAAAACCTGCTGGTGGAAATATTTATGAACTTACCTTTCTGCGTCCTTATGCCTCTGCTCAGAAAGCCAAGAACATTCTGAACAAACATATTGCTGGTAATAGAGCTTCACATGGTCTAGTTTTGTCCTATATTCTCTTTTAAGGGATTCTTACTTGGGGACCCAAAATAATAAATGCAAATTTCTATGAAAGTAGGTCATCTTCCTGACAGTAGCTAGAGTGGTTATATTAGTTCAAGGTGTATTATAAGGATAAGAAAATAATTAAGCAAGAGGAATGAAATTCCTGCTGTGGAATAAATCACGTATAGTAACAAATAATCTTCAGGTTTAAACTATGGTGTTACCTTGGTGTTAATAACCAATTCTTCCATCAAAACCTAAGGTAAAGTTCTTAGCTAGAAGCAAATTTCCTGCCTGCCCTAATTTCTACCTTTGCATTCTTCCAGTGTCCCTCATTTGGGTCTTTATGCGTTGTCCATATGTGTGCCCCACTTTGGTCCATTCTGTGTTCCATCTGGTAGCAGAATTGTTTCTGATTATACAGAAAGCCTCTCGGGCTGCAGTTGCTTACATGTTCAGAGTTTAAAGAATAGGCTTTCTACCACAAATACACAGGGTTCTGGTCTGCATAGTTTTCTCATTTCTCATTTCTCATTTTGGTGCCCAGTTCCCACCCTGAGTACAGGCAATGGAGGCAGCGCAGGCATTGTGAGCGCCACTATCGCCCTCTCCCCTGTGCTCTGTGAAATGCTCTTCTATCTGCACTGTGCTGGGAGGAGTTTTCTGGACCTCTTTGATTTTGGATGGAATTAGAATACATTCTGGATTAAGAAGTGCCCAAAAAACTCTGTCCCTTTATTTCAGTGCCTATTTCTCTTTGGTTTTTCTCCTGTTTTCTTGCTACAAAAATATCCATTACAAAGAAACTCTCTGCCCCTGGTCAGTCAACGGGCATATCAGGCAGGGACTAGTATTTTGCTTAAGTACACGCTCAGGGTTTGCAAATTTATAAGAGATGCCTTCACAGTAAATATATGTGATTCTCACAGCATAAAAATATCTCCTGAGTAAGCAAGCTGATATAAAGACTAGACAATAAAAAATAAAGTCTTTCTCATTTTTAAAATTTATGTCAATGGGTAGTGAACATTTATAGAATGCTGTATAGAGTATAGGGCATTCTGCTTGCTACTAGATTTTGGATGTAAGATTGTAGGTAAGAAAAAATAATTTCAGCATATGACTTCTTAGAATTTTAGAACATAGGCATTTATGTGATATGTCTTTAAAATCATAACCTGCTTTGCTCCAATGCTGTACATTAACCTGAGATAAAATATTTTTTAAAGGTTTTAAGACTGATGACTTTTTTATGAGCATGAATTTTTTAGAATTAGGCATAATTTACATAAAATAAAATGTACAGAATTTGTTTCCAGTTTGAATACAATTGGACAATTGTATCCATCTGTGTAACCACCACCCAAAACAACTTATAGAACATTCCCAGTACCCTATAAAATTCCCATGTGGCCCCTTCCACTCGATTTCCACCTGAAGCAACCACTTTCTGACTGCCTCACTCTAGATGAGTTCCGCCTGCTTTGGACTTCACATAAATGGATTTACACAATCTGCATTCTCTTATGTCTGGCTTCTTTCACTAAACAATGTGAGATTCATGCATGTTGTAGTTGGTACATCTGATTGCTTTTTGTTTTCAAAAATATTATGAGAAGTGTGCTGGATCACAAAACTCTGAGAAATTGGTAAGTATAGAATATTAAGTTGTTCAGAGATAAAAATCGCCTCGAAGCTCCTCCTGCCCTAACTCACAGCCCAGCTAGAGAGTCTGATGCATGACACTCGTGCTACCTGGAACTCTGGCCTTTGTGAGAACATCTCTCATTCCATGTGGCATCTAAAGTACCACGAGTCCAGACTCTAAAAGAGATTTAGAAACGCTATTTAAGTTTCCCTGATATGAGAAATGATCCTTCAAAGTGTTAGTGTGTGGAAGGGGCTATAGCAAAGAAGGGAGGGAATGTCCTCAAATAAATATTTTGCTCGACTTTTAGTTTCATTTCTGAGTCAAAACATCTGTAGTCCTAAAAGAGGGACTCTATTTCTAATTGCTTTCTTCCTATAAATTATTTGCAAGTCCTAATCATATTTCTTCAAGGATAGATTTCTGTATTTGTAAGGAGCACTACATAAAAATTCATCAATTTTCCATGTTTTCTATCTCCTTTCTCATTTTACAGCAGAAATTGCCTTCAATCCTGATCTGTGTCCATGCCAACCCTCGGGTTGTGCTTAATCTTTCACGTGATCAGCAAGACATTTCATGTTTTGTTTCCTTGAGTATGGCCAGAATCAGGATTATTAACAGCACCAATAGATCACACTCAGCTTTCTGGTTTCCTCGGTGTAAGGTAAGCCCTTAAGAAGAAACTCTATAAAATCTTTTATTCTGGGCTTCTTATTGTTTATGGTTATATTTCCATCTGACTAATTTCATAGTAAACAACAGGAACACAAATGATAATGGCAGGGATAAATTAATAATTGGAACTCGTCAGCCAAAAATTATCTAAAACTTGTTTTTTTTTGGTGAGGAAGATTGTCCCTGAGCTAACATCTGTGCCAATCTTCCTCTATTTTGTATGTGGGACACCACCACAGCATGGCTTGATGAGCAGTGTGTAGGTCCACACCTGGGATCCAAACCCGCGGACCCTGGGCTGCCAAAGGGGAGCACGTGAACTTACCCACTACACCAATGGGCCAGCCCCTAAAACCTGCTTATTTTAAATAGACTTAAGAAATTTGGAGAATATCTGGAAGATAGAGACTTTTAAAAATAATGTTACATATTACTGTATCTATTATATCAGGATATAAGGCATCAAATGAAGACAATTATATCATGTGTCTTTTTAGAACAAGGGCTTCTTCTTCTTTTCTCTCTCCTTCTTCTCCTGCTCCTTCTCCATAAGCTTCTTTGTGAATCTTTCTAGGCTCTAGTTTGGTCCTTAAAAAGTTCCATGTCTATCTGTTCTCCGAGTAAGATTTATTGCCTAAGCATCTATAGTCGATGATGGCAGACGTAAGAGGAAGCTTGGCTTCTGTCTAGCTCTCTCACTCCTCGTAACAAGATCAGTTACATTTTGGCTGCTAAGGCTGTTGCCTCCTTCCCAGCACCACCACTACTGTTGTATTCTAGCCTCCCCTTGGGTTTGTGCAATTTGCTCCTAAGTGGGTCTCTACCACTCAAGACCTCACAAAACACCCTCCACATGGTCCCTAGGAGTTTTCTAAAACTCAGATCTCACCATGTCACCTTCCTGCTTGAAGCCCCATGACCTAAGGTAAAAGACTAAAATCTTGACCTTAGCCGACAAGGCCCTGCAAAATCTTACGCTTTTCCATCTCTCCACACTCATTTTCCACCTTTTTGTCATTGTTCACTGCAGCAACTCAGAACTGCTCATACTTGGGAGCCAAATCTCTGAACGTACCTTGTGCCCTGCTTTGTCGTTGCGGTTGCTTGTTTTCATCCTGAAAACTCACTGCCCTGTCTCCACCTGGGGGATTTCTATTCCATCATCCTGGGCTTCCAAGACCTGCCCTCCAACTCTCATCTTTGGTCAGGCTAGGCCCAGGCAGCAACCTGGGGCCTGCTCTATCTTACCCGTAACCATTGATATCATCTGCATCTCCACAGATGTTGGCACCTGGGTCTCAATCTTCTTCTGCCTCTGCCCCAAATTTTCTTATTGTCACAATGACTCTGTGCGGTTGTTCTATTCAATGACGCAGCCTCAAAGTTCACTGACCCCTTCCACTCCATTTCAGCAGCACATTACCGAGATATTTTCTTGCATCTAGTCATTGCCTGGACCGCACTCACTTTGAAATCTCAAACTTTATCATATCAATCTCCAATCAAAACCTTCAATTCCTTTGGCCCTCTCACTCCCTTGCTCTCATTACATCTGCTCTTTTACCTCATGACCTCTATTTCTTTGTCTGCAACTTTTCTAACCATCTACCCACCCCCGACTTTGCATGCTCACCTTCCAAAGAGTATTTTACACCCGCTGAATCCACTCCCACACAACCCATTCATTCATTAACTTGCAATTAAGATTAGGCCTCCATTGCTTCGCTAAAACCATGGAGCAAAGACCACCAATCCCCTCTTGATTAACAAATCCAATGGGCTCTTGTCAGTCCTGACATTTCTTTATCTTTCTCTGGCATTTGCCTCTACTGACTCTTGTCGTGGTTTCTGTGTCACTGTTGTCCCCTGGTCTCTCTGACCCTGTCTTGCCAGTCTTCTTTATGCATTTATTGTCCCAGGGGACGGTCTTCAGCCCTCCTCTCTCCCAGGTGTCTCAACACTCCTATGGCTTCCACTGTGATTCATACACTGATGACCCCAAAGTGTCTGCCTTTAGCTCAGGTTTCTCTCCTGTGCCCAGACTTGTCTACACTGGTGCCCCTTCTACATCATCACGAGAAAGTCAAGCCCCACAAATCCAAAACTGAGCCTGTTTTCATTCCTCTAAGATGATGTCTTCCTCCTACATTTTTGTTATTAGTAAACTCAATTTCCCTCCACTTAGTAACTCAGGCCAGAAACGCAGGAATCTTCACAGACTTCTCCATTTTCTCATTCCCTGCATTGAATTAGGAATTAAGTTCTTTCTCTTCTACATTATTAACATCTCGTATTGTCCCTTATCCATTTCCACCACTGCATGTTGTTCAAACCCCACCATATCTTGCAACAATCTCTCCAAGTCCATCTCTCCACCCCTCAGGCTCACACTCTTCCAGCCCATTTTCCTCATTGTGGTCAGAGTGATCTTCCTAAACACAAATCTCATCTCATTAGGCTCTGAGATCTCTACTCTCTAGAGCTGTGGCTCCTAAATGAAGTTGCATGTTAGAATCACCTAGGAAGATATTTTTAAAATACCACCCCTACCACCCCAAATTGAAATGGTTGGGAATGGGATTGGGATTTGGGCATTTTCTTAAAGTCCCAAGTGATTCTATTGTAAAACCAAAGATAAGAACAACTATTCTACAGAGTAAAATCAAAAGGCTTTTATTTAGACATACAAACCCCTACTTACTGCTGTTTTCACCTTTCCTGCCTCCATTCACTCTATGCGCAGCATGTAAAACAATATATTTTCCTTCTCCACTGCCTCTAATGATATTGTTTCCTCTGTCTAGAACTTCTTTTCATGATTTGTCTGCCTGAAAATAGTTACTCATTAACTTAAGGCTCTAGTCATGTTGCCTATTATGGGCTGAATTATGTCCCCCCAAATTCACATGTTGAAGCCTTAACCCCAGTACCTCAGAATGTGACTGTATTTGACCTTTAAAGAGGTAATCAAGTTAAAATGAGTCTGTTAGGATGGGCTTAATCCAATCTGACTAGTGTCCTTATAAGAAGAGGAAATTTGGACACACAGAGAGACACCAGGGATGCACACACATGGAGGAAAGACCATGAGGACACAGTGACAAGGCAGCCATTTGCAAGCCAGGAGAGAAGCCTCTGAAGAAAGCAATCCTGCTAATGTCTTGACCTTAGACTTCTAGCCTCCAGAACTGAGAGAAATAAGTTTCTATTGTTTAAGCCACTCAGTCTGTGGTGCTTTGTTATGACTGCCCTAGCAAACTAATATATCACCTATACAGAATCTTTACTGATACTGCTTCTTCCCGCCGGGTGGAGTTGGCCCCTCCTTTGTTTCTGCCCATATAACACCCTTACAGCCTTCCAGATTGTCAAACAAAGCTCTTTAATGTTCCTATTTGTTTATTGCTTTTAGAGTGTCTAGACTCTAAGACTCTGGAAAATAGGGGTCTCATCTTGGTTGCCTTTACTCTCATAGGTGCTATGCTAAATAAATATTTGTAGAAATGAAATGAATTTATGAGACAATTCAAAGAGAGAAGTACTCATCAAGCCTCATTTCTTCTTTGTTCTCTAGAATAGTGTGAAGTTCTTCAGGTGCACCAAACCTGCACGTGCCGGGGCGGCCCTGTGGCGTAGCAGTTAAGTTCTCACGCCTTGCTTCAGTGGCCCGGGGTCCGCCGGTTTGGATCCTGGGCATGGATATATGCATCGCTCATCAAGACATGCTGAGGCGGCGTCCCACATAGAGCAACTAGAAGGATGTACAACTATGACATGCAACTATCTATTGGGGCTTTGGGGAGAAAAAAGGAGGAAGATTGGCAACAGATGTTAGCTCAGGGCCAATCTTCCTCAAAAAAAAAAACCTGCACATGCCAAGGAGCCACCCCAGTTGCTGCTTCCTCTGCCAGGAATGCTTTTGTCTCCCTTCTCTACAAGGCCAACTTTTCACTCTCCTGTAGACTTATCCCAGCAGTTCCTCCCCTGGGAAGCCTGAACTGACCATCATAGATTGGGTGAAGAGGCCCCCTATATGCTTCCTCAGCACGCCTTGTTCCCCACAATTAAAGCATACTCCATGAATTGTAAATGTCTGTTCACGTACACTCACCCCTAGACTGTGAATGACTGAGGGAACAGAGTGTGTCTTTTTTGTTCTTGTCTTTGTGTTCTCAGAGTCTGTCACAGTGCTGGCATGCAACAGCACTCAGTGAATAGTTCTCCAGTAAAGAAATCACCACTCTCTCTTAAGATAAACGAGCATGGACTAAGACTTTGAATTAGATAGAATTAACCATTTGATGTTCTGGAAACTAAAACCAGTCCCTTCCTTATAGTATGTGTCAGACAAGGTAGGCTACACGGCTGGCAACAAAAAAGATTCAAGTCCACCCTGGGTCATCTGATGTTCTGCTTTACACGGGGATTCAGGCTGAAGGAACCATCTCAGTCTGGGACAGGGGCAGTCATTGTGGCAGGGGCCAAAGAGAACATGGCAAACCACAGACTGACTCTTAAAATTTCTGCTCAGAAATGACATACAGCACTTCTATTCATTGGTGCATGTTGCAAGGCCACACTTGAGCTCAATAAGGAAGAATTTAAAGTCCTCCCAGAGACAATGGCACCAAATAAGGTAAACAGTAACAAGATCTACTATACATACATTGCTAGTTCTTAGTATGAACTAATTTTAGGTCAAGATTTTATTATTTTTACAAGTATATTTATATCTTCCTCTTCTGGCCAATATAGTAACAGGGGCCAGATTTACCTTTCTTCCTAAAACAATTAAAAAAACCAGAGAGAGTGTATTAGACAACAGTTTTCAAGATATTGGATATCAGGCAAGGAAGGAGAAGGATCCCTTATATACAGAAAACAAATTATATGAGCCCATGATTGCCCTAGCTGACTGGCTTGAAAGTTTCCAGGCTGTGATGCAGGGAGAGGGGACACAGCAGAGCCCAGCATACTCCCTGAATTGCAGATATGGAGTTCAGAATCTGGAGAGACAAGGGGGCTACAGTTCACAGGGCAGAGTAATGGAGAGGAAAGAGAAGTCCAGAGATCTTCAGAGGGCTGCCGGAGGATTGAGCAACGTCCTGACCCGCACAAGCATGTGAGAGAACTGCCCCCAGCCAGGGAAAGAGCTGCCCTAAAAATCAGAAGGAACAGTGCCTGGAGCTCATCCAGGGCCAGAAGCAGCGTCAGACTGGAAAAACTCACACTTTATAGGACGTTGGGTAGAGTACTCAGAAAGTTCTTGCCTCGGTAGTGTAGAATAATTAACCCTAGAATAAATGCTGCCCTGGCACCACCAAACAAATTTTAAAAGCAAGACCTGAAAGAATCAAATTGTTTCCAAGAAACTTAACTACCTCCCAGAAAAAAGCTCAAGAATATTTATAGGAATTCAAAAATATCCGCACCCACTAAGGTGCAAGTCACAATATCTGACATCCAATCAAAAATTTCCAGGCATGAAAAGAAACAGACTATAACTATATTAGATAACAAGAAAGATAGCAAAATAGTGATCTGGTTTCCATTTCAAAAAAACTAGAAAAAGAAGAAAAAAACTTAAACTCAAAGTAAGAAGAAGAAATAAAATTACAAATATCAGAGTGTAAGTCAATGAAATAGAAAACAGAATAGATAAAACCATTGAAACCAAAAGCTGGTTCTTTAGGAAGATCAATAAAATTAATAAACCTACCTAGGCAGATCTATCAGGAAAAAAAGAGAAAACACAAATTACCAATATCAGGAATGAAAGAGCTGTCAATACTACAGATTCTACCGATAGTAGAAGGATTATAATGAAATATTATGAACAACTTTTTGCCAAAATGTTTGACAACTTATATGAAGTGGGAAAATTCCTTAATAAACAAAAATTATCAAAGCTTACTCAAGAAGAAATGGATAGCTTGAATAGCCTTATATTTATTAAAGAAATTAACTTTGTAGTTAAAAACTTTTCCACAAAGAAAACTCCAGGCACAGATGACTTTACTACTGAGTTCTGCCAAACATTTAAGCAAGAAATAATGCCAATTCTATACAAACTCTTATACAAAATTTAAGAAAAAGAGCTACTTCCCAACTCACTCTGTGAGACCAACCTTGCTATCAAAAGCAAACAAGACATCAAAAGAAAGAAAACTACAAACTAATATTCCTCATGAACATAAATATAAAAAGTTAACAAAATTTTAGCATATTGAATCTAATAATATAGAAAAAAGATTATACTTCCAAACCAAGTGTGATTTATCCCAGGAATGCAAAGTAAATTTAGCAATCAAAATTAATCAACATAATCTATTATATTAACAAACTAAAAAAGAAAAACCATATGATTTTTTCAATGTACATAGAAAAAACATTAGACAAAAATCCAACATCCATTCATGATTAAAAAAAAAACTCTTCCTAACTAGAAATAGAGGGTAGCTTTCTCAACTTGATAAAGGAAATCTATGAAAAACGTACACAATGATATTACTGAATGCTTTCTCCTCTAAGATCAGAAATAAGGCAAGGATGTCCACTCTCATCACTTCTTTCAATGTTGCAGGGAAGGTTCTAATCAATGCAACAAGTTGATAAAAAGAAACAAAAGGCATCTAGATTGGCAAGGAAGTAGTAGAGCTGTTTTATTTGCAGATGACCTGATGGTGTCTGTAGGAAATCCAATAATATCTATAAAAACGTACTAGAACTAATAAATGAGTTTAGCAAGTTGCAGAACATAAAATCAATATACAAACATCAGTTGCATTTCTTTATGCTAGTAATGAAAAATTAGAAATTCAAATAATTAAAATAATACAATTTACAATAACCTTAAAGATATGAACTACTTAGAGATAAATGTGCAAGACATGTACACTGAAAACTACAAAACATTGCTGAGAGAAATCAAAGTAGACATATAAATGGAGATTTATATTGTGCTCATAGGTCAGAAGACTCAATATTGTTAAGACGTCAGTTCTCACCAAGTTGACCTATACATTCAACACAAAATCAAAATTCCAGTAGGCCTTTTTTTGTGAAAATGGCATGCTTGTTCTAAAACTCATACAGAAATGTAAAGGACATAGAATAGCCAAAACATCTTTAAAACAGAATAAAAAGTTGGAGTACCTACACTACCGGCTTTCAAGATTTATTATAAAGCCACGGTTTTCAAGACAGTGAGATATTGACATAAAGATAGAAAAATCGACCAATGGAACCAAATAGAGAATTTTTTAAAGGTGCAAAGGCAATTTAATGAATAAAAGATAGTTTTTCAGCAGGTGATATTCCAACAATTGGATATCCATACCTTAAAAAATAAATTTTAAGGGGCTGGCCTGGTGGCGTAGCGGTTAATTTTGTGCGCTCTGCTTCGCCGGCCTGGGGTACACCGGTTCGGATCCTGGCCGCAGACCTACTTACCACTCATCAAGCCATGCTGAGGTGGCTTCCCACATAGAAGAGCTACAACTCTACAACTACGATATACAACCATGTACTGGGGCTTTGGGGAGAAAAAGAAAAAGAGGGAGATTGGCAACAGATGTTAGCGCAGGGCCAATCTTCCTCAAAAACATAAATAAATAAATAAAAGTCAATTTAAAAAATAAACAAATAGGGCCAGCTCCGTGGCTTAGTGGTTAATTGCACGTGCTCCACTACTGGCGACCCAGGTTTGGATCCCGGGCGCACACCAATGCACCACTTCTCTGGCCATGCTGAGGCCACGTCCCACGTACAGCAACTAGAAGGATGTGCAGCTATGACATACAACTATCTACTGGGGCTTTTGGGGGAAAAAAAAAAAAGGAGGAGGATTGGCAATAGATGTTAGCTCAGAGCTGGTCTTCCTCAGCAAAAAGAGGAGGATTAGCATGGATGTTAGCTCAGGGCTGATCTTCCTCACACACACAAAAAAAAGGTAAAGGAAAAAATAAACAAATAAATTCCAAACTATATCTCACACCGTATACAGAAAACTCATAGACCTAACACAATACCTAAAACTATAAAGCTTCTAGAGGAAAACAGGAGAAGATCTTTGTGACCTTGAATTAGGCAAAATTTCTTACATACAATACCAAAATACAATCCATATAAGATAAAAATGATAAGCTGGACTTCATCAGAATTATAAAATTATGCTTTCAAAAGATATTACTAAGAGAATGAAAAGATAAATCATAGATTGGGAGAAAATATTTGCAAATCATATAGCTGATATAGAATTTCTGTCTAGAATATATAAGAATTCTCAAAACTTAATAATAAAAGAACAATCAAGTTTAAAAAACTGGGTGAAACCGGCTGGCCCAGTGGCGTAGCTGTTAAGTTCGCACGCCCCACTTTGGCGGCCTGGGGTTCGCAGATTCAGATCCCGGGCGTGGACCGCCGCAGCACTTGTCAAGTCATGCTGTGGTGGCGTCCCATATAAAGTAGAGGAAGATGGGCACAGATGTTAGCCCAGGGCCAATATTCCTCAGTAAAAAGAAGGATTGGCAACAGATGTTAGCTCAGGGCTAAACTTCCTCACACACACACACACACACACACACAAAATGTGAAGTAAAAAAATAAATGGGTGAAAGATTTATACAGACTTTTCATCATTAAAGCTACATTGAAAAAAGAAGATGAAAAGATACTAACATCATTAGTCACTAGGGAAATGCAAATTAAAATCACAGTGAGATACTACTACTGTTCCATTTAAATGGCTAAAATTAAAAAGACTGACCATCACAACTGGGGTTGAAGATGTGTTGCAGCTGAAACTGCTGTATACTGCTGCTGGGAATGTAAAATGGCACAATCACTTTGGAAATAGCTTGGCAGGTTCTTAAAAAGCTATACACATACACCTATCATAGAAGCAAGCCATCCCACTCCAGATATTTACCCAAGAGAAATAAAAGTGTGTGTCCATACAAAGACCTGTAAACAAACGTTCACAGTAGCCTTGTTTGTAATAACCCAAAACTAGTGCAACTCTAATGTCCACTAACAAGTGAATGAATAATGAAACTGGTAGATTCATGCAATAGAACACTATTTGGCAATAAAAAGAAATGAACGTTTGATAAACACAATAACACGGATGGATTTCAAAATAATGCTGAATGAAAGAATCCAGACCAAAAAAGGTACAGATAGTTTGATTCCACTTATTGAAAATTCTAGAAAATGTAAACTAATCTGTAGAAATCCAATCCCATCCAACCCACCCAGTGGTTGCCTGGTGGAGGGCAGGGGAAGCATGGGAGGGATGGTACTGGAGCAGCAGGAAACTTCAGGGACTGATGGAGATGTTCATTTTCTTAAGTATGGTGGTGGTTTTATGAGTGTACACAGATGTCAAAACTTATTAAATTGCACAGCTTACTGTATATCAATTATACCTCAATTAGGTTCTTAAAACGTATACTTACATTTAATTACACAAGGAATTAATGAATAAATTCTAGTTATCACAAATATAACTTTAGAATGCTAAAATCCCCTTACCCACTTAGCCAACTTCTCATTACCTATCATGGAAAATCACTTGCACATGTAAATGAGGAGACGTACTAAAATAGTAATTGTGCATTGCATGAGATTGCGAAAATAATTGGAAATATATTTAACTCACAGATTCTAACTTAAGTCCCATGTGATTTTGCATTTGCAGAGGAAGTCCTCCTTAGTGAGTAAGAACATTGGCCCTGAAGTTAGACTGCCTGGTTCTAATCCAGATCTGAACTACTAGCAACGTGGCCGTGCAAGTCACTCAGTCTTTCTGAGCCTCAGTTTCCTTATCTATAAAATGGAAGTAATAACAGTGTCTGCCCCATAAGAATATTGAGAAGAGCAATTGAGGTAGGCATGGAAAGTGCTCAGCAGAGCCTATTCATAGAAAGTGCTCCATAGTTTCTATCATCTGTGACTTGACCTTTTGCAAAATAGAAATACAGTGTTGTCCCATTAAACTGGTAATCAGATTTCCAGCAGCCAGTTTTAGGTATCTTCCTGTGGACCTAAAAGTAATTTAAAAAATAGTGTGATGAGCTTTTGAGAATCAAGGAAAAGTGTTGTTATCAAGCACATGCGCTTACTTGCTGACAGAGTGTAGCACCTTACACACAGCCTGAGCTAAGCCCATTAGCTGGAAAGGGTGTCAAAAATATTTAATGCAATGACAAATAACATTACAGAGCAATAAGGTAGCAGATGTTCAGAATTAGAGCATTTAGATGAAGAAATTTTAAAGATTATCTTCTCCTGTACTTTTATTTATAAATATATATATAAAAAAATTAAGGACCAGAGCAATAAACGACCTTCTAGATTACAGCTACTTTCTGTGAACCAAGACCGAACCTCGGGCTGTCTGACCCCGTGTTCCAGAGACCTTTCCACGAGCACTTCTGCCATCTCACATCATAATTCTGCACTGGAATGTTTAAGAAGCCAAGGATCTGAGTAACGCAATTTAAATAATCCTCCATTAAAGAGGTTGAAATTAAAGACAAATCTGTTCCTGTTGTGAGACTTGCATTATCTGGGGAGCGAACTTCTCTGGAACAATCTGTTCCCTGATGCTGATGAGTAAATGAGGCATTTTGCTCAATAGTTTATTTACAAATGAATCTATGGAAGCATAAAATTTAGAACTGTTCTCAATTAGTGATTCTTTCATGTTTACTCACTCAAGTATTAAATCTTCTACAATCATGAATCTCCTTTGGGAACAAATCTTCTGGTTTTGATAGTTCCCACTATTGAAAAGTTTTTATTGATATTTGACCTGTTTTTTTCTTTCCCTACTTTTATCCCACTGATCCTACTTATCCTGTTTAGATCAGGCCACATCATTTTCCCCAAGTGCTTATGCTTTTCATATATGTTATGACTCACCCAAATCATCACTGTGTCAGCCTCTCCACGTGCGTTGCTTCAGTATTTTTGTGGACCTTCTTCTGTTTACTAGAATAAATTGGTTAATGAGATGCAAGGCTCCAGGTATAATGCCATCATACCTGCAGAGAGAAGGGCTACCTGTCCTCCCATCTTTGTTATTAAGTGTAATATGTGGAGCCTACATTGAAACAAGGGGGGGTTTCCTCTCACATTATCTAGCACACTTCTGTCAACGTTTAGCACACAAATTTCTACCTTTTTTTCCGATTTATTAGATACCAACTATCAACAGGTTTTATTTTTCATCTCACATTTAACCAAATAAACAAGTCAATGTATTTGTCAGTATTCCTATTTCACGTCTTTTGTTATTCTCCATGTCCTTATCTTTTAATTGGAAGTAATTCCTACCTTGTACCTTGGTTATTGTGTGCGTAGAGAACAATACATGGAAGACCCTAGCACAATACTTTGCATAAAGTAAGTGCTTAATTATTAGCTTTTTCCCCCTATCATTCCCATTTTCACTTCCTACCAGTGCCTTTTTCTGTCTCGAACATTCCATGTGCTAGCTGGGCTCTCCTTCATTCCCTACGGCTGATTGTCGGTTGATGCGGCAGCTCTGTCATCAGCATCTCCCCTTGATCATGTCGTTATTTCCCTTTGTTTACAGACTTTCAGCTGTGTTTTTTCACCAAGTGCAGTTTCTCTGATCCTAACAGATTTAAATTCATTTTGTCAGTAAGACCTCAGGAGACCATACCATGTCATTTACTAAAATTCCAATGTAACATCTGCTGAATCTTACAGTTCAAGACAAAAAGAAGCTATTAAACTTGTATAGTTTGATTTGTTTTTTGTAAACTCTGGTTATATACTGCTAATAACTTGGTGTTCTGATAGGAGTTTAATTTACCATCATATAATCCATTCCTTCTATAACATAGATGCAAGTCTATATTAAAATAATGTAACTATTTTCTAATTATAAAAGTGGTACCAGCTTATTGTACAAACTTTGAAAAATTAAGCAAAGTATAAAGAAAAAAGACGAAAAAGGCCTCCAATCACACTGCAGAGATAACTCTCTTAATATTTTGTTGTATTTTGCACACATATATTTTATCCAAGTTGAATATATGAAACTATGTGCATATTCCTTTTCTTATAAAACAATACAGTAAATTTTAATGAATACCATTTCATGTTTTCCTTTTTTTATCTTTCCTCAACTTTCCACAATTAAATTTTTTTCATACAAGCCAGCAAATATTAACTTTCTAAATGCAGCATAAATTTAAATCATAATTCAACAGCCAATATAAGCACATACTGTGCTTAGTGGACTTCAAAAGAATCAGGCATCATTATAGATTTTAAGCAAATATGATTTGGGTTATTTTCTAAACTTTCTGTTTTTCATTAGAGGCTGTCTTTGAAACTCATCTTTACATCCTAATGATTCTCAGTTTCCCCATTGCTTTTCTCCTGTTATAAATCAACAAATGGTAATAAACAATAGAAAATCCAAAATTGGATGACATAAGGGACAATTTTGTTTTCATTGTCTTTCCATGAACTAACTTGCACTAATTTTCTTTGCTTCTAATACAAAGACTCTCTTAATCTTGCAGCAACAACCCATCCATATTTTGGTTGGCTTTAATCTTCACCTCGCTTACCCATCCCCATCCCTCTAATGCTTTTGTTAATGAGTTTTTATTATGCTGAGCATGATTGTTCATCACTGATAGAGAGTTTTCCTAATATTTTCATACTTTCAGTAAATTCCAACTAGTTGACTGAATACAGATGCTGCTTCTTTTTTATGACTCACCAAATTGGCCTACATATAAATCTGAAACATTCTTGAGGGGCTACAGTTTACCTCTGGAATGATTAGCAAGCTCAGAGAGAGATGGGTGGTTCTAATCAGCTGGGAATGCCTATATTATTGCAAGATTCAGTTCGTCTACTTGCAGGACGAAAAGGCTGGTCTGCTTTTCCTCAGTTGTAGTTTCTGCGGCAGATGCCCATTTAGACACTCTGTTGCTATGTATTTGAGTACGTCATTGCTACAACCCTGCCCATCATACAGTGTTGCACCTACACTCCATGATGTTCTCTTTCTGGCTGAGAGGATCCTTCAGGCTTTGAGATTCACGAGCACAGTGACTGGTTTTGTTCTTTTCTGCATCTCCCCGCATCTAACCTAATGCCTGGCACCAAATTGATGCTCGAATTAAAATGAACGATCAGTTATGGTAAAACTCACTCCGTACCTATCTCTTTCATCCCTTACAAATCATTTCAAGTGACTAACATAAACATCATTACAAAAAGGCCAACAATACAGTATTGTGATTAAACTAGTGGGCTGGGAAGATAGTCTGCTGAGATTAGCTTCCCAGCTCTACCACTTACTTGCTTTGTGAACTAGGACAGGTGACTAACTGCCTCAAACTTTTCATCTACAAAATGGGAATGATCCCAAGACCTAAATGATGGGATTGTGATTAGTTTCACATTTTTCAGGACAGTGTCTTGATGTCGTTGATGTCAACAGATGTCGTTGACGTCAACAGATGTCGTTGACATGATCAACGAATATTAATGGCAATTATTGGTATGGGAGATCTGTAATGTAGCACAAGGGAGCACTCATTTACACTGGGCTGTATCTAATGTAAACCAATATAGTCTAAATGTGGTGGAAATGAAAAGTAGGACACAAACATCTCAAGAGTACTTCTGGGCATATAAATTTTGATCTGAGAGGAAATGTTGAAAGAGTTCCTTTCAGGATAAGAAAACACAGAGAGATCACACACAATAAAACTTAATGCCATTAGCACTTGTTTGATTAAATTCTGTGTCTGGATTTTTCTTTCATTGTATCTCAAGCCTAGGTCTATTCCCCAACAAGAGAGTAGGCATCTTGGTTGTCAAGCCTGGATCTTGAATTTCTGGATGACATACAAAGTAATTGTGTTCATGAAAGATGAATGGACTTGGATTACTCTTATAACAACGCTAGATTGTTTCCACACATCAGTCCCATATTAATTTGGAAAATAAAAAGTGGATTGGAAAATTAACTTTATTATCAGCAGAGCCTCAATGTTTTCTTTCAACTTTGAATGAATGCACTGGCCATTCTTTCTAACCAGAAATGCACCCTATGTAAAATAAAGACTTTTCTGCCCCTTTGGTTTCAGTTTGTACTTTTTCTACCTGGAACCTGTCATGACCAACAGCTACTGTTACATTTAAAAAGTCTTCAAAGCAGTAGAGAACTCTAGCTCTTTAAGAACAAAAGGGATGGTCTATTCTATACACGCAGAGGTTTAAGCTTAGTTGTCCCCAGGATATTCTCCTGGGCTCTATGATGTCTGAGACCAGTGAGAAGCCTCCTTGAATAAATATGCTTGGCTCAACAAATAGCTGGGGAAGAAATGAACTATTTTCCTAGTCTAGGGAGGCCAGTATCTCCCAAATGCTATTGTTCCTATGAAAGTGGGCACTGAGACAGTAATTTTTAGACAAATGTGTGATCTGGTGGTCCTGGGTAAGATGTGCTTGGTGAACCAGCAGTTCTGTCTTCATTGAGAATGGCCAGAGAAAAGGTAGCAGAGGATGTGGGTTTGGATATAATAATAAAATTTAAACTGCAAGGTTTAAAGCAGATTTCTAAGGTGGCCAGGGAAGCCTCGCCTATGGACAAATTTAGTGAGTTTGCATTCTCCAGCCAGGAGCTAAGAGGAGAGTAGTAAATGGCTTTCAAAAGGGTTTTCTTTTATTCAACAAAGGTTGTTTTAAATAGTAATTTGTTCCCCATCCCCTTTTTTCCCTTAATTTGTATATTGTCACATAAAGCCATCTTCTTTTTATAGTTGGAATTCAGGAGGCATTAGCATCTTGGAGTTAAACTCTTTTGTTGTCACTCAACCAACCCCCTTGCCACCCAGCTGGCCTAAAGGCAGCCTGAAGTCCCCTCTGATATAGACATCTCCTTTGCTAATCTGGAATTTATTTGGCCACTTTCTGCTCATCACAGATTCCCCCTGACTTGTGAATCCCTGCTCTCCTTAGCAGTCATTCATTAAATGGATCCATTTTTCTCTTCAAAGAAATCAGATTAATATTTTTCTTTTATGAAAAATGGTCATCCAGATGAAAGGACTACTGAGTGTTAGACACTGCAGCAGCTGCGGAGGGAAGGTATGGCCTTGCTCCAGAGAAACTCCTCAAGTCTCAGAGCTACACCTGAGGTCACTTATAGAGTCCTGTCACAAGACAGGATTGGAGTGGAGCCTTTGTGAGAGGCAGTGTCCAAGCTTCAAGGCCCCAGAGATCACTCTAGAGATGAAGGACCCCAGGGCCAGAAAGAGTCCATGAATACTAAGGCAGGACTTCATTTGTAATTCTACAAAGCTTTGCACTAGTAAGTCCAAGAAAATTGGGTGACATTATCTCCAAACTGAGTCAAACAAATTTACTCCATTGGATGAAGGTGCTGAAACATCATGCTGTCCTTCTTCCACTTCGCCCCTGCCACCTCCTCAAGTCCCCATTGTGGATTGGTGGCTTTTCAGTTAGTACACATTTCTGTAAATTCGAACCCTGATCTTTAAGTTCTGCCCAAATATATGCACATACGTTTGTTTGGTTGTTGTTTTTTTTTCAACTTTTTCTAGCTATAACATTTACATAATATACTTTTTGAAGAAGCAAAATAATTTTATCCATTCACTTTTGTTTCTCAATTTTCGGAAAGAATGCACTTCTTCTCTCCCCACTCCCTCTAACTTTGGATTATGTTAACAGGGCGTTCTCAGAGTAAAGCATTCAGGCAGATGTTTTCTTCAGGGGCAGACTGTGTAGGAGGAAATCTCTTTGATTCTTTTCTCTATCTTTCTCTCTTACCCTCTTCTGCTTCCTTCATTCTCCCTCCTGTTTCTTCTTATCACGTTTTCTTCACAGCATATGGGAAATGATGATTCAGCAGCCACCCTTTAAGGTAGTCAGTATAAAAGCTAAATGAGATAACCCAGACCCTACAGACGAGATGAAAGTGAGCTAGACGAAACATAAAGAAATTGAATACACAATGTAAACATCAGATGAACCCTGCTTTTCCAGAAACTGGCCCCCTTTAGCTATGTGTGGCAAGTCTTGTTTCCTGGAAGATGACCACTGTAAAATGGATAAAAACCCTCCAGTGAAACAGAGATAATCAAATTATCTTTTGACCCTAGTGCTATTATTTTAATCTTAAAAAAGAAAGCCATTCATTATTGTTAAGTCAGAAAACATTCTCGTGTCATTCATGTTTTATTCCTCTCTCTCCTTAAGAGGCCAAACAGCAATAATTAAGACTATAAAAGTGCTGAATAGGGCAGTGACAGAGTAAGAACTCCATTCTGAAGAACTGGCAAAACTGTGTTTGATTTACAGAAGGACCTTCTCTTTGTTCCTCATTTTGATTAAATATACCAGTTTCAGAAAGCATTCCCCATGATATTGGTTTTGCAGCTCTAAAAGAAAAGTAGAAGAATTAAATACTTTATTTGATACTTACTATTACTGTTATTAATATGTAAAAGTTTGGCTCTTAGGAAACAAAATTTGATTATCAAAGTGTTTTTCCAAAGACCTTGATTTTGATGAGCGAGTCTAGACATTTGCTGAACATTTTGTCTTTCTGTCGTTCACAGAGACTGCTCCACCGTAGCTGTGTATCAGGACTTTCAGAAACAATGAGCCCTTTACATTTTGTTTCCCTGAAAATAATTCAATTGTAGTATAAGGCTTGTAAAACAGCGGAACCCATTAGTATACATTTCTTTTATATTTACTTATATGTGTGAAAAATGTTTCTATAAACATTTAAGACATTAACTTTGACTCTCCCATTTGGGTTGCAGTCCCCTGAAATATAAAAATGAGCTATTTATTCCGATGGAATTGGACGTAAAATTGTAAGCGTTTTCCCTTTATCACTCACAATTGTCTTTTTTTCTCTCTTAGATTTATGAGGTCTTTATATCCGCTCTGTTTAATTTCCTTCTTCCTTATAGTTCCTCTTCCAACAGTGTTTGCTTTTTACTTGTCCCTGAAGAACTTCTGTTGTCATCATTTAACATTTGAATGGCAATAATATTTTACAAAATGCTTTCCAATTGCCTTTTACAAGTTATTCTCATGCCTTCAATAACTCTTAGGTTATTATTCGTGGTCCAGCATAGAGTTTTGCTATTATTTGTAAGCACATGGACATTCCTCTTGACTTTGCCTTTTCCGGTAGGTTTGGAAATCTTGCACTGGAAATTATGTTCTGTTTTCAGCTGCACAGGTTTTGAATACATTAATTGTAGGAGCCTTAAAACTTTCTTGTGGTTTTTTGTTCTCATATAGGAAATGCCATTTTAGATCAAAAGGAAAGTATTTTATTTTGTCACTTCAGCCTTTCTGAAACACAAGAATATGGAGTAATTCGATGCACACAATATTGAACCTGGGAAATCCTCAAATAGTAGAGGAGATAAAAAGTACAGTAATCCTAAGAAATGTGAGTTATTGGAATAAATATTTAAAACCTCAGACCTATTCCTGTATGGGATTTTAAAAGAGGATATTTTTTTAAAAAGATTCTTTGTGTCTCCATAGTTAACTGAAGTTATGATATGTATCACCACTCAGTTGAGGAATTTAACATAAATGTTGATTTATTGATGTACGTTATTTTAAGAGTACCTACATGCTTCTTCCCTTCCTGTTCCCAGATAGTCTCCAGAAGAGGGAAGCTTTGAAGCTGTTTTTCCAAATATTGGAACTCTCTCAAGTTGTGTGAGATTTAGTCACTGACTACTTCAGATAGTCTATATGTGGTCTTTATAAAAAACCACAACTGATGACCATACAGCCTTCCACTATTAGCACAATGGGACCCCTTTGGGGAAACTTGGAGGAAGATCAGTGCTGTTGGAATGTTTGCCTTTTGGAGTATCTTTACACTGTAACATCTAAGGAGATGACATGCTTCCTCTCAGAGCTTTTCTAAATCTCATTAATAAGAAACAACTCGAGCTAAGGTCAACAGATTTTTCTCCTCGGTAATATTTTTGACTTTTGGATTATCTTGGGCTTATTTTTCATTTGCTTTACTGCACTTTGCCTAACAACCAATTAAATTCATTTCCCTACTGCAGTGCTTCCCAAACTTTTTCATAGCAAGTCACATGTAAAATGATTGTATTTGCACAGTACACTAGAGTAAACTGGAGAGGATTTTGGAGGTTTCTATATGGTGCTTGGTGAAAAAAAAAATTATTGTATTTTCTTTGCCTTACATAAATATGTTGAGAAAAGCAAAACACAAATGTTAGGGAGGATATTACACATTGAAATTGTATAAAACTTCCAAATAAAATATTTTCAAATGAGAAATTGGAGCTTGCTTTAGTGTATGTAACATTTTACTATATAGTTTTATGACTTAACTGGCTACAAATATATCTCGATCAAGATTTCTTTAATGATGATCTCTTCACATTCTTGATAGAAATCATCTGTGAGAAACTTTGTTCGCATGAGTAGGAGGTAGCAAATAGCAAAAATATATGTATCACTTTTTCTCCACATGACAGACACCTTCATAGCCATCGAACAAAATTCAAATAATTCAAACTCTTTAAATTAAACAAAAATGGCATATTAATGTTTTAAATCTAACAACTCTTCATTTTCATTCATTGATAAATATAATATTTGAATTTCTTGTTATACAACAACAAATTTCAAATCCAATTGATATGTGTTTTTAAATCAAGTATTTCAAAATACTGACAAATATTTTCCTCAACAATACACAGATGTTACTTGGTCTTAGTAAACTTTTATAAATATCCAAATTATTGTATCGACCACACATCACTAGCAAATTATTTTAACTTCAATTTTCTAGAGTGGAAATTTTTGCTTTGTCGTTACATATTAATGTATTTTCCCATAATCTTTGCAAATTTTCATTAAGTAAGCCATTTTAAATCCAGAAACTATACTTCAACAAATCTGCAAACTTTTTGAAAAACATCCAATTCTTTTTGAATTTTTCTTTTAGTGTATTAAACTGTTGACAAAACTCTTCCTTTGGACAGCCAATGCAATTAAATATGAAACAGCAGGAGGTGGTATTCTGACAGTATTTTTTGCAAAAATCTGAAAATAGATGAGACTGTGGAAGCTTGGGTTTTATTAGATTACCATTTTGATAATATGTGTAATTCAGATCTATAGACTGACATTTATATCTGCAAGCACTTTGGTGAATGACACAATGTATCGCTAAATTTCCAGATGTTCAGAAGAAATTCTTGAGGTAAACGCTTCATGCAGTGCTACCATAATATATTACTAATTTCTAATGACTACTGCCGCTCCAGGAGTCGGTTAGGGGACTTTCTGCAGAGTAAACATGGTTCTCCCAAGTATTTTTTCTTGAGGGTTCTGAGAAGTGTTATTACTACTAGTATTACTCAGTAATGAAAACTTTTTTTGATTTATAATCTTCTGGGTCAGTGTTGTCTCTAAGTTACTCGACATGTTATCAATGAATCTACAAATATTATTATTCAAAAATAGACCCTTTGGATTCCTTTGTCCTATTGGCTCCACACACGGCACGGGTATGTTTTATGCAGTGTGGTAAAACGAACAATTCTGTGATGGTGTGAGAAAGTTTGACTTTCGTTGTTAATTATAACATCTTGTAAATAGGTTTTTGAGTTCAACTTTTCCTACCCATAATAATTAATCTCTTTTTAAATATCATGATTCTTATTTTGCACCTTAAAAAGTTCAAATTGTTTTCTGTGTCAGGATGGATCTTTTATAGTATGGTGTCAGTGTTTTGTTTTATTGGCATCACTGTTTCATTTGATAATTTTTCTATGTAAATAAGGTATTTAGGCTGAGAGAGAGAAAATTTATCAAAGCATATGAATTTATATCTGAAATAATCATTTTATTGTTGTTTTAGGAACTTTAACTTTTTACTTAGACTACTGGGTTTGTCTTGTGTACATGACGATATATTCAATTATTTGTGTAGTTGGTATGAAAATGAACAGCTGTAAAAAGTAAACCTATTTAAATATAAAGTTCCTGACTGTAGGCTTTTATGATTCATCTTGGATTTTTTCTAAATGCACTTTTAGGTTGTCTACATTTTTAGGAAATGTTTAAAATATCACATGAAAATTAAATAAATTTCAAGTAGTGCAACATTAATTTCCATTTAATTCAATAATTAAAATTCTAAAAATTTTAAAAATACAAATATCACTTACTCTAATATATGACAAAATACTTTTGAAAGTTTGATTTTCTGAAGCTGTAAATTCTAGAGTCCTCTTAAAAAGTTGATTTGATAGAATTACTTTTAACAACTTTTTTTTAAGAAAGGAACATTGTTTTTTTAATTTCTAAAAGCAGAAAATAATTCATTGTGAAATCCATTTAAAAAGATCAGGTCTCAGACAATTAACAACCAAAGCTAAGGTAAAATTAAAAAAAAAAAAAGACTCGTGAAAATTAACAAAATCACTTTATTTCTTACTTGTCTTCTCTTCAGTTACCCCTGAGCAATAGAGAATTTTGTTGGTTCTATTTTTCGTAAGTAGAAAATTCCAAAAACCCTTTTGGGAACCATTATGGTATTAAATAATTGAGAATTATTTCTTGTGTAATTGAGATGACTGATTTTCTCCTTATTTGTCTCTTTTAACCATTCCTCCTCCTTCACTCTTTCCACCACCATCACCCAGGGTCAGTGTTCAAAGACTCCCACGCTGTTTCTGAACCCCAAGGACACTCCCTCGGCCAAGCCATCCTACACTTGGCTGCCAGTTTAGTGTTCAAGTTGATTCCCGGGCAACTCTGCCCAGAAGGTTCAATGGCTTCTCATTGTCCAGAGTCAGCTCCGCACTTCACCTGGCATTCAAGACTCTCCACAGTGTGGGGCCCATTTACCTTTCTAGTCTGGCTTCTTATTGTTCCTCCACTTCTGCTCTCCACATAGATAAGCCCAATGGCCTTTGTTAGAATTCTTGTAGGAGGGGTGCAACCAACAGCAAGTGACATGGGGAGAGAGTTCTACGTGGAGTTAGCAACATCAGGAGAGCTTGGGCCAATTTCAGCATTTCCAATATGTTCTTACCTAGCCAGCCTTGAGACACTTGGAATACTTTGTCCCCAAAGTAATCTCTGAAGTGATGTAGTAACAGTTAATTTCAAATAACTTCTTCCAGGAAGTCCTACCTGATCAACCACCCAAGTATGATCCTTCTTTCTTTGATTCTTAGAACACTGTATTTTGGCATTTATTGAATTCTGTCTGTGCTAGAGCTGTTTTGGTTTCCTTGGTTTATCTCCAACCATATTTTTTTGCTTTATCAAGGTAAAGCCCTTAATGTATTACTTTCTGTATGTCAGTCCCTGAAATAATGTCTTTTTCGTAATAGGAGCATACTTATTGAATCAAAGCAAATTTGTTTGTAAAATCTATTAAAATTTTGATATAGTCTATTAATACAGCCCAACACATTTTGGGCAATTTATCTGTCAAGAAGATGGTATTTAAAGCCACTGGGATTTCTTAACAACCATAAAAGGGTAAAGTCACCTCCTTTTTTGGGAGAAAATTCCATACATTTAACAGTAATGATAACATTTAGAGAAAAAGCAGAAATTCCTTTATTTCCAAAATACGAGTGTGAATATATTTAATGACAACGCATTCTCTATTGCAAAATTCAGAAAGAGATCAGCGTTTGCACGCAAACCAAGTTTATATGTATCAAGTGCAGGAAAACGTGTGAAGTCAGTCATCAAAGGCACATTCTGAATCACAATCAAAATATTCAATGATCTTCTGTGAAGAAGGTAAAAAAATGCTCTGGATTTTATCAGAAATTAATAATTGTTTTATTCCTGACATTTAATACTGATTTTGAATATATATAAAAACAGTGGTTGCAAATAACATATTTGACTTGCACAGCCATATCTGATCAGTTGCTGATTCTAAGGAGCAGGAAAGCCAAACAGATGGAGCAAGTTTGTGTGTTTTGCAGTAATGACATTACATTTAGGATTTCAATTTCTATTTGACCTTCTTAGGATGTCTATAAATGAGTTTACTCCTTAATAGTTTGTTCTATAATATGAGCCCTCCAGAAAAAAAATAAAAGAAAAGAAACACATACTTACCTTTGGAGAATCTTTGTTTTCCTTCCTGTGCAGGGGCAGTCGAATGTACTAGTGTGTAGGCTTCCTAAAATGGTCTTTGAGAATGTTTTTATGAACAGATTTAGTGACAAGTTTTGTGGCAAATCAAGTTGCAATTATTTATCATCGACTGAAAAAAAAGCTTTTTCTTACTGAAGAAGGAAAATAATAATTTTTAAAAATAGTTTCATGAACAGATTTAATTTCACAGACAGCTAAAACTGGAAAGGACATAGCTAGCCCAATTCCTTCATTTCTTCCAGAGAAGGAAATGGAGGCACAAAGAGGTTTCATTAAGTGACTAGCTTAATGATAAGACTCCTGGATGAGAGACAGATAAGAATGCAGTTGTCCAGACTCCTGGAACAGAGTTCTCCCCACCATTCTTCCTTTAATTTTGCTAATGACATGCTAATTTGTAGCGCTTGGGAGCACGAAGATACCACACTGTCTTTTACAAAACTGATAAAACTTCAGCCACATGAGCAGCTCTCCACAGTTAGCAGCTTTTAAATCTTTAATGAGGAAGGAAAGCAGCTGAGGAAGGAGGGGCAGAGATAATTGCATGAGACCTATCTGAAAAGGAGGCTGTGTAGTTTTCAGAGAATTGCAGTTGCGATTCAGGTTACAGAGTAAAATTCTTATAATGTCCAGCTCTTGTATCTGATCACATAGGTAATTTGCTCCAAATTGTCACCAGGAGGAGTTTTACTTGCCTAATGAATTGGAAGTGGGGTCAACTTGGTGACAAGGTTGGGATGGGGTTTGGAATCACTTGATGTAGAGTCGAGTTTACAAAAGAGAATTCCTTCAGCAAAGGATCGTATTTCTGTCGCCGCTGGGTTCTGTTTACTTGCGTAAGCACAACTCAGGTTATTCTTCCTCAATTCCTTCATCAAAAACCTCAGAAACTATCCGTGTCATTTGTTTAAATGTATGGGAAACAAACAAAACCATTCTAGTCATTGAAGAAAGGTCCCTCTAACTTATAAATTAAACCTGAAGAAAATTGTCCTCTTTCCCAGGAATGCTTATAAAGAAAAATAAAAAATCATTTTTCATGACTGAGAAAAGCATTACTATTGACTGGTTGATAAAGAACTTAGGCCCAAAGGTCTGATTCGACCTAAAGAACTGTCACCCTGGAACAGTCTGGGGAGATATTTCTATTTCTGGAATAAGCATGGGCGAGAATAAGCTTTTGCTCTTCCAGAAGAAATAATTTCTGCCAGTTAATCATATCCTTATGTTTTGAGTTTTAATTAGGAGCCAGACTGACAAAGAAACATGGCCTAACTTTTTTTATCCATAATCTACTTTGTTTCCCCTTGGAATTCCTTAAAATTCAAACCGACTTCCCTCAGATTTCCAACATGTTTGTCTGTGTCCCCAAAACTCATCCTACTCCCAATAATCAAAGGCAATTATATTTAGTATAATATGGCATATTTGTTGAAAAATTACATCATGTGTTGCAAAGACAATAGTAGAAAGCTTTTGATTATTTATTGTGTATGATCATCTCCACTGTTTCTTCTGTTAACTAAGTTAGTCAAGAATGAGTTGTGCTTAAAGCATGAAACAAAGCTTGGTTAGAGCTTGGAGTTTTTTATTTGTGTTCCCCCTTAAATTCTCATGAGGTAAGAACACTTAGCAAATCTCTTCCTGATCCCATTTCTCCAGAGGTAGAATATTTTAGGAAAAAGTGTCTTAAATCTATCGATAAACACTGATAAAACTTTGGACAAGGATATATATTTTAAATGTTTCACTTTTATATCTATTAATTGTAATTAAAAACATTAAACTGCTAGCTGTCACTTTGATGAAACAAGGGCAAATGCAACATTTAAAAAAAGAAATCGCAAAAGATGGTTTAAAAAGTAAATTAACATTACTCTATGAAATTATTAAATACTCTTTCTTGCTGAAGCTGCAGTGAAAAGAAAATGACGTTATCATAAATCCCTGTTGGAAATGCAAATTTTTAGAAATTCCAGAACTTCTAAGCAATACATAGCAAGGAAGCATCAGCACCGTAGTCTAAGAAAATCATCTTAAATGTGTACAAGTAACTTTAGCCTTAAACTCTTTTTGCCACATTGTTCTGTGAATGGAGTTCTTCAAATAACAAAAACAGTATATGTTTATTTTTTTAATAAAAAAAGACTAAAAGAAAAGTAACCTGTATTCCAGCACCCAGAGAATTACTATTATACTGGTTACATAGTAATGTATCTCTTTCTAGTTTTTTTCTGTATATTCTTTCTAAAATGTAAAATGCATTCTATACAATGTTTTGTAATCCATTTTGTACATTAGTGTCTAGGGCATATTTCCATATCACTAATACTATTTCACAAGTTAACTTTAATTTTAAACTTTAATTATTGTAATCAATCCTCTGTTATTGGATTTTTGTGTCATTTCCAAGTTTTTTATCTTAAAAAATGCTGTGAACCTCCTTATCTTTAAGCCTTTGAACACATCCGTAATTATTCCCTTAAGAAAATGTCTTAGAAATGGAATTTTGGGGTCAAAAATTACAAAAATTTTACATCTTTTAAGGCTTTTAATACACTTTGCCAAAGCGCCTTCTAATATTGTTACATCAATTTATCCTCCTATTATCTGTGAAAAAAGGTCCCCATTTCTCCTAGTCTTGAGCAACTTCAAGTATTATAATTTTTTAATTGGTCTTTGGCAATTAAGTTGGTGAAAATTTCATTTCTTTAATTTGCATGGCTTTAATTATTAATGAAGTTAAATATTTTGTCATATTGTAACTGGTCAGTCACAGCTCTTGTCAGTTGCCTGCTTGCAGTCTTTTGCTCATTTTTTTTTCTGTTGGTGTGTCTCTCTGACCTTACTGATTGCTGTTAAGATATTAACCCTTTGTCAAAGATGAGGCAAATCTTTTTCCCAGTTCACAATTTGTTTTTAATTTTATTTATTTTTTTAAACAAAATTTAAAAGTAAATTATAAAGTCAAAGCTAGTAATCTGTTCAGAGGAAAAAGACTATTCAGATTGAGGGAGAATGTAGGAACAAACATAGGCAGCCCTGAGTGAGGCCGGTTCCTGCGGGCTGGTCTCAGCCACTCCTCTCTTCTCTCCCGTCACAATCCTGTCCTTCCAAAACCCCGAATTGAGTCCACTGCCATAAAATACGTGCATTACTACACCATTTGGCATGGATTGACTTACTGTCTTGTATTGCTCCTGGGATAATTCCTGTAACTGTTCATGAATTCTCAAACATTGTAAGCAATTTAAGGAGAGGAACACTTTTTTATATTTCTTTTCTGTTCTTTGTAGTTCTAGTGCCGTGCTCAGCAGGTAATAAGCCCTGAACAATTACTTGTTCATTGATGACAGATGTGTTCCCTCCCTTGCATTCCATGGCCAAATCACTCTATTTTTCCTTTCTCACAGATTTTATTGAGGCTACATCTATGTGTGAAAATCTCTGAGCCATTTTAAGTGAAGTGATTTCTGCTCTGACAAATTACTAGTCAAACCTGTATTCAGAGTAAGTGATTTCCTTAGGTGATGGGTCAATTCAGTCAAAATAGTTGATTTGAGCCTTTGAGTTGACTAGCTTGTTCTTAGTTGGTAAAAACACACCATAACACAGAGAAAGTTGGGTTTCCCTGTGATGCCGGCTACTGCTTGTCCAGTGAATTGTGGGGGGAAAGGGCTGGTGGTCTTTGCTGGAATTATAGTAAAGTAATCAAAGAAGCTATGCAAGAATATATCTAAAAATATCTCTAGATCTTTAAAAAATGCATATGACAATACAATTTTAATAGCTTGTATACATCTTTTGAATTTATTTACATTTATATGTGACCTACCACAGTTTTATAATTTTAAAACAACCTTGATGAATTCTACACCAAACCAGTATTTTAAAAGTGTACATTGTGGGTGTACTTAAATCTTTTGGGAGACTCTGGTCCAAACTTGCCAACTGAAATGTACGTATTACATGGTAAAATTTGTGTATGTGTGTGTGTATTAAAACATATACACAATAGTGCATGCTTCACCACATAAAACTCTTGAAGCAGTTGCCACTTAAGGAAAATAAGCTGCCACCACTTTTAAAATGTGACAGGTGTGGCCTTAAGAGTGAATATTTGTGTGCAAATGTGATATTCATTGAGCAAGGGCCGTTTTTCTAGTATGACTTTGATGACCAATTAACATATTTAAAAGATAATTATATATTAGACTTAAAAATAAAGAATTTTCAACTATTTAGCTGAAGAGAAGACTAAACTTTCCTAATCGGGAATTTGAAACTGCCTTGGCATGCGAGTTCGAGCATAAGCAGTAGTAGGCCTTTGAGGCTTAAAGTTTAATCCTTTTTAGATCATCAAGAACTTGTGTATGTTCATGTCTGTTTCTCATAAATGCACATTATAAACACTATCTGTCATCATCCCATGAAGTGTGGTACAGTTGATAGCTTTAGTGAGCAAGAAATCACTTTGGAGTAAAAGTCATTCTTTAAGACCAGTGATGGGGTCTGCTAAATGGTGGTGCAATGGAGAAATTTGCACCATAGGGCTTGTGAATTACGCAAACATTGGGCTGCATTCTTTGACGCCACCTATTACTAACTTATTATTTGGAGTTCCTTTACAAAATAAAAAGGTGGTTCCTACTACCAGCCAGTAAAAAATGTACTCTGCAATCTTTCCTTGTTTTGCATATGATTGGTAGCATACCTTTTAACTGCTGTAAGCAATAAAAATATATATGTGCAAGTTGGCTATAAGAAATGCCACAGTTTCACCTAATAAAATTTTGGTATGCCTCAGTTTTCAAAGTAAATTTGATTTATTTGAGCCACCAGCCGTCCGATGACAGCCCTGTGTTTTTTATATGAGTCATGTCCCAAGGGGTCTAGAATATGCCAATGGTGTACCTTGGATTGGATCCAGTGTCCGCAAACAGGTTTTCATTAGACTTTGATGCCAGTTGCATTTGGGAGCAGAGAAGCTGCTGAAAACCAGCTTTACTTTGGGATCACTTCTTTCTTTTAGAAAAAACAACAAAGATCTTTTTTAGCACAGCTTTGCGCCTCCACATTGTAGGTGTATGGTAATATTTTAGAGAGCAGTAATCTGTTATTGCAGGTGGTCGGGCTTCAAGCACTTCCGTATTTTGAGAATAGATCAGACGAAGTGCAACTTTTATTGAAAAATTGCCGAATTTGAAAATTAGAAACACATTTTCTGTGGCTAAGATTAAGTTAGCATGTATTACAGTCACTTGGACTTTTCTGTGGCACTAGGGGAATATAATTACATAGGTTATTCCACATGTCATGAGATTGGAACCTTAATCACAGTTAGAAACCTTTGTCATGCTGACGTAGACCCTTATGCTTTAATCTCTTTAGTAATTGAGGGATTTTTCTATTTTTTAATTAACAATACAGAGTAGGCAAGTCAATGAGAAATAAAACAATCCCACCCTTTATTTTTATGCAGTAAAAGCAAGTTTTATTCCTGATTTTTAAAAAATATTGCATTCCTTCATGCTCTCAGAGAAGGTTATATGTGAGGATGGAGTCCAAAATTATCCTTTAAAGTCTACTTTTAGACACACATATGTATCTATGATAGTATATGTATGTGTGTGTATGCATGTGTATATATACACATAAAAAACATTTATATGGAACTTAATTTAAAAGTGAGATTTGGAATCTTATTGCTTAAATGAAAGAAAAAAAGCAGATGTATATTGTTTACCGGATGAAAGTCTAAGATTTTTATCCAATGGAAATTTGTTACCACCAGAAATAATCAGATCAAAAGAAGAATGAAAAGACAATAAAAGAAAACCCAAGAGAATTCCGGGAGACCTAAGTCAACAAAAATATTGCCAAAGATCCAGAGCATAAACATGACATTAGTTGTCATCCAAGAATTTACTGACATCGTCTTCTGACTTGGAAAATCTCTCCTGTTATTCTAAGTAAGGAAGAAGCATCTTATCGCTCTTCCTGTGATACAGACCAGGGTGGTGCACATTTTTGAAAGAAAAATGCATTTTGAATGCCCTGGTTTGGATCAAAGTCAAAAATACAATAACTACTTCAATCAACCAATCAAACAAGTACAGAATTGATCAGAATTTATCTATTTTGTCAAATATAATAGAAATAAAACAATACAGAGTAGACTATTATATAATTAATGGTCAATGGGGTATAGGCTATTGGTTTTCAATCATTTTTGCTTGAATAACCCCTAAATTTTTTTTTACTAACCATGAGCCCCCCTTCCATATTCTTAGGTTGATATCTAAATTTTTTTTTGTTGTAGTTGTACATAGATACATCAGATGTAATCTCCAATGCATTGTAAATATCAACATTTTCACTCTTTTAAATGTACTCAATGAATCCTAAATACCATAGCTATTTGATACACATCATCATCTATTTAAAAAATACACAAACAAATTGACAGACAGTGGGCTTAAGGGTGTTTCTGTATGATGGAAAAGGTCTGAAGTGAGATTGTGGGGATGTTGCACAACTGTATAATTTTATTAAAAATATGCAATTGCACAGTTACAATGGGAGAATTTTATGGTATGTAAATTATACCTCAAGAAAGCTGTTAAAAAACACACGAACAAGTTGGAAATTTTACATTCTTCTTTTTCCTCCTTTGACCTGTATTTCTGTCTTACTTCCCCCATGGAATCCCGTCCTAGTGTAGCATATTTTTAGGATTAAGTCTTTTGTTGATGATTCCATACTTCTTTGCAACAAAAATGTGTATATAAATTTAAATTTAAATATTTTTTATATTCTATGACATAAGGCTCTAAATATTAAAATGTTTATTCTGCATTGGATTATTATAATTATAATTAGCACTCAACTGGTCAAAAACAATATTAATAGACACAATTTTTATAAATAATTAAATGTAAAAATTAACATGTTTTAGACACGCATTATATAATGAAATGGATGGAACTGTTTCTTTATTCATTTTGTTGTTTCTTTTTCAACTACTCATTGCCAAAATGAGCAAAATTCAACATCAATTTTATTCCAAGTTTTTGGTTTTATAGATTTAAGGACCAAGAAACCCTTTTTGCAAAAAGCATGAGATGGAGATATAAGGAGTTTACATAAACAATATGGCCCAGGGTTTTTAACTCTGTCAGAGTTAATCACATCATATAGTGATCTATTTTTAAAATATTTTAATGATCTATACTCAGGTCTTTTCTCAATTTTATTAAAAGGAAAAAATTGAAAACCATCTGATTTGCAAAAGTCAGTTATCACAATCAATTACTTTCTTAGCATTTCCATCAATATCCTGAATTTTTCCTTTGCTTGACCAACTATGAAGGTTTTTGCAGTTTTGTAAGCTTTTGGTTGGGTGAGAGGTGTGCCTCTTTGATCAACGGCGAGGAGGCTGATTGCTAAAGGGAACGCCCTTACCCTGGGTGAGTTTTCGTGCAGGTCAGTGCTGTAAAGCAGTAGACATGGAAGTTGAGGACCTGGAAATCGGTTTCCTTAAAGCTATTCTCAACTGTGTATTCTTTGGAAAGTTTTTGTCCATCTGAAATGGTATCCATACCGCAGTTTGAAGATTGGTACAGCCATCAAGAAGTCAGAGGCAGGAGAGAGTATATTAGGATGCCACTAGTGGGAAGGCAAGTGAATGCACCAGGGCAATCAGAACTGAGCCGGGTCTGCAAGAGTGGGTAGGCTTGAGATATTCAGACAGAGGCAGGGAGGGCATTCCAGGGGAAGGACTCACGCGAGCAAAGGCATGGGGACAGAATTCACATGTTCTCTGCAGAAGAAGAGACAGAGACTGCCTGAAACACGTGTGCTGGGTGGGGCCAAATAAAAATCCAATTCTAAATGCAAGGCGATTGGACCTAATGTGGTGAGAAGGGCACTCAAGTATTGTTCTGTTCTGTCCCTGAACTCTAACTCCATCAATTCAAGATGACAATGGACATACACGGTTAAGAAGACCCTTCTTAGATCTTAGATAAGATCAGCACTTGCATTTAACTTAATGTCCAGAAAAGGGCTTTAGAGAAATCACTTTCCCTTCTGTGTAAAGAGGTACATAGGTATCCGGATTCAATTCATCTATTCAACACATTCATTAAGCCCCAGCTATGCATGTGCTAGGCCTCGGGTGGCCTTATGGACATCTTTTTAGCCCATACTTCAAAATCTAGACTACTCACCATTCTGGACTATCCAGAACTCTCCTGCTGAAGTGATGCTGGATATAGGATACTAAAAATGTGTGCTGGTGTAAGGGGCACCCACAAAATCTCCTTGGTACTGTATCCTGCTTATGGGGCCTGGTGCCTCCCCAAAAGCTGTAGTTCCTTTGCACATCTACGTGTTATCTAAGTCACCTAGATGGAATAAGAGATTATCTTTCCTCCCGCTGACTGGTCACTATAGTTGGTGTCAGCAGTGTAAAAATTTTTTTAAAGTATAAAAAAATATATATACAAACACAACATACAGGGATGTCTGTATCCAAGTTTATTCACTTCCAGCTGGTGAAATAAGCCACATCCAAAATATAGACTTTCTAGAAGAATTTCCTTTCAAATTCATTTCTGTCAGAAATAGTCCCCAAGTGGTTTATGGTTACTGATCTTATTTTCAGGGTGAACTAGACAGAGGTCAGCTCAAAGGCTTTTCAGTCCCTTTAGAAGGATAAGAAAATGGGAGGGAAAGCATATACCTAAAAGTTACCCCAACTTCTAGAAGGATTTTGAGTCCAGTTTTCTTCTGTATACTGTACTCAACTTCCACCCTACAAGCCAGAGTCTCTCCTTCTCTAACTTCCCTTTGATGACTTGGCACTCTTGTACACAGCCTTCCCACATTTAGGACGACCCCCTTGGCTGCTCTCTAGAACCCCCCTCCAACACCCAGCTCCAGCACCACCCCATTTTCCTGACTCCCCCAAGGCCAGGCTGCCCTCTGTTCCTTCCTGTGCCCTCACTGAACTGAACGTACTGAAATGATCTATGAAAATATCTGTTTCCCCACATTACTTTGTTGTGGCCACCTTCCGTTGGTGTTCACCTTTGAATCCCTGGCATTTAGCAGGATTCTTGGCACATGAGTGTAGCTCATTACATGTTTGTTGAATGAATAAATAAACTAATATCCCTAGTATCCACAATGTAAATAAAGAAGAAAAATAGCCTAACAGCACCAGGGGTTACAGTTTTATGCAGGTATATTCTTTAGGATTCATGAGTCATAGAGGCCCTATGACATTTAAAGTGAGGATTTTTGTTTGTTTGTTTTTATTTGTTTTGTTTTGCCTTGCAGCAATGTGTGTGTGTGTGTAAATATGTGTATGTGGTACGTGTGTGGTATATGGTCTATATGGCGAGATAGCCTTCACTGTCATCTGGAAACCCTAGAGTTAAATTTTACTTTTCTACCTTTATTCTACCTCCTCCCAATTTCCTGTTCTCTTATCATAGTCCACTTGCTGCCACACACACACACACACACCCCACCTCTAAGGTCAAGAGGTAAGAATGGGAGATAAAATACAGAAATATGGAGACATCAGGATCAGGGTCTTCCCTCACATTTCGGTGACTCATTTAGCAACTCAAAGTGAGATTTGCCATTTTAATTGCCTCACCAGTAAGTCTCTTTTGGTTTCCTTGATCTTTTGGAGTAGTTCGTGGGTTTGGGGTGTTGGACATTAAAAGTGGCGATGTTGGAGGTAGAGACTAAGCTGGATAAACATGAAGGACCCTCAGGGTCCTTGGGCATGTGGAGACCCTCTGGTGGAAAATGAGCTGGCGTGTCTAAGATTCCTGCTGATGTGGGGTAGGGCTAAGTAATGGCCCAGCTTGTGAAATCAGCCCTCTGGGACTGGCATAGAGTCATAAACCAAGCCAATTAAATTTTTAGAGGAAAATATAATTGTGTAAACTTCAAATGCTGAGTTGAACTGCTCAGCAGTGAGCTGTTGTAACTGCCAGCAGCGCCTGAGCCCGCTCCTTCCCACTACACCCGCAGCTAATGGTAGCTCTGGTCTTGGGTGTCCAGGTGCCGGGAGTAGCAGAAACTTTGGCCCGGAGTTTTAAGATTCCCAAAGGCAAAACTGAAGTGATAGTGATGACACAATTGAGATTTTTGACTTAGAGTTGATGCTGGAATGGGTTAAGACTTTTGAGCTGTTGGGATGAGGTGAGTGTATTTGCATGTGAGAATCACATGATTTTTGGTGAGCTAGAAGGTGGAGTGTTATGGGCTGAATTATGTCCCCCCAAATTTCATATGTTGCAGTCCTAACCCTCAGTATCTCAGAATGTGACTGTGTTTGGCAATAGGGTTTTTACAGAGATAATTAAGGTCAAATGAGGTCATACAGTGGGCCCTAATCCAATATGACTGGTGCCCTTGTAGGACGAGCAGGTTAGGACACAGACCTGTGCTCACACAGAGGAAAGACCATGTGAGGACACAGCCAGAAGGTGGCCATCTGCAAGCCAAGTAGCGAGGCCTCAGAAGAAACCAATCCTGCCAGCACCTTGATCTTGGACATCCAGCCTCCAGAACCGTGAGAAATAAATTTCTGTTGTTTAAGCTGCCCAGTCCATGGTATTTTGTTATGGCAGCCCTAGCAAACCAATATAGTCACCCAGTCCAGGAAATATTATTTTCTAAGTCTCCTTATTTTCTAACTCAGTGAACTTTATAGGTAATGGACAGTAGAGAGAAGGAGAAGATCCAGATTTTGAGAAGCCTGAGGCTTATATAATTTTAGAGAGTTCTCCTCAAGAAAAAAAATTAGGTAAGAAAGTGCATATTTCTAGAATAAGAAAAGAAATCACAGCAACTTTTAAAATTGTAAAGAGCTGACAAATTCAAAAACATATGATCACTTGATAATATGGTTCAGGCCTCCAGAGGGTTGTGTGGATCGGGCCCTGAGGCTCACCTAGGTTAGCTGTGTGGTAAACTGCCTGTTTGAAACGATAGAAAGAGACTGGACAGATTTCCTTTATGGTTAGATTTCCTGTCTTCTCATCCTCTCGTTAGCTCCACCACAGCAGATTTGTAGACAGGGTTTCTTTCTCATGAGCCTCCACCAGGCCCTTAACTGTGTTTTCAGGCTAGTCAAATAATCTTTTTGCACCAATGTGGTGCCTTCTGGAAGAATCCTTGCAAATACCCTGCCCTGTGTAGTAATTAGTCATGGTCAGTTACTCTTTTCAGCAGCATTTCCTGTCCATCCCTGGCACTGGGCTTTCTCAGCCCGTCAGCTGCAGGTGATGGGGCAAAGAGCGGGGGTTGGCACCCCTGGTGCAGAGAAAAGCTCCTCCACATTTGCACAGATAGTTTGAGAATCTCGGTGAAATTTTTCAGTTTCAGAAGTCATTAGATCTCAAATCGGGTTGCCAGTGCTGAGGTCATTTGCATGACCTTTTTTCCATTTTCACAGGCAAACCTTCCCTCTTGTTCAAGACAAAAACTCATAAAACTGTGCCAGAGAAATATGATTTTTTTTCACACTTCACAAAGCTGTCAAAAAGCCTCGGTTCGCCAGTTTTACTTTTAACGTGCAAAACCTTTCACACAGCTCCAGGCACAACCCAGAATCTAGTGGCCAACCAGTCAGATTTCCTTCCAATGGAAACAGAGGAAGCATTGTTGGAGAAGAGGATGGCGTTGACTCCAGTTGGAGCTGGCAAGGATGCTGTTCATATTCAGAAGAGAGGAAGCACTGGCTTCTGCAGAGACAATTTTTATTTTAGAATTAGGTTTAAGAGCACACAGGCATATTATGTCTGTGTGTGTGTGTGTGTGTTTGTGTGTGTCTGTGTGTGTATTTACTCACACACGGTACTTTCACCTCTTTCGTATGGGTCATATTTTTCACATCCATTTTGTAAATGGGACATCTGAAGAGCAGCCCTTTGTCAGGCCTTGGCCCATAGGCTGATCAGTTTTATTAAATATTCTTTGCCGCTCTTTCACAAGACTCCTAGTCCTGACAGCTTGCCCTAGACTTCTTCATGTTTTCCATTGTTTATGATTTTCCATGCCCACTCTAATCGATTAGCAGAAATCCATCATATTTGGCCATGTACTTTCTCCCTCTTTTCTTCCATTCTCTACACCAGTAGTCCTCAAAGTATGGTCCCTAGACCAGCAGGATCAGCATCATCCGGGAACTTGTTAGAAGTGCATTCTCAGACCTCACTCCAGACTGAATCAGTGAGTCAGTATACTAAATGGGGCTCAGTAATTTGTGTTGGAACAAGCCCTTTAGGAAATTCTGACATTCACCAAAGGTTGAGAGCCAGTGTTCTGTATCACTTATACCTGTTCTGGGAGGTAGATATCATAACCTTCAAATGCTTATTCAAAGCTGGGCAATGGCCAGAGAGAAGGGAACCAACATCGGTTGTGCTAAGTGTTTTGCACACATTAATCTGCTGAGCCCTCACAGTGGGCCCATGAGGTAGATGTGGTTATCCAGCTTCTACAATTGACAGACTGAGGCTCAATGAGGCTGTGCAACATACCCACAGCCAAGGGGTGCCAGGGGTTGCCTGGAGAAACATTAACCATGGCTGCCCAGCCCCGTCTCCATTGGGCCCTCCTCTGTGCTTGCTATTCAACGTGAGACAAACTCCTAAATGTCTTTGCACTCTACTCACAAGCCCCTTATGATAAAAATTCTGGAGATATTACCTCCAAGGGCACACAACTGGTAAGGGATAGAACCAAGATTCAAAGGCAGTGTGCCTAGTTTTAACCCCTGTGCTTGCGCCAATATCTTCCTGCTTTCTCAGAACTTACTGTTCATAATGTGCAGGACTGGGCTCAGTGGAGGATACTAAGTTAAATAATGGAGAGTCCTGACCCTTAAGAAGTTTAGGGTCTAGCTGAGAACTCTGGTCTGTGGCTCTACCCATTCTTGGGGGGGGGGGGGGTGCAGATCTAGATGACCCAGAATAGTGTTTTGGAAAAAACTGAGGCCCTGAGTCAACAGTTCTGGATCTGAGGGCTGGCTCCACTAGACCACAAGCTGTGACCCTGGGCAAGTTACTTAACCTCTCTGAACTTCAGTTTCAACATTAGTATAATGGAGACAATAATTCATAGGCTCATTGTGAGGATAAATTGGGATTATTTATTTAAAAGTTTTAGTATAGTGCCAACTAAAAAGGTAATAAATGTTATTAACATTCTAGTTATTATCTTTATTTACCTAATAGGATTGTTGGGAGAGGGAGAGGTAATGAAGGTAAAATTCCAGGCACAACATGGGCACTCAAGAATTGGTAGTTACTTTTATTTTTCACTAGTAAAGGCAATTACGTGAAGGAATACTGGCCGTGATGTCATCTCCCCATGTGAGTCGGTTGGGTGGAGGCCGGCAGAGCTAGACGCTGGGAGGAAGGATTGTAGAACAACTGGGGTTCCCACATTTGATGATACTAAAAACAGTTCCTTGTGTCTTGACACTGGTCATGGGTTTGATCATTTGAGTATTATCTCTTCAACTGTCTTTGAAACACTGAGTTTGGAGAAAAGAGTTGGTGAATGGTCACAGGATGTGGAAAATAGGAGACACTTCATGGAGGCCAAAAGGTTCTTGCATATTTGGCTAAAAGGGATACAACCAAAAAAAAAAATCAGTGAGGTCCAAACTGAATTGCCTCTGTTCTGCTTTAATCACGTCACGCAGTTGTTGAATGTGCTTGGTTAGCTGTGGATTCTTAACCATGTAGCCCATCACAGACTGTCCAAGGAGACCTCAGCAATCCTAGACCATCTGCGCCTTGGGATCCAGGCGCAGACTCACTGCCTAGAGATTGTGTTCATACGCTTTTTTAGTTTTGGTAAAATGTTTTTAAAAATCAAATTCATGTCGCATAGATAGAATGCAAGAAGTAGCTTTGGAGTGTAAATCTTCATAGAAATAGAACCTATGTATTTGCGAGCTATTGTTTCCTAGCCAATTTATTTTCCTTTGGAAGAAACAAATTTTATAAGACTAGAGTATTTTGAGTTTTGAAAAAAATGTTTTTAGGAAAGGATGGAACATATTAAGCACCGTATAATCTCTAGAGAGATGAGGCAGGAAATACCAGCTTGAAGCTTACAAGAATGGTAATGACCGAATTTCCCAAGAAAGTAATCTTACAACATTTTATGGTCATCAGTTCAGTCTACATATGAGTAAACAGTGATAAAATGAGGTGATACGTAAGCAAGTTTGTAACCAGCTGTACCTTTTATGATTATATAGATGCCCTAACTCTTGATAGAACAGGAGTTACTTTTTATAGTTGAGGACAATAATTACCACATTTATTCATGTAGTTCTTTTCCAAGAGAATAATCCTGTGTTAACTAAAGGGTTAACATGTGTATTGTTTGTATTTTTTATTTTTTGTATATTATGATGTTGTGACACCTGCAAAACCTTCTGACTGGGGAAAGTGCCCCTCTCTGGGGCTAATCGATTCTTAGAAATAGCACAGGGTCCAGCTGGGAGCACGCCTTGGGTATACAAACTAACCAATCCAGAGCCATACCTGCTTTCTCTGGCCCATGCTCCCCTGGAGGCAATATTCTTCTGCCTTAATCGTCCCAGGGCTACGTGCCAGGCAACTAGGAATCACCCCTATAACTTAGAGCGTGCCAAAATTATTCACACTAGCCAATCCTAAACTGATTACCCTGCCCTGACTAGTCTTTCCTGTGGAAACTCCAGTAAAGGCCATGGCCTAGATTCTTTCCTCGATCCTGCCCCTTCTGCCTCCTGACCAATGCTGGCGCTTCCCCTTGTGGTCCTGTGTCCATGCCTCCTGTCTCTAGGACCTGTGAGTATGATAAATTTTGTTTTCCTGAGCCTCTCCTGGGTCTCCTCTTGTGCCCACACATGAAGAAGCATCATCTAGAAGAACACAGAACTACATGTGACAACGTTGCTTCCATCAGGTTCTGGCTACCAGGCGCCATGCTACCCTTTTCAGATTGGCAGAAACACAACTGTAGAGCCAGGCCACTGAAATTCAGAATACATCCGAACAGAGCTGAAGACAGCTGTGTCCTGGTTGCCCACATATGCTTCCTAGTTTCCTTCTTTGCCAGTCTTTTAGGCTTTGATTTCAGCTTGATGGCTCTTGTATGTTCCCTGCTCAGATCTGGTTACTCACCTGCTGACACATGGTTCCTGACCTTAGAGCTCTTCCTCTTCTACCTGACCTGAGGGTAATCCTGCCACTTCCTCTCCAGCCACCACACCCCTCTCACCTTGCAGCTGACCTTGGACCATGCCACATCACATCTTACGTTGCTGGAACAGCTCCCCCCCAACACACACTTGCATATATAGTAAGATGTGCTGTTTGCCACAGACCCTAAAACAGGCAGCTAAGTTTACTTCAAAACACCAAATAAATAGAGTTTAATCAGCAAAGGTGTTAGTAATTTTCCCTATTTTAGGATTTCTAGGAGTTGTCTGCATTCAATATCATATTATGTACGTATGTGAGTATCCTATCCTTATATGCTGTTGGAATATAATTACCCTCTCACTAATTAAGAAACAAGAGAAAGTTGTTTTATATTACTGGAAAAAAGTTTTAAAGAACTTCTCCCTATTGACTGCTAATAAATATTTGCTACTATCTCTGTTTTAATGAACAAAAATTTCCTTTATCTGTTTCCATATAATGGCTGTGCTGAAGCATAAAGCAAATCAGTAGCACAATGTCGTCATAAAGCTAAACAAGCCCCTTGAAATCTTTTTTTACACCATTAAATTGTTTGCTAAATATTTACTTATAAATCATATAAAGATCAACTTCAACTTCAATGAAATAACCACAAATGGAATTAAGAAGTAAGCTTTGCAATATTGTTTGCTAAATCTTTACTTATACATTGTACAAAGATAAACTTGGATCAAATAAGCACAAATAGAATTAATAAGCAAATTTTGCAATATATATTTTTGTACACAGACCTGCAGTTTTTAAAAACTGTACTTGGGTTACATTTACCACAGCCACTATTCACCCTCCAAAGGAAACACCTTCTCACACCACTGGTGTGAGTAATAATAGTAGTGATGTCTCATGTCTGTGAAGACTTCACCATGTTCCGGACACTGTTCCAGGTGGGATATAGGGGTCAGTTAATCCTCCAACCACACACAGTAGGTACTGTTGTTATCTCCATTTTACGTATGAAGAAACAGACATGAGATATGAAACTCACCCCAAATCACACCCCTTACAACTGGTCAGGGAAGAGCCAAGCCCAGTCTTCGTCCAGAGCCTGTGTGGGAGCCCGTCCACTCCACGGCCTCCCTAACTAGAGTTCAGAATCTCCCCACAAGCCGGGCTTCAGAAAGGCCACAAAAAACAAAGCGGGAGGCATCCAGGCAACGACAGAATTGAGCAACTCTGTCTAACTTCACTCCCTCTGTCAACCCCAATAAAAACAACTGTAAAGGGCTTTCTTTTAAAGACAAATTCAGAAAGAGAGAAAAATGGGAGGGAGATGAGATGACAGCAAGAAAATTTAGGAAGCTGGAAAACCTAAGATGAGTAGGGACTAAGCCACTCATCTGAGAAAGCTGAATCTTAAGCTAGCCGTGGGAACCTCATTACAACTAATTACCACTGCAGATGGACCAAGTTCTGGGAATTGGTGACACCAGGAGTCTCTGAACTGGGAGCAAGGGAGGGAGGAACAGTGAAGTCAGCTGAGAAACAGAGTCTTAGATCCCTGCCCCGCCCCAGAAATGTTCTCTCACCTGCTATTCTCCTAAACGTTTAAGAGTGCCTGGTAGGCTTTACAGAGTTTACCAGTGAAACCGTCTGCATTCCAAGGTTTAAAGTTTTTAATCACAATTTTAATTCCTTTAATAGAAACCATTTCATGCTCATGAGAATGGTTAAAACATAAAAGACTGACAAAACCAAATATTGGTGAAGATATTGAATAACCAGAACTCTCACATGCTGCTGGCGGAACTGTAAATGGTTGGAAAGTTAAATTTACATCTATCCTATCACCTACCAATTCCAGTCCTAGGTATTTATCCAAGAAAAATGTAAGTGCAAGTCCACAATATGACTTACACAGGAATATTGGTAACAACCTGATCCAGATTTGCCAAAAGCTGGAAACAACCTGAATTTCCATTAACAGGAGAATGAAAAAAACCCTGCAGTATGGCCATAGAGTGGAATACCACGCAGCAATAAAAAGGAATGAACAACTAGTACACTCAACAACACGGATGGGTCTCAAAACAACATGTTAAGCTACAGATGTTAGACACGAAAGAGTACATTCTATATGACTCTTTTTATTTGAAGTCTAAGAACAAACAAACATTCCATGGTGATAGAGTGAGACAGGGGTTGCCTCTGGGATAGGAATGGGGGATCGACTGGAAAGGAGCATGAGGAAGCTCCAGCGATGATGGCAATGTTCTGTATCTTGTTTGAGGTGGTGTATACAAGGGTCAAAACTCATCAAACTGAACACTGATGATCCATACATTTTGTTTTATGTAAATTATACATCAACCATTTTAAAATATTCATAAACAGCAAAACAAACAAAACAAAAAATGTGCAGTGATAAATTTGATTTAAAAAGCAACAAAACTTCATGTTCCAGACATTTTTTGAGAGCTTTATGCATACAAATGAACTCAGTCCTTGTGCTATCTCAATGAGATATTTTTATTACACCAATTTTACAGTTAAGGAAACTGAGACCTATAAAGTAAGAAACTTGCCCAAAGGTACACAGTAAGCCAGTGGTAGAGCTGAGATCTGAACCCAAGTAACATGACCCTAGAGCCTGTACACTCTTCTACGGTACCGTGCTGTCTCCCGCTAACTAAAAAGAGAGAGGGGGTCGTAAAGAAATTATGGTTGGAAAAAAAAATGACACCTAAATTATAAATCTGAAAATAGAGCCCCTTTTAACAAATTTTGCTCTAGCACAGAGAAGAGTTTAGGGTGGCTCTTGGGGTCTTGGTTCTTGACAGCTGTGATGAAGGAGAAAAAGGCAGGGGAGATTTTCAGGTCGTGGCCTCTCTCCTGGTGGGTCAGGTCCTCAGTGCAAGTGGGGATGGCCCATGCTCCTGGGCTGGCGTTGCCTGGACACTGGGAATTGAAGAGGTGCCACTGGATCTGAGTCTCGTGTGGTTTCAGCACTGAGGCGGGGTATGACATAGTTATACCAGAGCCTTACCTTTAGCATCAGACCTAAATTCCACTATCGTAACTGTGGTTTTATATTTGTACAGCCCTCTAAGTCTCGGTTTTCTCATCTACAATCTCAAGAGGATAACGTCTATGTCAGGTAGTTGTTACTTTTAAATGAGGTAAGATCTGTGTAGCAGATGCATCTAGGTGTCCACCCACTGTTTACCTCGCCTTCCCTCTCACTAACATGTGCCCTATTTTGTTGAGTGTAGCAATATGCCTTCTCCAACTCTCTCACAATGAAGGCTGACATGTGACACAGCTCTGACTGAAAAGAAAAAAATATAAGCAGAAGTCCACCAGGGTATTTGGGAAAATTTTGGTCTCTTGCTACTTGTACCTCTCCATCTTCTTCTTCCTGTCTAGAACTCCAATGTGAGTCTGGAGGTGACCAATGATGAGCATGAAAGCTGTGTGCTATGGATGGGGGAGCACAAATAAGAAGCCAAGGACACTGCTGACCATCAGAGCCCCTGCCCAGCCCAGGATGGCCTATGACCAGACCTCTTGTAATGTGAGAAAATAAATCCCCCAGAGGCCAAGATACTATATTTTGGGTTTGTGCTACATACAGCTGAATGCCATCCTTCACTTACTTTACATCCAGATAGCTGGTAAGAACCATTAACAGGTGGCAGATAACTCCCCCCCCACCAAATAAGCTGAGAATATGACTATGCTATTTCTACCTCTGGTATAGAGTTTCTAAGAACAAAATATATCACTGGGAAATATTCTCTTTTGAAACAGAGGTATGACTGTACATGATATTTTTCCATATCTGCTGCTGATTTTCCTGGGCATAGGCCTTAATGTAACCATTAATCATGGTTCCAAAAGACTGTTTCTGTTAACTCTTTATTTCTGGCACAGTTGTGATATATGCTTGATAATTTGTCATTCTCAACACTTGTCTTGAAGACATGTGAAGGATAAAATTATCCTGGTCCTCCTTTTCTTCAAAGCCAATTTGTTTAGTACGAAGTTATAATACAAATAAACCATACTTATTCAGCGTTTACCATACTGATCGATGTTTTGAATATTTTACATAATTCAATTTGCTTAATCTTCACAAAAATTATTTGAAGTGACTATTATTATAAATATTTTACAAAAAATGAAGCATAGATTAAGTGAAACATGATTAAGAAACGTTGCAAGCGGAGGAGCCAGGATTCGCAATCAGGCGGTCTAACCCCAAAGCCTTCCTAACACCACCCACGGGCCGCACTCCTAACAGCCGTCTAAACAACTGGGAATCACAACTGATGGACAAAGACTTAGAAATATTTATTTGGCACACATGCAGGTGTGTGTGTGGTGTGAGTGTGTGCGTGTGTGTGTGCATGCATGCATGCACTCACATGTGAGAAAACAAGAAATGAGGATGGATGGTAGGAATTTGTTTAGCGGGGAGGTAGAAGATTGTAAATAAGGGAAAATTTTCTTTTAAATTTATAATGTGCAGTCATACCGCTAAAATGCAAAATGAAAACGTCATTTTTGAACATCTAGTTTATGGTCTGAGGCTCCTAGAAATTTAAAACTGATGAACAAATGTAGGCTGAGTTTTCAAAACTGGGAAGAAAATTGAATAAAGTTATCATCTGATACAGTAAATTTCTAGGCTGGAAATTTTTCCTTCATTTAGGGAAGAAGGTCAGAGTCCCATAAGACATAGAAAATGAGACTTTATGTGGAAAGAGTGTTGCAAAGAAAATTATTTCTTATCTAAAAATAATGAATCCTTAAATGAAGAGGAATCATCACAAGATAGGTATCAGCAACTTACTAATATATCTAACATAATGTGAGAAATTTTTTTCTGTAATTCAGTTTATGTTATACATAATAAGACTGTTGCATGGAATGAGATTTAACTAAGAAGTATAAACAGAGTATTATATACAATCAATATTATTTATTATATTAAATAATAATATAAAAGGCCGTATTATAAGGCACAATGGAAAAACTTGACTTATATTTTATCTTATTTTTAAAAATGGAAGTAAATGGTGGATTAACTCAACCCGATAGATGGAGCACTTCAAATTCAAACAATGTTATAGAAATAATTTTTAAATCTCAGCTTTTGATTTCATTTTGAATTGTTTTGGACTATCGCATCATGTTATTTCTGGCTGAGGATTTTTGAAGCTCTGAGTATGCAGGGTCAGTCCTGGACAGCAGCAAATACAGTCAAGGAGCCAAGAGGTAGGGCTGGAAGAAGAGGGAGTGGGTGTGGGCTGGCCAAGATCAGTACTGGACAGTCATGAGGACATGTGAAGAGCTAAGCTGGAAAAATGGAGCATGCAAGCAGGGCAAGTAGTTTCCAGAGCAATCCAAGTGTCTTTTAACGGGTTGAAAATATACATATCTGCTTTTGCCAGATGGTGTCTTAAATATTCTATTCTACTTGACCCATTGTAGAGTTGTTGAGACATTTAATTCTCTGAAATTTACCAGTATCATTTATGTTGAAAAAGTAATTGTTCATGTTCACTCATTCTTAATTAGAAAACTAAGAATGGGCTAGAAATAGCAACATGATAAAAAGTCCCTGCATTAAACATACAGCTAATACCATTCTTAATGGTGAAGCACTAGCAACGTGCCTAAGAACCTCCAGAACAAACAAGATCCTGCTCGCGATTACATCGGTAAACTGGTTTTCAGGTTCTGGCTAACACAGTCAGACAATACTAAGAAATAAAAGGCATTCTCAAAGATTAGAAAAAAATTACTATGCGCATGTGAAATTCTTTTAGTCTTAGAACTAAAGGGACACAAAACTAAAAATTCTTAAAATATAGAAGACAATTCAGCATAGTGGTAAAATACAGGGTAAATATTCAAAATAACTTTACGTGGGCAATAACCAAGAAAATTCCATTCAAATAGTAACCTAAAACATGAAATAACTAGAAAAAAACTAACCAAAAAGTGTGATTTTTATGAAGTAAACCAAAAAAGTAATTCAAAAGGTATGAAAGAAGAGAAAGACATGTCACATTTCTGAATGAGACTAAATATTAAAGATACTTATTTGTTTAACAATCAAAATTTAAAACAATTTTTTAGCTTTTCAAAAATGATTCTAACATTGAACTAGGTCATAAAAATAGAGATGAGAATAGCTTTTAAAATCTTGAACAAAGGGAATATTGAAGTCAGACTCGCACTACCATATAATAAAATGTAATATAGAACTCCGGTGATTAAAGCCATATGGTATTGGCAAAGAATTGACAGATCAATGAAACAAAATGGACAACTTTAAAACAGACTCTAGTATATAAAAGAACATATTATATAATAAAGGAAATGTCACAAACCAATGGGGAAGGCTTTTTCAGCCAACAAATAAGATTGAGAACACTAATAAACTTCAGAGAAAAGCAAGATCCTCAGAGAAGAAGAAACATGAATGGCGAATAAACATATAAAAAGATGCTCAGTCTTGCTAGTACATAATTCAGGAAACGTAAATTAAAGCCACATTGATTTACCTTTTAATACTCACTAGATTGGCAAAAATTAGCAAACAATACTGAATATTGGAGAAAATGTGGATCAAGGCAAAATCTTATATCTGCTGGTGAAAATATAAATTGGTATAGTCACATTGAAATTTGCATTATCCTTTAAACTTAAGGTTCACATCCCCTACAACCTAGCAATTTCAATCCTAGATATGCAGTCGTGAATTTTTGCATATGTGCACCGGTAGACTTGTACAAAAATGTTCTTAGAAGCATTATTCATATTAGCAAAAAAAAAAAAACAGTAAACAAACAAAATATTCATTGACAATAGAATAAAAAATATATTGTGGCATATTCACACAATGAAGTGATATATACCAGTAAAAAGAAATTGGCAAAATCATAAATGAATACCAGAAACAAACTATTGAGGAAAAAAAAAGCAAGTCTCAGAACACTACATACAGCATGATAATATTTTTATAAAACTCCAAAACCAGCAAAAGTAAATGACATACTATGTAGGAGATCATATGTGTGACAAAACTATTATATAAGCATAGTCATGATAAATCCAACCCTCAGAATAGAACAGGATTTCTCAACCTCAGCACCGCTGATATTCAGAGCAAATAACTCTTGGTTGTGGGAGACTGTCTTGTGCATTATTGGATGTTTAGCAGCATCCCTGGTCTCTACCCACTAGATGCATGTTGCAACCCCTTACCCCAGTTGTGACTACCAAAAATGTGTCCAGACATTGTGGAATGTCCCATAAAATGTTCCCTAAATGAGAACCCTGGGGATAGAGGTTACCCCTAGGTTTGGGACTGGGGAGCCAAGCAGGCGGATGGTTAGGGAAGAACCCTGGAAGAGGCAAGTTATTGATAACTCTAATTCCTGGTTTGAGTTGTAGGTTCACAGGTGTCATTTTATTATTATGCCTCAAGGCTTATATGTTTTTTATATATATCAGCTACTACAGGATTTTAAAATTAACTATATATGATAATACATAGTAAGAATATCAGAATAACATATCTCAAAATTAGCATACATTCTTGGAGGTGAAGATTATTGATGGTTTCTAGTTTCTTTTTTGTACTGTTTGTTTTCAAAAGAAAAAAACATGCATTAGTTGTATAAAAAGTCTTTTAAAAATCTCTGCAAATGAGATGACACGACACTGCTTGATTATCATGGTAGAGTATGACACAAGTAGAATCATTTCAGAACTCATGAAAAAATTCATTCCTTATTTTGTCGCTCGTAATTATCATACATTTAATTTTAAGAAACAGCATTTGAGCTGGCATGATAGATGTTTTTCTCGTGGTTGTTCTGTCTCAGAGGGTGCTTATTAATCTAGAGTGTATCCAGCTTTATTTTTATAAAAGATAATAAAAAGGGATTTGAGATTAGTTAGGGGTTTGCTATATTTGAAACTGCTGGCTTGGGTCGTCCCAGGCCTGTGATAAACTCCGGCATTTGTTTAATCTGTTCCCCACCAGCAGCTGGGTAGGGAGCAGCCCTCCCTATGCACAGCATGCTCTGCTCTTTGTATTTCTGATTTTTGTGAACTCTTTGATCAAAACCTGATGATGTAAAAAACAAAACAATAGGATCAGTGGCAGTGGCAGCTAAATGAGTTCAAGAAGTTATTTAAAGCATTGTCACAGTTGAGAAAATAACTCCTTTCCTTCGAACGAGATCCAAATTCTGGATGTTACAGGAGAGAGAATTAAATATTATTTTATTTATTGCTGGTGAGAATGTGCTGCCATAGCCCAACTGATAAATATTCAATGTGAACTCCATGGAGCCCACAATCCAAGGGCATCTTAGCCGACACATACTGGCATTTCTTCCTCTATCACAGGGAAGGAGATCCTTATCTTTCTCTGTTCATGGGATACACAACCAGATATTTTCATGGCATAAGCATTTGCCACCTGTCGCTATTTAACCTTCATTTTTAAAAGAAGGCAGAGCAATAGAAACGCTGGATTTGATACAAACTCTTCTTGTATAACCTAGAGAAATCACCTAAACTCTCTGAAACTTAGTTTCCTTGGCCATGAAATGAGAGTAACCGGAACACCTGCCCATCTTACTTTGCAGGTATTTGAGAGAATTGCTTAAGGTTGTGTCTGGAAAGGTGCTTCGGGAATTATTTATATCTGTCTACCTACACCTCTATCTGTATACCTCTAGCTCTATCGAGACGTAGCGTGTAACAATTGATGGGCTTATTATCACCAGAATGTTTCTACTCTGGGGCAAACCATTCATTTTCAGGGGGGCCATAAAGAGTAAGTGAAACAGTTGGTGGATTGTTTGTTTACTTGCTTGTTTTGTGAATGGTCTCATCCTATACAGCTCACAGCCCTTCTCTCCCTTCCCAACAGTCAAGCCTTCAGGCCACCACTCCTACAGCTTGGAACACTGTCACTTAAGCAAAAGTCCAGTGCCTGGCCACTCAGGTCTCAAAAACTCTGGACACAGATTTGTCTAACTCAGTGGTTCTCAACCAGGGCCAATTTTGTTCCTCTTCTCCTAAGGACATATGACAATGCCTGGAGATATTTTTGGGTTGTCACAACTAGGGTGAGGGTACTACTGTCATCTAGCGGGGAGAGGCCAGGGATGCTGCTAAACATCCTACAATTCACAGGACAGCCCTCCTCCCCCAACAACAAAAAATTTTCTGGCCCCAAATGTCAATAGCACAAAATTGAAAAACCCCAATCTAAGTCAATATTGGGCAACTATGAAGTGGTCCAATTGCTCTGAAGCTTACCCTCCATCCTACTTGTGCATCCACAGTCTGGCCGATTTGAACGGAACTCAAATGGTCCTACTTGCTTTGGCTTGTTTACACCATTGTATCAAGAGATTTGAGTACATGTGTGTCAGTCTCTCTCTTTACATTCTGTTAAACAGCCTCCAGGGAATTGAGCCAACTGAACATTTTGATATTAGATTCAACTGCAGTCAAGTAGAATTATCCTTGGTCTAATAAATATCTCCGATTTTCTCTACATTGTGTATCTGCAATTGGTTCCTCACTTTTTGGTCTGATTCTGGATAATTCGTTCTGAGTTAAAGTAGAAAAGCTCCTACTTAGGGTCGAACCACTCTACTCCACCTTAAAGACGTTCAAACACATAGGTCCTTCATTATATGCGAAGGGATTCTAATCAGCCAGAGTGCAAGAAACAAAGCGGAGAGTAAGGGATGTTAGATGATTGTCCAGGTAAATGAGGAGGCAGCTGCTACACTGGATTGGTAAGAGCAAAAAGTCAGGAGGTTGGGGACATCCATGTCAATTTAACACCTAGACAAGAACCCTGCAGGATTATCACTTTTCAGTATATTTGGATGAAAATATCTCCTTGCAATCATCAATACACAATATAGAATAATAAAACAATTAAATAGGTCAAAGTTATACAGCCAATAAGACACTACCCAAAGTAATTTTCATTGTGTTCTTATTTATCATTACATAGTAATGTTTTTATTAGGCTGATAATATGGTACCACAAGTTGACCTGCTGGAGATGTCATTTTACATTTTTAAATAGCTCTCTTAAATTCCACTGGAATTTAGGAAACAATTTTGAAGAAATGCATCCAAAGAGAAATCATTGCCAAATCTCATATGAAGAGACTATGTTTTTTTCCTTTTTCTTTTATCTCTCCTTGACATTGACAGCGTGACTAATGTACTTGGTGGTATGAGAAATCCGCAAGGCAATGACATCACAATATGTAATTTTTCCCTTGTGTACTCAGGGAAGTCAAAGTTCTCTTGTACACTTAAAGAATCAAAAGGCCTAACTTGAAATGGGAATAGTATCCAAAATAAACAAGTTGTAATGTTCTCTTTCCCCCTCAACCCACCCTTTTCCCCTGTACTCTTAAAGTTTGGAATTAGTTTGTCATAATAGTCTGACTTTCATTTTTAATTATTCAATGATTTAAAAAAGAAAGAATAAAAGAAGAACCTTGCTGCGCATTAAAATCTTTGTTGTGTAGCTTTTTTTGGGTTCTGGTGTTTGATGAAGTGCCTTACGCTGATTTTTTGTTGCCAGCAACTGAAATACCTACTAATGCTTTCTGGCTCTAAAATAATTGCACAGCATTGGCTACATATGTTTACCATTATCCACAGAACTGTCAGACCCTTTATGCTAGTGGAGGCATGCATGGAAATAGGCCAGAACGCGAGGGAACACAGTTCCGGTAGTGAAATTAGCAACTGGACAACATTCCCAGGGAAGCGGCTGAGTTCAGTTCTGGCAGAAATCCCGTCGCTGCTGGTACAAAAAAAAGAAAAGAAAAAGAAATACAAAAGATAAAATTTATCTGGGGGAACCAAAAGGAGGTGAATACATTTGATTTGCACAGCCTATCAAAAAATAATCCTGATCATTCTTTTCATTTATGCTAAAATTTTGATTATTGGGTGACTTCTAATTTTGAAATGGCAAAATGCTTTTTCTGAACCTGGATTGTGCATGAAGGTTTCACACTTAAGGCTGGCAAACTTTTGACCTTTGAAGAGAATTTTAAGAGTTTATCCCATTATTGTGGTCACAGGATTTGAAAACCATCATTATGGTTGAATTAAATTGTAGTCATTATTTTTATTTCCTCCAAATTGTATCAATTCACTAAACCAAATACGATGAAATAGAAAAGAAAAAATCAAATTTTCAGTGTAATCCGTAAAAGTTTGGTGGGAGTAACTTAAAACATGGATAATCACTAGAAGATATATTACCAATTTATGGTATTTCTTAAATGTTCAATTAGGTTGCTAGGTAACCTGGATGCATTTGTGAAATATTGTTGAAAATTCAGAATATCAAGGAGGGCATTTTGACATCACAAAGCTTGCTGGGGACCAGGCAAAATTCACATTTATACAAATCTGTATAACCATAAAACAAAAGGTATCTTGGCCTTTCAGATTCAACTAACAATACTATGCATTAATCATTGGATATTTATTATTTTATTTAAGCTTAACAACAATTGCTGGAATAGGTTTTATTTTCCCTTAAAAGGTAAGAAAATTGAGACATAGTGACTCATATGAGAATTCTTTGCAGAGCTAGAATTTGAACCCAGGTCTGTCTTAATCTGAACCCACATTGTGGGTCACTAAACCCATTTCCTCTTCTTTCTAGACCCACAGCTAGACTATATTTTCCAGCCTCCCTTGTAGTTAGATATGACCATATGACCAAGTTCTGTGCACAAACAGAAGTGATGTTTACCATGTCAGGACTGGCCCATAAAATCCTCCAAGTAGATCCCTCTTTTATGCTATTTCCTCTTCCACTGGTTTGAGGCAAATACACATGGACACCTTGGATATGTTGAATACGACAGCGGCACAGGAAAGAAGAGCCTGGGTCCCTGTAATGCCCCTTGAGAAAAGTGCCATCTGAAATAAGACACATCTAATTTGGAATTTACATGAACAAGAAATAAGCCTCTATTGCGTTTGACCCATTATACATTTGGGGCTTCGTTTGTTACGGAGCTAGCATTGTTCTGCCTGCAAATTACCTGAGTGTTATAATGCAGATCTTTCTTCATCCTGAAAAGACCCAGAGAAGTCCATACAAAAGGTCGAGGTAGCTATTTATACAGGCAAACTTTTAAATAGGGATCTGGAAAGGAGAGATCTGAACAAACAAGGAGACACCCTGTCAACTCTTTTAAAGAAACTCATCATTCAGAAAGGACATCTCTTATTTTCTAAGTTATCAACAAACATCTCAAGAACCTGATTTAGCATCACAAAGATATCAAATCCACTACTGGATATTTGAAAAACGAATATACTGTGGGTAGACCAGCACTGTGTACACAGAGATGTTCAATAATTATTTTTATTTAACAGATTTTATTTGAAAAACTCAGAAGCGAAAGGGGCTGACCTGGTGGCGTAGTGGTTAAGTTCGCGTGCTCCGCTTCGGTGGCCCAGGGTTCAAAGGTTCGGATCCCGGGTGCGGACCTACTCACTGCTTATCAATCCATGCTGTGGCGGCATCCCACATATGGAGGAAGATGAGCACAGCTGTTAGCTCAGGGCTAATCTTCCTCAGTAAAAAGAGGAAGATTGGCAACAGACGTTAGCTCAGGGGCCAATCTTCCTCACCAAAAAAAAAACGGAAAAAAAAAAACCTCAGAAGCAGGGGAAAGGGAAGCAAGAAGACTCAGAATACCTCGATGGGATAATTCAATTCAGAGCCAACAAGAGTTGCTTGCAATTATGTACAATTGTCAAACTCTTAGGGATATTAAACTTCACTTCTGTAAATTCTAGTGATCAGGAATGAAATTGGACTCCTTTAAAAATCAACATTAATGTGACAAGTTTTCAGGATAGTTATGTTTGTATGAAAAAAATTCCTAGAAACCTACATTTTTGTGCATCTGTCTTTTCTCATTTGAGAAAAAATATATTTAAAGAAAATTTTGTGGGATTGTCTTAAAATATTAAATAATCTAAAACTAAGTTTAATGTCTGAGAGAAGAGTAAGGCTGTTCTGGGTGGAGCTGGGACAGTGGAACAAAGTCTGCTTCTTCCCCATCGTCCAAATCCAGGTCCAGTCTGGTCTGGCATTGATGTCTGAGATCCCATGTGGTGGCACGTCTGGAAGAGGACATCCTTAAGGATAGTGGGTGAATAGTGTCAAAGTTCCAGGCAGGAGGCAGTGAAATGGAGTGGGAAGGTCATAAATTCTAGAATCAGAGGCACCTGAGTCTTTTACTCTTTAGCTGTTTAGCTTTGGTTAAGATGTTAGATATCTCTAATTCTGAATTGTGGTTTATCTGCAAAAGGGGGCAATACCTTGAATGGTTTTGGTAAGAATTACCAGTACTCTAAAAGAAGTCCCCAGTAGAAAAAGATAATAAGTGGGAGTGGTTGCTGTTGTTGTTGGAGCACAGTCCAACCAGAGAGCAGGGTTCACTCTCCAACAGAGGTAAGATGACAAGACTTGGCTGGAAGGAAGGCTCCAATCTATGGTCTAAGGGTCAGACTAGGGTTCTAGTTCAAGTGGGGAAAAAACTGGTACACAAACACATGGAGAACAGATGCTCCGTCACAAGGATGGAGAGAAGATTTCAAGGAGCATGTGGAGCCACTCCAGGATCACTAGGCTTATGACAGCATAACCACCTCCAGACCTCAGTCACTGGGAGAATGAAGCTCCTAATATACTGACAAGACATGATCAGGATTCTCTTAAGAACCGGGTAAAGCTGAGCCTTCAGGCTGCAGGTATACAGTATCTGCATCTGTATGAGTTTGAGGCAGGCAGAGACTGAAAATTTTTATGGAAAGTGACTTATGTTCTTCAACTTTTTTGCTTTCTTTTTATAGCACATTCAACTATAAACCATTTCCAAACTCTTATTTGCAATTATGAGAAAGAATTCATGAAATGTACAGGCTTATATCATGAGATTTGAACCTCTATATCTTCTAATTTCTAAATTATTTATGATCCTCATTGTACTTCTCCTTGAATGATCTGGGCCAGCCCCCCGGGACTGAGATGGGGGGAGCGGGATGGGAGAAGGGTAAAGGATGAGCTTATAGGAGCAAACAGAAAATATCCACATAGATCCTGAATATATAGTTTTTGACTTAAGCGTTATGCTTTATCGATTTATAAAGACAAAAACAAAACAAAAAAACCCCACTAAATTGCACTGCCGAGATTGTCTGTCTCTTCATTAAACCTCTTAATATAAATCCCATATGCCTCCTCCCTGTTCCCTTCCAGCCTTCCTTCGTTCCTTCCCTTCTTCCTTCCTCTAACCAAAACTCAAGTCTCATGGGATCAGAGATGTAAAGTGATGCTATTCAATATGACGACGGCCATAAAAGGAGGTACAGAGAGTGTACAAAAGGCTATGAGAACAGAGAAGAGCAGTTCTAAGTCTTCCACAGGGAATCTGAGAGGTTGGTGCGGGAGCCGCTCCTGAAAGAGTATTCCAGGTCTGTCAGAACGAGAAGCAGGAAGACTGCTAAGATGCTGGCCAACCGTGAAGAATCTCCCGCTGCTTGCCTAACCCCAGTGTTCAATCCTGGGCTCTGTCAGCAGGACACAGGGACAGGCCCTAGAGACCATGGCTCCTAAGGCCCCCTTGCTCCAGTGAGAGGGAGGGAGGGCACAGGGATGAGCGTCTCTAACTGGAGGAACCCTTACTCCAGAAGTTGGCGTTCAGCGCAGGCCTCCTGAGGTTGGATATGGATGTGATTAGGGTCTGCAATAAGTGACATCTGTTTGCTCTGACCTCTGGGTAATGTGGCGTTTCTTTCTCTGGGGCAGATGCTAGAAAGGTGTTTATTGTGAGTTGACAGGGGTCTTGGTGGGTGGTGAGGTGTGAGTCAAAATTCGACTATGCATTTTGGCAGTTTGTCTACAGATGTTTTTCAGATGTTTGTGGGCGAGCATGTCTTTAAATAAAGAAATACTAATGTATGTTTCTTTTGTGAAGGAAAGGAAAAAACTCGCACTTAAAAACTTGGCCCTTTTAGGCCTTCAATGGCACTCTTGTTTCATGGCCAGATTGAAATTAGTTGTTTTAATTTGCTCATTTAAAGAAAAATCATCTGTTGGTTTGAAATTAACATGCTGATGAAGAAGTTGAATATGGCAGTGGGGGAAGAATGGAAAATTTCACAAGGTACCAGGTATTAGTTTTATGTAGTCTAGCCTTCCTTCAATGTACCCTTCCCCCTACCCAGGCCAAGACACTGGTTTTGGTAAGGCTCATTCCTAACTCCCAGTGTGCACTGCAGTCAGAGTCAGGGGCTCTTCAGAGTTCACAGTCTACACCATGGAAGTCAAACCTTCTATTCAGGACACTGACTTGATAATATTGAGAGAGAGAGATCTTGAAGGGTTTTCAGCTTTCAGTTCCTTCAGAATTACATTGAAATATAAAAAATTGATTTGCAAAAGAAAGAGGAAAATTGAACCAGACTTTTGAAATTATCTTTCTCTTTTTTCTACTTTAAGAAAGTCAGATGTAATTAGACTTTGGGTAGTGAACACAATGTAGTCTTCACAGATATCAAAATATAATAATGTACGCTTTAAATTTATATAATGTTATAAACCAATGTTACCTCAATAAAAAAATAAACAAAAAAGAAAGAAAACTAAAAAAAAAGGTCCATTTTGTTTTTGATTTCCAGAAATCTCCTAAAGTTTCTAAAGAAATCCTCTAACTTTAGTTTAGTTTAAGAAAATCTGCTTGAAAAACTTCACAAATGAATGGAAGAAACTCCTTACAGAGTTGATAAATCTCATTAGTGAATAAATGGAAAAATAGTGATGATGGAATGAGCCTGGAAACCAAGAGCTTAAACATTATGTAAAGCTTTCCTGCTTTGTATCAAAACTTCTTGAAATAATGTTTTCGACAGACACTCACTTTGACCTCCACTTGTTAGCAGTTACATGGAATTTACTCCCCCCAAAAGCTTATTTTCCAAATAAGTTTGTTGTGTATGGTTAAAGAGACCAACTTTTGCAATTTGTCTCACTTAAAATTCTAAACCTTAATGACTATCTTACAGGCAGGGAGTATTTTATCTAATGTTGCTGCTTAAAAAAAAAGATGGCTGATGAATGATTCTAAGGATAGTTGCAAACAAAATGATAAGATTTGTTACATTTGTTAGTGACTATGTTCTGGTATATATATAAAAATTGCTTTGTAACTTAGCTACCATACAGACATATTCTCTAGGTCTTCTACAGAAATAAAACAGAAAAACATGAAATGTGAAAATCCACATAAAAGTTTGCTTACAGTCTTGATCTCTTTCTCCCAAATTAGGATAGCATGTTCTAGCAAACCTGGAGAACAGAACCGCCTTAAAATATTTAAAGTACACGATTTCATTTCAACTCATTGGAACACTAATGACTGCCTTTGGTTATCAAAGTCTTATGGAAAGTGGGCCTGTCCTTATTGGGATTTGGGGACCCCACAGAGTCTAGCTGCTGCCACTCAGTAATTGTTGCTCAGTCAGAAAACCACGTGCTATTTCTTGTTTTCCTTATTTTCTCAGTCTTACCCCACTTCTTCCATCCTTTCCCCACTCCTCACTTACTTGGAGGGAAACATGGTGGTAAATAAAGCTCTATTTTTTTCTTACTCAAAAAGTATTCAGCAGGGGCCGGCCCCATGGCTTAGCGGTTAAGTGCACGCACTCCGCTACTGGCGGCCTGGGTTCGGATCCCGGGCGTGCACCGACGCACCGCTTCTCCGGCCATGCTGAGGCCGTGTCCCACATACAGCAACTAGAAGGATGTGCAACTATGACATACAACTATCTACTGGGGCTTTGGGGAAAAAAGGAGGAGGATTGGCAATAGATGTTAGCTCAGAGCCGGTCTTCCTCAGCAAAAAGAGGAGGATTAGCACAGATGTTAGCTCAGGGCTGATCTTCCTCACACACACACACACACAAAAATTATTCAGCAAAAGGAACAGATAATCTGGCTTTCATTGCTGTTGTAGCAGGATGGCTGTCACTGTTTACGAAGTTCAGTATTACATGTTGCATTCAAGGCAAATGTGTCCGCAGGATAGGCTAGATTATGTTGTGGAAACAAACAACCCAACAATCTCAGGGGCTGAAAACAACAAAGGTTTATATCTTGCTTACACTATATGCCCAAAGCAGATAGGTGGGATGTTCTGCTCCCCAGACCCAGGCTGACAGGTGCTGCCCATCATGGGACACTCTCTTCTCATCCAGAGCTTTAGGATTTGCTGAATCCTAAGAGAACATGGAGAATTGAAGCCATTGTCCTGGAAGAGACATGTCATTTCCCCTCCATTTCATTGGTTAGAATAAAGGACACAGTCATACTTACCTTCAAGAGGACAGGGATTGTAATTCTCTACATTCCCACAAGTAAGGAGAAACATTAATATTATCACAGCAAGTCTGGGGATATTTTTTTAACTAACCATCCTAGATACAGCCACAAAATCAAATGATCTGAAATAAAAATTACTGTCTTGCATGTAATAAGCATTTAATAAATATTTATCAGTGGCAGTTTATTAGTTTTCTATTGCTGTACAACAAATTTGGCAGCTTAAAACAACACCCATTTATTATGTAACAGTTCTGTAGTTTGGAAGTTCAGCATGATGAGACAGTGTTCTCTGTTCACAGTATCACAAGGCTAAAATCATAAAACTGGCCAGCCTGAGTTCTCATCTAGAGGTTCTGGAGAAGAATTTGCTTCCTAGCTCATTGAACCTGTTGGCCAAATTCAGTTCCTTGCAGTTGTAAGACAGAGGTTCCCATTATCTTGCTGGCTGTCAAGCGAGTCCGCTCTCAGCTCCCAGAGCCTGCTCGGATTCCTTGCCATGGAGGCCTCCCCATCTGCAAATCCAGCAACAGAGAATCTTCTTCGCAATGAATTGTTCTTCTACTTCTAACCTCTCTGGCTTCCCCCATCTCTGATCCCTAGACCCAAATTTTTTTTTTTTGTGTGAGGAGATCAGCCCTGTGCTAACATCCGCCAATCCTCCTCTTTTTTTGCCGAGGAAGACGGCCCTGGGCTAACATCCGTGCCCATCCTCCTCCACTTTATATGGGACGCTGCCACAGCATGGCTTGCCAAAGCAGTGCATCGGTGCGCGCCCGGGGTCCGAACCAGTGAACCCCGGGCCGCCGCAGCGGAGCGCGCGCACCCAACCGCTTGCGCCACCGGGCCGGCCCCAGCCCTAGACCCAAATTTTAAGGGCTCATATAATTAAGTCAGACTCACCCAGAAAATTTCCTTATCTTAAAGTCAACTGATTTGGGACCTTAATTACAACTGCAAAATTCTTTTTGCATATAAAGTAATGTAATTACAGAAGTAATATCTCGTTATATTTAAAGGTTCCACAGACACTCAGGAGAGGAGATTATATAAAGGTGAGGGTCATTAGGGAGCATGTTAGAGCTCTGTCTACCACAAACAGCCTGGGTAGAGTGGAAAAAGCATTACTGAATTGAACTAGATGACTTGGGTTCAACACACAGCTCTCCTAGTTAATATCTGGAAAATTTGAAGCAAGCCATGATGGCTTTCTTTTCTCAGTCTCAGTTTCCACAATTGTAAAATGGGAATATTATTCCCTGCCCTGCTAACCCCACAGAGCAGTTGTGAGAATCAAATGAAATTGTGTGAAAACATTTTGTAAACTTTAAAGATCAACACAAATGCAAGTCATTATTATTGAGTTTGAATTTAATTTTACTTCTGAGGACCTCTGAGACCAGATCTTAAAAAAAACTCTGGAAGAGGGGGCAGGCGTAGGGGCTGAGGAAGGGTCTTGAGAGAAACAGGCTTTTTGGCTTTCTGTCCCCACCAAACACAAATTTGATGAGCTAATCGTAAAATAAGTGAAAGCATATGCTACACATTTCTTTTTTAATGCATGAAATAGGTGTAAAATTTTAGAGGATCATTTTGGCAAGAGGTTTTTGGCCTCTGCTCTATTTATACACTACCATATATTTATGTGGTGTTTTCTGCAAGAACTGAAACACTCTACCGACAATGCTGTTCCTCTTCTGAATATGCCAGGGAGGTGGGAACAGATGTGAAGCACTTATCCACATGTAGTGTTAGCATATAGATGAGGCCATTCCAGAACACAAGACCCCAATGCTGCCCATGAGTATTTTCTTTTTTTTTTCCTTTATTTATGATATCTCCCACATTAAAGAAAGTTTAGTACTTTGATGAACTCCAAGCCCACCCTATTAGCACATGCTTACTCCCTATTTCTTTTGTACTAGGGGTTGAGCATGAGAGTAATTGCATGTTTCCAATTAGACATTCTCATTTTGTTATTGGTATTAAATACATAAAAGTTCAAATTGATTGAATAGATTCTGTGAAGGTATCACTTACTGCACAGCCCTTGAGGTTGTTGGCTTATACACAGGTCCACGAAGTGATGGTCAGACACCCAGCCATGTCTTAAGACCTAGGACTAAATCCTATGGTCCAAATCCATTACCAAGGATGCTACTAAGAATGTTTTGAGTAAGTTCTCACTTATGGAAATGTACTCTCAACACCATTTAAACTTCGTTTTCTCTTCAGTTCTTTCTCCTTATCCCATGGAGGTTGGAATCTAGCTGATTTTATCTCCAGTGAAAACTATGCAAGAGAGAATGGTTTTTAACATGCATCATGAGAAATGATGATAGATATAAGGAAGAACTTTCCAACAGTAATAGTTGCTCAATATTGCAGGGAGAAACTGAAGGAGTTTTTGTGACTTGCTCTCCAGGATGATTTAAATAGAGAAGATGTCTATGACACTGGTCCTCAGGTGATCCTAGGATGAATTTGGGATCAATTTCTTATGGCTTCTTTTTGTGATTCTCTTATTCTTATTTGTTTAACTATGGATTTTTAGGCTAAACTTAGAATGACACCTACTCCAAGTTTTTACTTACAAAATCCTTTTAAAAATATTCAGTTAGTTATTTTAAAATCACTATCCTCCCCTCCCCAAGCCATGGGTTCTAGGTTTGAGATCCTAGTAATATTCTTTCACCAATGGATTTGTTTTTCCCTCAATTCTAACACTTCTGTCCCTCTAACACCAGGACACCAGGCTTGCACTAGATTTTGCATGATTATCATACAGAGAAAAACTACTCGGGAGCACAGACTGATGATCTGCCAACTCGTGGTTCTCATTTGGGTCCACATTCACTGCAGTCAAAAATAGGTGTCATCTGTAACTCAATAAGTAAACAAAACTATCAATTCTAATGATATACAGTCTTTAAAATAGAAGTAGTAATACTTCTCTTATTGACTAAAAAATATAGTTAGAACTGCCCAAAATGTTATATCATTTGATTTCTGAAGCTGTGACAAACTTCATGGAATTTAGCTTATACCTTATAGTCATCTAAAATTTCACACATCCTTTAGATGCTTAACAAGAAGACAGAGGATCAATTTAAAGCTCTCTCTTCTTAATAGCAAATTTCTAATTGTCTACATTCATATGCAACTGTTTAGAAGTGACAACAGAATTTATAAGTTTTAGATATGGGTAGAATTTGACAACAAATAAATCTTAACAATAATGATGCAATGTCAGATAGCAGGGGTTTTTTTCTTTTCTTTTCTTTATGTTAAGGCTAGACATACAGCAAGATTTTTAAAAGTGAACTTATAGCCAATTAACTTTGGAAAAGAAAATACAATAAAAAAACCTCCCAGTTGATAGCAGCCCTTAAATAACCTGTTAAATAGTACTTATATACCAAAGTGAGACCCAGATACAGTTCTGATGGTTTTTTTAAGATTGCTTATTTACTGCTTGGTTAAAAAAAATCAAAAACAGATAACAGTGATTTCCCAAATTGCTTATGAAGCTGTGACTTTAATATTTGGTGACCTTAAGGGATTGGATATAGGGCACAGATCAAGTTCTCTAGATTGTAATTTCAAGGTAACATGACACAGCACAACAGTGCAGAAAACATGGAATGCTGAAGCATTGAATAGGATACAAAGCAATAAAAGAGTAATCCACTCTTAAATCTTACTCTTTCTTAAATGAAATACACTGCCAGCCCGTAGACACACACACACACTCTCCTTCCTGACACCTACAGACTCAGCCTCCCAACACATGAAGGTATAGAGGGAGAAACTGAGAGGCTGGCATGGTCCAGACAACCTGAAGAGGCCAGCTCTGAAATCCTCCCCTGTCCTCTTGGACATCATCTCTAAGGCTCTTCTCATAGAGCAAGATGAATAATGAGTCAGGTTTGACCATAATGGATGCCTCTAAGCTACAATGTACATCTTATTTTTTTGAAATCTCTTTGGTGCCTCCATATTAGTCCCCAGCAGATTTAAGAATCTTCTGGTTCCTGAATGTTACCATATTTTATGAGCATGCTTGAAACTGTTCTAAAGTATTATTGCTTTATTGCAATTCCTTTAGCAAGACTAGATGAAGCAGAAGGACAGCAGGACGAATTCTGAATCTACACTGCTCACAAGGGCAAGGCTGCTGAGACAAGCATGTCAGCTGTTCCTAAGTGTGAAGTGCTTGCGTAAGCATCCTAGTGGATGGGCTCAGACTGTAGAAGTGCCATCGCCCACTGCACAAGCAGGAAATGCTTATGAGGTACCTGGGCTCTGCAGGGTGTGTTTGCATATTTAATTCAATAAAGAACCATATGTGGTGTATTATTACCTCTATTTTATAGAAATGGAAACTGAGACTCAGAGAAAATAAGAAAGTTGCCCATGGTAAGGTGTGATTCAAATGTCAGTCTGACTGATTAGAAAGCCCATATCCTTTATTTTACTCTTTCCTTCAAGCTATCTGAAGAACAAATTATAAAATTTTCCTTTCATCATCTAGGACTATTTGAATGCCTAGATATACATCCAGCAATCCTTCTATATGCTTCGCTAGGAAGTCTTTACGGCAGGAACTAGAAAACTCCGGGGTAATAGACTTCCAAACAAAGGGTTAAGTGAACTAGCTGTAACAACTTAGACTGTCTTTTATCAAAACTCTATCTAAGTTTAATAACCTGGGAGAGGATGACTCACAGAACCCAGGGGCTCTCGTTGACTTGAAGGAGTGCTGCAGTGTGTCAAGGGGCAGGTCTGCTCAAGGCAGACTGTTCCATGAAGGATCTGAATTCTGACTCACATGAGCTAAATGACTGAAATGACCCTTCCGAAAAATCTGGAAGCAATGCTGCCCTCTTCGAATGCACTCTTCTGTGGCACCAACGTGGGGTTAGGGTCCTAACATGTTGATGACCACCAGAGTGCCACGAGAATGTGAAATCTTCAGGACACAGACTTTGTAGTGGTTTTGGCACAGTGTTTTCTATTGAGCTTTGTATGTTTATGGGAAATATTAAATAATCATTTGATTGGTGATCAGGGATAACAGACCGAGGGCTGAGGAATATAAAAGCGTGGGGTCAGAGAGACTTTCTTGACTACAGAAGATAAAAAGCTACAGGCTGTGGGAAGCTTTTATGAGATAGAGCAGTCTCCATGCAGAGATTCTAGGCTGGGTGTGTGGGCATGAAGCAACTAGGTCTGGAAACTAGGTGAATAAACAAGCATTTCTAAGAAATTTTAAAGATGTGTATTTGAGAAGATAGATGGAAGGGGAGAGAGGGCAAGCTGACCTGACAGGCTCGCTGGCAGACTAACTGAAATTTCTTGACCAGAAGTGCTAAACGAGTCAAGTCATGTATATTTCCTCAACAAAGAGAACACCACAGAAATGCCGTAAAACTCCAGAGACACTAAAATCACCACTTGTTTTATGTGGAAACGCAAGAGGCTACAGAAAAAAAAAAAGCCAGATGGCTTCCTAACAATTCTGGCCCTGACTGAGGCAGGGATAGAGATATTCTGGTTACTTCACACCTCTACCATCAATATTGGGCCCAAAGCTTTTGTGTTGAGCTATTGAGTGACCTAATAAAATAAGCAGATTTACAGAGGAACTTTAGGTAAAAATGTGGAAGAGTAATGTGATCTTCCATAAAGGTGGGAGTCAGAAGAGAAAAAATGAGAAAAGCCTCTTCATTTCATTTATCAACCCTGCAAAAGTATCTCATTCAATCTTGAGTCTGGACCCTGGCATTATGAGGCAACTGTGGATGTGTGGTATCTTGCTGTGTATCAACAGTGATCAGCTTTACTCTTAATGTAAAAACACTTGTGGAGAAGTCCTAGACTGACGGAGGAGATGGTCTGAGAGGTAGCAAGAGGCCACACCACCAAGCATTGGGAAAAACATGAAGCTGTCAATCTCCAAGGTCCAGGCAGGAACACCAATGGGATTTAGGGCAGCACATCAGGTCCTAAGGAAGGATGGTGGTATGACTCTAGTCTTGAGAAGCTCTGGAATATAGCACAGGCAACTAGAAAGGGAACTCACCTGAAGAGGTCAAGAAAGATGCCAGTTATAGGAGAAGGGCATTGAGACTATGAGTCTGGTCAAGCATTCAGGCACAAGGGGAGTCATTATCAGGAGGAGGGAACCTGAGGATGGGTGAGCTCTGACTCAAGGCCACACAGAGAAGGTTATTATGAGGAGAGAAGGCCCACTGTCAGGCTTAGCAAGGAGTCCCAGAATGCTGCACTGGGCCCTGACCTCTGTTTCAGAGGAATGCACAATACCAGGCCCCACGTGGCTGCACAGGAACTTTGATCAGCTTTGTTCACTGCTTTATCTCCAGCACTAGAACAGGTCTGACACACAGTGCATGCTCAATAAATATTTATTGAAATAAATTTCAAAGATGCACCATGAAATCTGCCTTTACATTATATTTCCAAACTTAAAGTAAAATCTTCCAGTTAAACATGATGTAACATCATCAAAAATTCTCAGGCCTATTATCTAGATTATTTGCTCTAAGACCAAAGGCATGGAGAGGGGGAAGTCAAGATGGCGGCGTAAGCAGACTCGGAACTCACCTCCTCCCGTGGACACAGCCAATTTACAACTACTCGTGGAAAAATTACCCCTGAGACAGAACTGAAAACTGGATAAGAGGAAGTCCTACAACAATGGACAATCCTAACTGAGGCAGAAGAGGGAGAGACTTCCTTCTGGAGAGGAAAAACGCCGCCTTCACAAGCCTCCCGCTTCACTGCCGCCGGGAGCAGCGCACAGGTACGCAGCCTCCCTGGAGGCGCGGGGCCCTGAGCCGGGGAGCGCCCCCACTGTGGGCATTTTGTGGACCCAGCACAATCGAGACCAGTGGCATAATATCTGACTTTGCCTGCTACTAAAACATTGGGGAGCACCCCCAGAAAACCCGGTTCACACAGAAACTAAAACCAGCTCTTAAAGGGCCCACGCGCAAACTCACCCGTTTCAGAAAGCATCCTAAAATCACCAGAAAGAAAGGTGCACAGTGTTTTGGTGAAAAGAGACTCACCTAATAGGCCCTGAGTGCATCTCGGTGAGGGGTGAGACCTCTCCAGGGACAGGGACATTGGTGGCGGCCATTGTTGTGGCCTGGTGTGGGCATGCTGACACAGACGCCATTGGAGTTCTCCCTGAGGCCTGCTAGCCCAGGGTCTGCCCCAGCCACTAGAGCACTAATTTAATCCAGCTCAGCCAGGGCAGGCAGCCCACCCTAGAGACTGGCCCCACCCAACAACAAGCCCTCAGGCAACTTGTGGGCCTGCATGGATTGGTGACTGGAGTCCCTGGAGCCTGGCAACTCAGCTGACTTCAGTGGGGCAGAGTGTGCACAAGGAGCCGGTGGAGAGTGTGGGGCAGTGGTGGAGTGTGTGGGGCTTCCACCGTGGAGAGACTGGGTCCGCTTGGGGAGGTCGGGGCGCGCACATGGGGCAGGACTGTGTTGACTGTGTGTGTGGACCTGTGGGTGGCAGGGCTTGTCAGCTTCAGAAGACTTGTGCTTCTCAAAGACCCATATAGGGGGTTTGCCCCACCTTCCAAAGCCTGAAACAATTGGGTGCTCCTGTGCCTGAGGCCAGCCCCACCCAGCTGCAATCCTCAGAGAGCTGACAAGAGACCTAATAGGCTAGAGGCTTACAGCAATTGTAAGGCCCTGAGCCTAACAACCTGCCACGCTGGGGGCCTACTCACTTAAAAGAAATACTGCAACAGATGTGGTATTAGAACTTGCAGCCAACTCTGCTGGGGCTCCCCACACCTGATAAAGAGACTGAAGGGCCCACAACAACTACAAGCAGCTGAGCATTACAACAGCTGGCCAGGAGCATAACTCGGCCTCCCTGGGTGCCTACAGGGAGAGCAAACAGGCCACAACAGAAGGAAACACGTAGCCCACATAGAGGTGACCCCTGGAACATTGAGAACCGAGGGAAGCACACTGGAAGTCTCCTAAGGCATCACTTACATAAGGTCACCTATCCAAGAGCAGGAGACGCAGCTGACCTACCTAATATATAGACACAAGCACAGGGAAAGAGGCAAAATGAGGAAGCAAAAGAATACATCCCAAGTAAGGGAACAGGACAAAACCCCAGAAAAGGAACTAAGTGAAACAGAAATGAGCAACCGACCCGACAGAGAGTTCAAACTAAGAGTGTTAAGGATGCTCACTGATCTGGGGAGAAGAATAGATGAACTCAGTGAGAATGTCAACAAAGAAATGGAAGATATAAAAAAGAATCAATCAGAAATGAAGAATACAATACTGGAAATGAAAAATTCATTAGAGGGACTCAAAAACAGAATAGAGGATACAGAAGAACGGATCTGTGAGCCGGACGAAAGACTAGAAGAAATTACCCAAGGTGAACAGGTAAAAGAGAAAAGAATTAAAAAGAGTGAGGACAGTCTAAGGGAACTCTGGGACAACATCAAGCGCACTAACATCCGTGTTATGGGTGTCCCGGAAGGAGTAGAGCGAGACAAGGGGGCAGAGAATCTATTTCAAGAAATAATAGATGAAAACTTCCCTAACCTAAGGAAGGAAACAGACATCCAGGTACAGGAAGCACAGAGAGCCCCAAACAAGATAAACCCAAAGAGGCCCATACCAAGACACATCATGGTAAAAATGTCCAGAATTAAAGATAAAGAGAGAATCCTAAAAGCCGCAAGAGAATGTCAAGTTACATACAGAGGAAACCCCATAAGGCTATCAGCTGACTTCTCAGCAGAAACCTTACAGGCTAGAAGAGAATGGCACGATATATTTAAAGTTCTAAAAGGAAAAAACTTACAGCCAAGAATACTCTACCCAGCAAGGTTATCATTCAAAATGGAAGGAGAGATCAAAAATTTCCCAGACAAGCAAAAATTAAAGGAGTTTGTCACCAAGAAACCAGTGCTACAAGAAATGTTAAAAGGACTGATTTAAGGGGACAAGAGAAGACCACAAATAGGAAAAATTATCTGTTTCCATGATAAGGACATAATGGATACAAATGCACAAAAAAGAGGTGAGATATGATATCAAAAACATAAAAGGAGGGAGGAGGGGAGTTAAAGAGTACAGCTTTTAGACAGAGGTCAAACTAAAGTGACCATCAATTCTGTATAGAAGAAGAAAGGAACAGAGAAGGACTAATAAAACACTGAGAAAAAAAGTTAAAAAATGGCAGTAAGTACATACTTATCAATAGCTACTTTAAATGTCAATGGACTAAATGCTCCAATTAAAAGGCATAGGGTGGCTGACTGGATAAAAAAACAAGACCCATATATATGCTGCATACAAGAGACACACTTCAGACGTAAAGACACTCACAAACTGAAAGTGAAGGGATGGAAAAAGATACTCCACGCAAATGGCAATGAAAAGAAAGCTGGGGTAGCAGTACTCATATCAGACAAAATAGACTTTAAAACAAAAACTGTAAAACGAGACAAAGAAGGGCATTACATAATGATCAAGGGAACAATCCAACAAGAGGATATAACACTTGTAAATATCTACGCACCCAATGTAGGTGCACCTAAATATATAAAGCAATTATTAACAGACATAAAAACAGAAATAGACAGTAACACAATAATAGTAGGGGACTTTAACACTCCACTTACACCAACGGATAGATTATCCAAACAGAAGATCAATAAGGAAACATTGGCCTTAAACGACACACTAGAACAGATGGACCTAGTAGATGTATACAGAGCATTCCATCCAAAAACCGAAGAATACATGTTCTTTTCAAATGCACATAGAACATTCTCCAGGATTGATCACATATTAGGCCACAAAACAAGTCTCCATAAATTTAAGAAGATTGAAATAATACCAAGCATCTTTTCTGACCACAACGGTATGAAACTAGAAATCAACTATAGGAAGAAAATCAGAAAAGCCACAAATACGTGGAGATTAAACAAAATGCTACTGAACAACGACTGGGTTAACGAACAAATCAAAGAAGAAATCAAAAAATACCTGGAGACAAATGAAAATGAAAATACAACTTGCCAGAACTTATGGGATACAGCAAAAGCGGTTCTGAGAGGGAAGTTTATAGCAATACAGGCCTATCTCAACAAACAAGAAAAATCTCAAATAAACAATCTAACAATGCACCTAAAGGAACTGGAAAAAGAAGAACAAACAAAGCCCCAAATCAGAAGAAGGGAAATAATAAAAATCAGAGCAGAAATAAATGAAATAGAGACCAAAAAAACAATAGAAACAATTAACAAAACCAAGAGCTGGTTCTTTGAAAAGATCAACAAAATTGACAAACCTTTAGCTAGACTACCACGAAAAAAGGGAGAAGGCACAAATAAGTAAAATCAGAAATGAAAGAGGAGAGGTTACAACAGACACCTCAGAAATACAAAAGATTATAAGAGAATACTATGAAAAGCTATATGCCAACCAATTTGACAATCTGGAAGAAATGGATAAATTCTTAGAATCATACAACCTTCCAAAACTGGAGCAAGAAGAAGTAGTGAATTTGAATAGACCAATCACCAGTAAGGAGATCGAAACAGTAATCACAAACCTCCCCAAAAATAAAAGTCCAGGACCAGACGGCTTCCCTGGTGAATTCTACCAAACATTCAAAGAAGACTTAATACCTACCCTTCTCAAGCTCTTCCAAAAAATTGAGGAGGAGGGGAAGCTCCCTAACTCATTCTACGAAGCTGACATTACCCTGATACCAAAACCAGACAAGGACAACACAAAAAAAGAAAATTACAGGCCAATATCACTGATGAACATCGATGCAAAAATCCTCAACAAAATACTAGCAAATCGCATACAACAATATGTTAAAAAGATTATACACCATGATCAAGTGGGATTTATTCCAGGTATGCAGGGATGGTTTAGCATTCGCAAATCAATCAACGTGATACACCACATTAATAAAATGAAGAATAAAAATCACATGATCATCTCAATAGATGCAGAGAAAGCATTTGACAAGATACAGCATCCATTTATGATAAAAACTGAATAAAATGCGTATAGAAGGAAAGTACCTCAACATAATAAAGACCATATATGACAAACCCACTGCTAATATCATCCTCAATGGTGAAAAACTGAAACCTATCCCTCTAAGAACAGGAACCAGACAAGGATGCCCACTGTCACCACTCCTATTTTAACATAGTACTGGAAGTCCAAGCCAGAGCAATCAGGCAAGAGAAAGAAATAAAAGGGATCCAAATTGGAAAGGAAGAAGTGAAACTGACACTATTTGCAGATGACATGATTTTATATATAGAAAACCCTAAAGAATCCACCAGAAAACTTTTAGAAGTAATAAATGAATATGGTAAAGTTGCAGGATACAAAATCAACATACAAAAATCAGTTGCATTTCTATACACTAACAATGAAGTAGCAGAAAGAGAAATTAAGAATACGATCCCATTTACAATTGCAACAAAAAGAATAAAATACCTAGGAATAAACTTAACCAAAGAGGTGAAAGATCTGTACACTGAAAACTATAAAACATTGCTGAAAGAAATTGAAGAAGACACAAAGAAATGGAAAGATATTCTGTGCTTCTGGATTGGAAGAATTAACATAGTTAAGATGTCCATACTTCCTAAAGCCATCTATAGATTCAATGCAATCCCTATCAAAGTTCCAACAACATTTTTCACAGAAATAGAACAAAAAATCCTAAAATTTATATGGAACAACAAAAGACCCCAAATAGCTAAAGGAATCCTGAGAAAAAAGAACAAAGCTGGAGGTATCACACTCCTGGATTTCAAAATATACTACAAAGCTATAGTAACCAAAACAGCATGGTACTGGCACAAAAAACAGACACACGGACCAATGGAATAGAATCGAAAGCCCAGAAATAAACCCACACATCTATGGACAGCTAATCTTTGACAAAGGAGCCAAGAACATACAATGGGGAAAAGAAAGTCTCTTCAACAAATGGTGTTGGGAAAACTGGACAGTCACATGCAAAAAAAATGAAAGTAGACCCTTACCTTACACCATACACAAAAATGAACTCCAAATGGATTAAAGACTTGAATGTAAGACCTGAAACTGTGAAACTTCTGGAAGAAAACATAGGCAGTACGCTCTTCGACATCGGTCTTAGCAACATCTTTTCAAACACCATGTCTGACCGGGCAAGAGAAACAATAGAAAAAATAAACAAATGGGACTACATCAAACTAAAAAGCTTCTGCACAGCAAAGGAAACCATCAACAAAACGAAAAGACAACCTAGCAATTGGGAGAAGATATTTGCAAACCATACATCTGATAAGGGCTTAATCTCCAAAATATATAAAGAACTCATGCATCTCAACGACATAAAAACTACCAACCCAATTAAAAAATGGGCAAAAGACCTGAACAGACATTTCTCCAAAGAAGATATACAGATGGCCAACAGACATATGAAAAGATGTTCAAAATCACTATCAGGGAAATGCAAATCAAAACTACAATGAGATATCACCTCACGCCCGTCAGAATGGCTATAATTAACAGGACAGGAAACAACATGTGTTGGAGAGGTTGTGGAGAGAAGGGAACTCTCATACACTGCTGGTGGGAGTGCAAACTGGTGCAGCCACTATGGAAAACAGTACGGAGATTCCTCAAAAAATCAAGGATAGAACTACCATATGATCCAGCTATTCCACTGCTGGGTATTTATCCAAAGAACTTGAAAACACCAATTTGTAAAGGTACATGCACCCCTGTGTTCATTGCAGCATTATTCACAATAGCCAAGACTTGGAAGCAACCTAAGTGCCCATCAAGGGACAAATGCATAAAGAAGATGTGGTATATATACACAATGGAATACTACTCAGCCATAAGAAACGATGAAATCCAGGCATTTGTGACAACATGGATGGACATTGAGGGTATAATGCAAAGTGAAATGAGTCAGAGGGAGATGGTCAAATACCGTATGATTTCTTTCATTAAGTAGTAGATAATACCAACAATAAACAAACACATAGGGACAGAGATTGGATTGGTGGTTACCTGTGGGGAAGGGGGGAGGGAGGAGGGTGAAAGGGCTAATTCGGTACATGTGTGTGGTGAAGGGTTGTAATTAGTATTTGGGTGGTGAACGTGATGTAGTCTATGCAGAAATAGAAGTATAATTATGTACACCTGAAATTTATACAATGTTATAAACCAATGTTACTGCAATAAAAATTTTAAAAAATAAAAAATAAATTAAAAAAAGACAATTTTACATTAATTAAAAAAATAAATAAATAAAAATAAAAGACGCCCAACCCCCAATACTAACTACTTTTGTGCTAAGATTGTTCTCTGCTCTCTTTCAATCTCTGGAAACTCCAGAACAAATTTTGAAATGTGTGTGCCATCAATCACTGCACTGGCTATTCTGAAAAACAAATGTTCAAACTGGAAAACAATTCGTTATATAATAATCTATAACACTTGTGTAACCTAAAAAAAAAAAAATAAGACTAAAGGTATGGAGCATTTCAAGAAAACCAATTTGTGCCATGCAAGAAGATCAAGATCAACTAGACTCAGTGAACTCTCCACATATTCAAGTTTTCCTTTGGTTTTACAGATCTGCAAGCCCAACTCTGCTGCCATAAGAGCAGACTGCCCAATAGGGAACTGACAGAAAACTAAAGCACCAAAACCAAGAAGCTTTCCACATGACATAGGTATTCTCAAACTAAAGTTCTAGCAACTAACTTTCTCTGTAGTTGCAAAACGAAAAACTTGTTTCTTTAAGCAATTTTAAGAATAAATTTTGCCAATACCTACTTATCACTAACTGGCAGAACCAGATCTCTAAGGCCTTGGATCTGGAATCTTTACCAATATCTTCTGAGCAGCAAGAGTCCAGGCTTGTTCGTGAGGCCCAGCCACCATGCTGAACAAGACTTGTGGCAGGAGACCTCACAGCTGCTGTGTAGCTAGCAGATGTGCAATAATTACACCAAGAGTGGAGAATAATTGCTGGAAAAGAGAGAGCCTTGGTGTAGTGGAAAGAAAGTGGACCTTGGAGTCAGAAAGACCTGCCTAGCTTAAATCCCAATTCTACTTCTGATCCCCTGACATTGGGGAAATTATAACTTCTCAACTTCATTTCTTTATCTATAAAATGGGAATGTAGTTCCTGCCTCATAGAACTGTTTTAATAAATAAATGTGATCATATGTGTAAATTCCTTGAAATGGTGGCTGGCATATAGTAGGAGCTTTGTCAATGGTAGCTGTTATTAATAATAAAGATACATTAAAGAACAACTTCAAGCAACACATGATTGGTGTGGAATAAAAGCAAACACTTAAGTGCATTATTTTGAGCATTGCATTATTGGTGTGGCACTAAAAACAGCATGGCTCAATTGGAATAAAAAGATGTAGATCCTCAGCCAAGAGCACAGAGCCAGAAACCAAAGGACCATCTTCATATATATGCAGTGTAGGCATTTGTTCATGTATATATTTGCCCTTTGTGTGACCCAAATGGATGATGGCTGAATAGCAGGATTTTCTAACACTATATACACATATGTACACACACATATATAATACATATATATGTATACTGTTTGGTTTGATGACTCATGTTTCTATGCAACTAGAGAAACAATATTTTGCCTCTTCATTTTTAGTTCATTTATTTGTGGTTTAGTGTAAATGTACTTCTCTGTACTGGCAGGATGGAGTAAGTGGCTTCCAAATTCCCCTCAAGGCCCATATATCTAGGAAAGGCTTCACCTAGAATATCTTGACTCTATTAGGGTAGACTTCTGGAGCATACACAGACTAATTGAGAGAACTTAACCTTTCATACTCACACCATCACACCTGGCAAGAATACATTACCCCGATATTAGGCAAGGGAAGTAGCAGCATGAGAGACCCAGCTTTGCAGAGCCTGAGTTCTCGCTCTATTAGTACCATCAGACAAAGCAGAGAAGTCCCACAGGGACCTTACGAGCTGATCCAAACAATAACCGGACTTACAGCTGTGGTGAGGGCTCTCGGCTGGGTGTGGTTTCTGGAAACAGCTTCCTGGATTATGGCCATATTTTCTCAGCCTGTGCTGCTTTGGGAAGGTTTGCTTGTTTATGGTGAGGGTGGTGCTCTCTGTGATGGAGGTGGCAATAGCATCAAGGTAATAATACCCCACCATGGTGTCATGAGAGCCACAAAACCTCTCCGTAGCCCTTTTATTCCTGTGCTCAATGACTTTGTGGAAGCCTCCATGATCATATCAGAATCTCACCTGCCTTCACCGTCCTCCACTGTGCTGATTCCTCAGGAAATGCAGTGTCCAGCTGGGGCTTCTCAAGCCCGCCCACATTATCCTCTTCCAGGCCTACACACAACGCAGTAGCAGATATGGTGAAAAGAGAGGAGAGTCTAGTGGTTCCCAGACTTTTGGATTTCAAGACAAGTCAAGTTTTCTCAATTAACAAAAAGCAATTGCAATCTACTATCAGAAAACAATAAAGTTTTGGCTTTAGAGTCAAACCATCTAGACTGTATCCCAACTCTGACATTTAATAGTTGTGAGACCTTGAGAAAGATGCTTAACCAGTCTGAGCCTCAGCTTTAGTCTCTTTACAACTGGGACAGTGGCTGTACTCACCTATAGGCTTCTCATGAGACTCACAGATAAATCACCTGCTACACGAGACAGAGCACTCACACAGTGCCTGGCAGATTTTGTTATCATCTTCATTATTATAATTTCGTTAAAGTAAGATTATTTTAACACCAAAAAAGTAGAAAGTATCTGAAATTAAAGGGCAATCCTTTCCAAGAAAACACAGCTGGCAAAATAAATACATATGTATTTATATCTATATGCAAAAAATGATCACTAAAAGCTTCATTTTATAAATGATAAAATACAAGGATCTTCTTGAGATGTGTTGGTCAGTCTGCAAATATATTCAACAGTATTATTTGAAGTAAAAGTCAAATTCAGCTCAGTCCTGTACTGTGTTATTCAAACAGGCAGTGTTAAAGGTATAGTTTCTCTTAGGATTATTTTGAAAAATAGAAGTAACGCAATGCTAATACACCCAATTCAAAATATTTGGAGCTAATTAAGAGAAGTCAAATATGAATAGCCCCAAGGAACAAGGATGGTAGTTAGCCCAGTTTTGGCTTCATAAAGGTGGCAGGGAGGGGGCTACCGGACAATCCTAGCTCAGAGCCTCTCTACAAGGGCACAGTCCAGAGACAGGTACCATGTCTGTCTGCCACAGACCTGTGACTAGTTCCCCAGATACCTGGTCAGGGATTTCCAGCTCGAGGAAGCCCTGAGTTACAATGCTTTTGTTATCCTATCCTTTTCCGTCACCCTATGCCTGTGTACCACTTGGCAGAAGAGTGACACAGGAACAGATACATCACTCTGTTCAGTGAGTGATTTTCATACTGTGGGAAAATTTATCTTTGGGCTTATGTTACTGTAATTTAATTCTCCCTTCGTGAAGGGGATGAAGGGCACAGCAGTGTGGCAAGAAAATAAATTAGCCAACCTCTCAAGGTTTCTCCTAGCCTCAGTCACCAAGTACCAAAAGTCACAGTCATTAGCTGACAGAAATTAGACTGGAAAGACACAGAAGCAGGAAAATGGCTAGTATACTGAAAAATAGAAATTCAAAGACCTAAACCTGAAAAAAGTTCTGCAATAGTTGATAATTACAATGGCTCAGTAATCGCTGCTGCCAGCATCATCCTCACCATAGCTAATGTGAAAGCAGGGTTTCAGCCAGGGTGCCAGCTGAGAACAGAACTCCCTCGTACGGTTCAAGGCACTTGAAGACACTTTAGTGAAGATGCTTTCTATCTAGGTGGAGGGAATAAACAAAGCAGGTAAAGGCATCCAAAGACCAGCAGGAGTGGATAGTCTGAAAGTGCAAGGGAAGGAAAGGCTAGAGTCCACTGAGAAAGAGCCAGAGCCATGGGGAAGCTCCCTCTTGAGAAGAGACCCAGCTGCTGACAGAAAAGCCGTGCTGAAATCAGGAGAGAGAGGAGAAGAAATACCTCAAGCCCTTTCTTTCCTGCCACCCTGCAGTTTCGGCCAATGCCTCCTTTTAGGCTACTGGGCAAACTCCACTGGGGGCCAGCCAGCAAGACAGGCCAGTGATGCCATCTGGAGGGGTCAGTCTCACAGACACAGGGCAGAGCAGGACTGAGAATGGGTGTGGGAGCAAACAGAATAACTGGAACAGGCACTTACGAGCTTCTATATTACCAGTATTACCCTTGTTTTACAGGCATGAAAACCGAAGCTTATAGAGGGTAAACAACATGCTCAGTGGAGCACACTGCCTGCAAATAGTGAAGCCAGACACTCTGACTCCACTAGATAGTTAGAAAAGATGAGGAAATGAAGTTTGAGATGTCACACTACATCAAGGTGTCAGCAAAACATAACCCTTGGGGGTTGATCTCCATAATATATAAAGAACTCACACAACTGAACAACAAAAAAACAAACAACCCGATCAAAAAAAGGGCAGGGGAAATGAACAGACACTTCTCCAAAGAAGATATACAGATGGCCAATAGGCACATGAAAAGATGTTCAACATCACTAATCATCAGGGAAATGCAAATCAAAACAACACTGAGATATCACCTCATGCCCGTTAGAATGGCTGTAATCAACAAGACAAAAAAACAACAAATGTTGGAGAAGATGTGGAGGAACAGGAACCCTCATACACAGCTGGTGGGAATGCAAACTGGTGCAGCTTCTATGGAAAACGGTATGGAGATTCCTCAAAGAATTAAAGAGAGAGATGCCCTACGATCCAGCTTTCCCACTACTGGTAATCTAGCCAACGAACCTGAAATCAACAGTCCAAAGAGGCTTATGCACCCCTATGTTCACTGCAGCATTATTCACTATAGCCAAGAAGTGGAAGCAACCTAAGTGTCCCTTGACTGATGATTGGATCAAGAAAATGTGGTATATATATATACAATGGAATACTACTCAGCCATAAAAAAAGACAAAATCGTCCCATTTGCAACAACATGGATGGGCCTGGAGGGTATTATGTTAAGTGAAGTAAGCCAGAAAGAGAAAGACAAACACTGTATGATTTCACTCATATGTGGAATATAAACAAACACATGGACAGAGAAAACTGTATTGTGGTTACCAGGGGCAATGGGGGTGGGGGGTGGGCACAAGGGGTGAAGGGAGTCATATATATGGTGATGGACAAACAAAAATGTACAACCCAAAATTTCACAATGTTAAAAACTATTAAAACATCAATAAAAAAAATAAAAAAACAAAAAACAAAAAGCAAAAAAATACAACCCTTGGGCCAAATTCAGCTCACCACCTGTTTTTATAAATAAAGTTTTATTAGAACACATACACGCCAATTCCATTACGTTTTGTCTCTGGCTGCTTTCATGCTAAGGCAGAATTGACTCACAACAGTGACCACATGTCCCATAAATCCTAAAATATTTACTATCTGGCCTTTTACAGGAAATATTTGGTTATCTCTTCACTAGAGAGAAGAAAAGATTTTAGTTGGAGCCACTCCCTGACTTCTCTGCTTCTTAAAAGGCCACGCTACCCTCTGTGAAATACTGGGAATGAACTCCCTCCAATTCAGACTCACCTGTGCCTGCCTGAGACAATCCAGGCAGGGGAAGACATGGGTGTCAGCATGGCACCGAACTGGAGATGACGACAGTTGATTAAAAGTAAATTATTAATTTCAAGTATTAAAATAATTAATATTCATTGCAAAGATTTTGGAAAATATAAAAAGTGTGAGGAAGAAGATAAAAATTATGCCACTCAACAATATTTTAATTATACAAAGACACATGTAATTTTTATATTTCACAAAAATGAGTTTATACTACACATATTGCTGTGCAACCTACCTACTGGGCTGCCTTCTAGCCTAAATGTTTTATGACATTATATATTTTTCCTCAAATATTTTTTAATAGCTATAGAAATAATAATTCAAATTTAAATAATTATTATTTATTTGAATCAAGTTAGTGTTACCCAAAATTTATTGAACATCTTCCAGATGCCAGACACTCCACTAGGTGCTAGGGCTGGAACAATGAACAAGAGACATTGCATCTGCCTTCAGAGAGCTTATGTTCTGAAAGGGAAGACACAGAACAAGTAAATAGGAAAATAAATAAAACAGTTGAAAATCGTGATCAGTGTTATAACAGAAAGAAAGGACTAACAGAGAAAACTAATGCCTAGTCAGAGAAGTCCCCTCTGAGGAGGTAGCATTTTAGCTGCGACATAAAACGAGAAGAAACCAGCTATGCAAAGAATGGGGAAAGAGCATTCCATGCAGAGGGAACACCAGATGCCAAGATCCTGAAGATTCAAGAGAAGCTTGTTCAAGGAACCAATCACAGATGAGTGTGGCTGGAGTTTAGTGAGCACAGAGAAGAGTATCATAAAATGTGGTCAAAGGTAGGCAAGGGATTAACACCTGGGTATACAATGAAAGACTACTTAGCAATAAAAAGGAATGCGCTCCTGATATAGGCAACAACATGGATGGATCTCAAAATCATTATGCGGAGTAAAAGAAACCAGACACAAAATACTTGATACCATATGCTTCCATTTATATGAAATTCTAGAGCAGGAAAAACTCTTGCATGGTGATAGAAATCATAACAATATTTCCTTAGTTAGGGAATAGGGCAAGGATTAATTGAAAAGGGTATTTTTCTGTGGTGATGGAAATGTTTTATATCATGATAGGGGTGTGTGTTACATGGGTGAATACATTTGTCAAAACTCATCAGATTATACACTTATATCTGTGCATTTCACTGTGTGTAAATTACACTTCAATATAGTATGAAAAACAAACAACAAAGGATGCACACAGACAAGCAAGAGTAGCTGGGGCCATTTCATGCAGAGACTCTGAAATTGTGGTACAAGTTTAGATTTTATTTTAAGCGCAATGCAAAGCCCTCAGATGGTTTTAAGCAGTGGAATGACATGACCTGATTAATAATTTAAGATCAGTGTTGTAGCTATTGGAGAATGTATTGGAAGAGGACAAATGTGGAAGCCCCAGGACCAGTTAGGGTCTATTGCAGTAGTTCAGGTAAGAGATGATGGTGACCTGAGGTGAGAGCATTTCAGGGCTCAGGTGGAGGCAGTGGGCTGGTATCCAGCATGTGAGGGTGCCAGGATAGGGCAAATCAGCCTCTTAATACGTGACATTTGTTCTGTTTCCTTTTTTGTACAATTTTCATTATAAGCCATGCTAGGAGAAACATCCATATAGATCACCATTTGAGCACATCTATGCTTATATTCTCAGATTAACTAATTCTATAGAAGCAGTATTGCAAGAAGAAAGGAAATAATTATTTTTACTTAGATTCACGTCATCGACTTATCCAGAAATCAGCAAGATGAGCATGAGTACCCATGTTCCTGAATCTCCACTCAAACTGGCCATTCATAATAATAATAATAATCCTATTAAGCTAAAGAATAGCCTCTTGCTGTTATTAGAAATTAAATTTTTATTACTACAAAATTTGAATTTTTTCATATTGTTTAGGCATTTGGATTTAGTTTTGAGTTACCCATTTATTTTCTTCAGAAGATGGTTGTTCTTTAATAACTCTCCATGCCACAGATATTGTTTAAGATTTAAACTAAAGTAGATCCCTATTTCTGACTATTGTAAATGAATTTCATGAGTTTCTTCCAACAAAAAAAAGAAAAAATTGTTCACTGTAAATGCATCAGACAGCCAGGTTCCATTTCCCCACATGAGACTGGTTTGAGCATACTATCTCAGGTGGGCTATTTGAGCTCCAGTGAATTTCAGTCTTCTAGCTGGGTCAGCATCCTTCCAGCAGTATCTGTGCAAATGGTTTCTGTTTCTCTCTTCTCATTGTTACACTGAGATAGTGTCAGAAAGGTCAGACGGTAACCTTCCATGATATTCCAGAAGGTCTTTATCTATCCTCTGTTTTCCATGCCTCAAGAGCAATTGGTAAAACGAAGTTTGTTGCAATAGTTGAACCCTTCAAGCACACTCCTCTACAAAGCACTGTTTCTCTGCATTTGCTTCTCCACAGTGGGTGTCATTAGAATCTGTGAGTTGAGCCGGGATCCAATTTTCTCTTGCGTTCCCCAGGGTTCCTCTCCCAAATCCCTTTCTTTTCAATGTTTATGCATTCTCATTGGTCAAAGCTATTTGTCAGTGTACCTTTAACATTCGTTCCTCTGCAAATGACATGCAGACTTACAGTAAAATTAATTGTGGCGAGATTATTATCTGCATTTCCTACCCTACTTTTATTAAAATAAAGATTCATGGAGTAACAATTCCTGTTTTACAACTACTTAACATGTCTAACAACTACTTCAAGACAAAGGACTCTGCTCTTTTATGAAAACTCCCAGTATAATATTCACCCTAACTCTGCATTCTCATCATAAGCTTCCACATTCTTCCTATTAATATTTAGTAGATATCTTGAGTAGTCATAATTCATAGTAGAGAAATTAAATTCCTATAGACTAACATTTCCGTTTGGGAGCTTGTTGGATTTTTCCCTTCAAAAATTCTTTGTTTTTTCTTCAAAGTAGTGGTAGAATCTTCCCAGTCTTTTCCATAAGAATTTGACTTTATTAAACTGGTTATTTGAATTCTTGCCACACATGGTACAGACAACAGCTATACCACCAAGCAGCAATTGTTATCATAGTAATTTATGACTTTGTAGACTTGTAAGCTCCTTAAGGACCCAGAGAATGTCTTGTATGTCTTTATATGTCTTTAATCCATCTTTCTGCTAAGTGTAGTGCCTGCCACATTGTCAACACTCAACATATGTTAGTGGGCCACCTAATGAAAGAACGAACGAATGATGGGTGAATGGTGAGTTAAGGATAAAAAATACAGTCTGTGGCTGTGGAATAGTCTATGGAGAGATCCTGTGTATTTTCTCTCTTTTGTACCGTATTATAACCAGTCACACTCTCACAAAACTCAAAAGCTTAAACTAAAATATATTCCACTCAAACTCCTATCAAGTACCTTAATACAGAATAGGCTTAATTACATAAAGAATTTTATTAGAAGTCTGAAATCCTGGATAGTTTTCTCCTATGCCTAGTTTGACATTATGCAAGGAATTTAAGCATGCTGAGCCCCATGTCATCCATCCATAAAACTCTCTTAACTCATAGTTAAGATTTATGGAAAAATATTAGGAAATTTTTCTGAGATTGCTTTGAAACTACTGAATTTATATAACAGTATTATAAAAATATACACCAACAACCATAATCATCTTTAAAAATGAGTGAATGTTTTTATATTTTCTCAAAAAAACATATATTTAGTTTTGAAAAGCATGAAAAAAACCCATGATACAATTAGTCAACAAAGTGTGTATAGAAATTGTTTTCTTTTTAAATAGAAGATTTTTATGCTAATAAATACCTAGCCCTGGAAAAGTTCTCTTGCTATAATTTAAAGCTCAATAAACATGACTGAGCAGGAATGAGAGAGAACACCAGGAATGGTGAGGAACTTCATTACTGCCTATGTCCTGGAAATAAAACCTGAGTTCTGGGTGAAAATGCTCTAATTCTGTGAATTTCAGGTATGATTCCAGGACCTGGATGACGTGTAAGGATCCTCCAGATGGTGCAGGCTAGCTTTTTAAAGTACTGCAGTAATATTGATACTAGGGAAATGCGTCTAGTTTCCGTTGTGAATTTATATTTATTTGCTACATTTAATACAAGTCCTTGACAGCCTCTCATGCAGGGTTCTTGCCCTTAGAGGGTTTACATTCTCTTTGAGAAGAGAAAATGAAACAAAAACAATTGCCTAATCCAGTTAAAATAGTGTGAACAATGCTTGTCAAACTATTCCTCATGATCTGTAGGGCTATATCAATTTACTACTTCTTTCAAAAGAAAATAAAATAGAAAATGAAAATATCAGATGGCATCATGTGGAATAACGCTAAGTGTTATTTTGTGAAACTTTTGTATAAATTGTGTTTGTGTGTAGGTACGTATCAAATGTATTTTTTTTTACTCTGCATTGTGTCTCCGAACGTTTGAAAGCTATTGAATTAGCAGACCAGGGCAGATTTGTTATAAGAATTAAAATAATAAAAATGGAGAGCTACAGCCCAGCTTGGGTGGCAGGCCATTTCTGCAAATGTTGTGGCTGACAAAACACGTGAGCTGGTTCCTGAGCTCCCATCGGCTGCACGGGAGTGGTGCTAGCTGCATCTGCTTGTGAGAAGCATGGAGCATTCAGCCCTGTCTTCATGACGACAGCAACAGGTAGCCCTGTTGCACTCTCTCTGGCCATTCAGGTTGGACAGCTCAAGCCCCACCATCAACTGAGAGAGCAAGTGATGGAGTTTAGGAGCAGAGAGCGTTAAAGTTTTAAGAGACTTTGGAGACCATGGAGCCCACTCCCTCATTTTATATCCTAGCCAAGAAGGGTGTGTGAAAACCTCCTGGCCTCCAGGGATGGTTCGAGAGCTTATCTCCCTTTTCTCTACCTCCACTCCTCCACTAGATAATCCTGCCTGACAAGGGATTTGATAGGATAGAACTATGCTGGCATCCTCAAAATTGGGACCTCTCCATTTTGCATAAAGCTAATCAACATGAGGTCTTTCCCAAGCTGAAACTTGCCCATGATTACCAAATGATGTACGATTGTTTGCAATATAGATAACATTCCAATAGGGACCTCACTAAATATCCTCTAAAAACTCCTATTATACAAGACCTCTGGCTGAACTTCAACCCTCTGCTAAGGAGTGAAAACGAGTAGTGCCGTATCTGCTCACCCCCCTCCCCAGCTCTACTCCAAATGCTGGAATCATTAGGCAAATTATCCTATATACCATATAAAAATTTGGACAAAGTGAGGCATCAACCTCTAGTAGGGTGTAATCAATTAAAGATAATGGGGTTGATTGAATTGAATATTCAACCCTGGATTGCCTATAAAAAGGACAAGGTGACTGCCTATTATTAAGTTCTTAGTAGCTTTTGGCTTTCTTTCTAACAGATGTTTTCCCGTTGTTGGTCAGTAGTATTCTACGGGTTATAAAATAAAGAAAGAAAGGAGTCTGAACAATTGATTGGCAAATTTCCCAAACTTAGGTCAGCCTCAAGTATATGAGAAATGGTGCTACATTGAGGGCAAACACCAAAAAAAATCTATTGGATTTTACAAAATCTATTTTAGTTTGGCTGGATGTTGCCTGAACTCCCAGTGCAGAGGATGGCAAGCAGTCAGAGCAAGGTTCCAGAAATCAACATAAGAACTGTGTTTGGGTAACACTATATGATCTCTTTAGATTTGCTCTGTAGGTTGCTGTTAATCTAAGAGAGTTGTTCTGTGTTTGTCACTGGTATTTTCCTTTAGAGTTCAGTGTAATATGAATATACTCCAATTGCAAAATTATATTTTTAAATGGGAAGACTGAAAATTCCTCCTGACCAACGTTTACCAAGTGTTAAGTGTGATTACAAAAGTATCGAGACTTTCTAAGAACCAGACATGCCAGAACTCACACAGCTCAATGAAGCCTTTTGGAAAGTTGCAAATATCACCTAACTCGACTTTCCTTCTTCAGAACATAATCGGAACTCATTCTTTGGCTTCTTAGAGTTGTATTATCTTGGGCAAGTGTTTTAAACTCTCATGGCCTCCATTACCTCATCAATGAAATGTGGGTTTTTCCCATAGATATCTATCAATGGAATATGAATCCAGTATAATTGCAAAAATATTTTTAAGGATTAAGTAAAATAACATACACAAAGTTTCACACATAGCAACTAGCTCATAGTAGGCCTTTAATACATGGAAGAAGTCATTATGCTTTATTTATATATGGCTCCTTCCACAAGATGTAAATCTCACTCTTTCTTCTGAAAGAACATCCTCAGAAGCAAAACAAAAAAACCGAAAAGTACTATACAAAGGTCATCCTTCTGCCCACCCATCAGCCCTGCCCCCTTCTGTCCATTTTCTGCATACAGCAGCTTCATTTGCGGAAAAAAAAAAATCCACCTAATATCTGTGCTTAAGGATCTCTTCCCCATGTTATACATTTAGAGTTCTTAACCATTGGGCCTCTGCCTACTTCTCAGCCTAACCTCCACGCTGAGAACCTCATCGCTGGTGTTCCATCTCACGCCTTTTTGGGTTTTGAATACAACTCCCCTCTGCTTTCGATGTCTGTCCCTGGTCTCCATCCAGCAACCTCTACCTAATAGAACCTCTTTTCCCCCTTCTGCAGTACACTGTTATTCTCTCCCTCTCCTGCACTCCTGTATCATATTGTGCATTCTCGATGCATTCAAACTACTTGGTTGCACATTTGTCCCCTCTAACAGAATGTACAGTAGTATCCCAGAAGAGAGACCATGGGAGACATGATTGTGTGGAGACTAAGAGCACAGATCTACAGTAGAACAAACCTGGGCTCTGCCCTGTACCAGCTTGGGTGGTTAACTACCCTAAACCTCAGTGTGCTCATCTGGAAGACAAGGATCCTACTAGTACTTGCTTTATTGTAGGGGCAAACAAAATGATGGGTATTCAGCACTTCATACCCTTTCATGGTGTCCAATAACTGTTAGCTGCTTTGGTTTATTTATTTGTTTGCCTGTTTTTTGTTTATTTATTCCTTGAGGCTTTACATATAGCCAGAGTCTAGAACATAGGTTTTTAGTTAAAAGTTGAATGAATCAACGAATGAATGAAGAATGACTCAAAAAACATCTCAGAGATCTATCTCCTTACACTTATGAAGGTTTTTAAAAAGATATTGTAGGATTCATCTGAATAACATATTGAAATAGCTTACAATTCATACAATGAGAGATGTGATGGAAGAGATGTGATGGAATGATCTTTGGAAGAAAGATGATTCATTTAAAAATGTATTCTTGCTGGAATTTTTATATTGTTATGATTTAGGTATGACTCAAC